>NC_089321.1:9864163-10174788 GCF_036669915.1 Pocillopora verrucosa
TGGTTGTTTCTACTTTAAATTCTTCTTGGATCTTTAAGGTGTTTTCCTTTCCTCTGATCGGCCATCGTGAATACCTTGAGTTTGGTTTTGCTATAGACTGGATAAGACTCAACTTTTGTACCTTGCATTTTTCTAGATTTTCTTGGCAGCCGTCAGTTGATAATGATGATGACGACGACTGCTGTTTGCTTACTATTAGGAATAACATTGTTTTTCAACCAATTCTAGGGAGAAGTTGGAGAACGAGGACCCGCTGGACCAAAGGGAGACAGAGGACCAATGGTATTTAGTCAATATTTACAACATCAACAAAAAAAACAATAACATAAATAGTTGATAATGGACTGAGTGGAGTCGAATTCGGTCGGTAATTATTCGAGTGATTAACAAAATCGGACGACAGCGAGGCTGAAGTCCGGTTTGTTAAAAAAAAAAACAAAAAAACGTCTAGACATCGGTTATCACGGAAAAAAGGCCAAAATACAACACAAAACTTGTATGCGCCCAGATTCCTTGTGTTCCCATAAAAAACGGCCACAACGATTTTTATACGAGGATCTATCCGGCGATTCGAAATTATAGAAAAACTTAAAATACTTCGCTAAAATAAAACTACAAAAGACACACGTAGCATGGGAACCCTCGCCCCAGCTATTTTTCAGCGGCGCTCTGAAATGTATGTAAATGCAGCGAATTCAACAATTGTTTTGCTTTATGTAGGGACCCCCCGGCACGCCAGGAGTTGGAGGAGGTCCAGGAGCACAGGGGCCCAAAGGTGACGCAGGCCCTCCAGGCCGAAATGGACGCAGCGGTGCACCAGGAGTACCTGTAAGCTTGGCTTTAATGCAGTAAAGATCGTTTGTAAATCCCTCGCCCTCGTTTCCTCTCGCTAAAAAAGCGAATTAAGAAAAGAAAAAAAAAAATAAAGCGCCCGTACCCAGGCTGGAAAAAGAAGGGATTCTAGAGCTGTTGACCTATCTTCATCAAGTTCTTAATTATGGGTCTACACCTTGGTAAGGTCGCTCCATTTCGCGAAAACATCTGCGACAATAACGCGCTTTACCTGCGCAATTGGAGAACACTCAAACTGAGGAAAACCGCAACAACCTTTTTTTTGTTCAGGACCTTTAATTTAGTCATAATTTCTAAGTATAGAGAGGAGACAAAGAAAATGTCACTGCTTTTGGTCCTTAACGATGGAGTGTACTTGCTGGTGTTTGCCATGTGCATAGGCTATCACTCGTAGTGCACTTCTAGTAAATCACATTAAGTACATCGTTTCTTTTGCTATTATTTAGGGAGGTCGTGGCCCACCGGGATCAAAGGGTGAACCAGGAAATCCTGGAGCGAACGTAAGTACTAAGACAGGGTTGAATCCTTACTGTAAACACCGATGTCTTCTCTCTTCCACATCCTCTCTGGATGCCATGGTCACTGCTGGTCCTAGCAGCATGCAGGACGTTTGTCACATGTAAACTTAGTGTAAGGCCTAGGTCGTTTAGAAGGCCCATTCAGCTTAGTTGGGATAGCGTACAAACGCGAAATTAAAACATTCGCGTTTGATCGTGAGACTGTGTTGTTACACTGCCCTTTTCCACCCAGGAGCACTTGCCACCTGTCGATGAAACTAAGCGCTTTGCTAAGGGAGATGGGGATGGCCAGTGATTCAATAAACATCCCGTTGAAGAGAGCGAAAATCCTTAAAGCTTTAACTCCCATAAGTGACCAAGACATAATTTCTCCTTATCGATACAATATCGATACAATATAGATACAATGTCGATACAATATAGATACAATATCGATACAATATCGATACAGTATCAAGCAGATAAGTGATAAGGAAAAAAAATGTTAATTAGGGGATTGTTAGTCGATCCAATACCAAATTCTCCAAACTAACATCAAAAGAACTGTATGGTAGACAGTAACGAGAATTACTAATGAGATCTTGGGAGTTAAAGGGTTAAAGTTGCTTCTCACGGTGGACATAAGGCAAAAGGGACCAACAAAAATCGCTCAAGTCGAGATTTTGTCAGCGTCTGAAACTAGCAACACAGGGAACCCAAGCAACCACCCATTTTGGAGTGCTGCTAGCCTGGGGACTTACAGAAACTATTATTTTGGCGTTTTTGATGAAGGGGGAGGGGAAGGGGAAGGGGGGAGCTTGACAGATTCTTGAAGGTTTGGTAAGGGAGGGCTCATTACTGCCCATCGGGTGGCAGGCTTCTAACAAGGCCATCCATCTCACCTTGTCTTTTTTCCTTTGCAGGGTAACGATGGAAGAAATGGCACGAGAGGTATAAACGGACGACCAGGTTTGAAGGTCAGTATTGTAAGTTACACTTAATATGTACCTATTGTCTGAACAAGAAAGCCGAATAGAGAAGAATATTGCGCACAATGCTCACGTCATGACCGAGGCCTAAACATTTCCCCGTCTGGCGTGACCCGACTCAATGATAAACTTTTTTTATATGCTCCTTGCCCTTTGTCCTCCTTCCGCGCGTGTAGTCCTCCTTCCGCGCGTGTAGTGCCGATACTGTCATGTGATCCTTTGCTATTTTCTTAAATTCGTCTGTGATCAATTTGTAGGGAGAGAGAGGTGCCCCAGGAGAACCAGGAAAAGCAGGTAACCCAGGTCCTGCTGGTATTGAGGGACCTAAGGGAGATCAGGGACCACAAGGACCTCCAGGAGAAAAGGTGCGAATATTTTGAAATGTTTTAGTCAAGGTCAAAACAAAAGGATGAATCGACTGGATTTTTTTTTAAACATTTAGCGCAACACCACCGTTAGGCCAAAATTGACCATCTTACGCATGCTTGATGTTTGACCGCGGTGTTAGAGAGAGCTTACCTCTGTCAATCGTGCGTGTGACTTCCCTCTCGCGCGTGTTCGAATCGTTCATTGAAAATTTATGGATATTATAAATTCATTGTGGGTCACCCCAGGTATTTAGAGAGTTAAGCCACATGACGTAGAAACAAGTATGTAAAAATAGCGTTCTTTAATGAGAAGTCTGAAAGTTCCTTTTTTTTTTCCATGTTTAGGGACGTCGGGGAAGAGATGGTGTTCCTGGTAAACGAGGTGCTCCTGGAGCCCCGGTGAGAAAAAAGATTCATAGTTGGAAGCGGAGCTTCATTCTATTTTTATTTCCTGAGCATTTCATGTCCCTGGCCTCATCTTGGTTTTCAACTACATTTATTTATTTGCGATAGTTAGACAGGCTAGCCCAGTTCATCTTTAAAATTGGGTTAAATGGGGGGCGTGTATAAACAATCGTGGTGGGCCTTAAGAAATCCATGATACAGTCAAAAGTTAGTCAAAACTAAATGAAGGTCAAAGTTATTCAAAAGTCTATGATTTGTCTTTTTAATGGAGAAAATTCTGTATTCCCTCCCTTCCACCCACCAGTCCGTCCCCACCTCCCTCCGTCTCCCCACCCGTACTTCCCTCCCTCCCTCTGTCGTTCCTTTCTTTTGTCTGCCTACACTCTTTTCTTTCCTTTCCTTTCGCCCACGCTTGTCCGTTCTTCCTTTCCTTCCTCCGTCTCTCACTCCGTTTCTGCATCCGCTGTTCCTGTTACCGCCCCTCCCCCTGTTCAGTCCTTCCGTTCCCTTCTCCCCCGTCCATTGATCCGTTCCTTATTTATCTATCCATCTCTCCCCTTACTCTCTCGTTCCTTTCTACTTTCTACCCTTCCTCCCTTCCGTCGATATTCGTTTATTTACTCATTCAACTATGAATCTGCTTTATTTGCTCATTTAGGGAAATCAAGGACCCAACGGAGAGAAAGGTGAAATTGGTGTAACTGGCGAGAAGGGGGACAAAGGTTGGACGGGATTTAAGGGAGAGACTGGACCTAATGGCCCACAGGTAAAGCAAATTTTCTCTGATTTCCACTCCAAAGGAGTGGATGGGTTTCTTTCCCTGGTTAGCGCTGCGACACTGAGCCAAGTTCTGGAGCAGATTCGATTTAACCCGTTCTTCAAATGTTCGTGTTTGCGAGAGACACGGCTATTAACTAATTGCTTTGTTTACTCAAAGGGCGACCAAGGAGCACCAGGTGTTGAAGGATCAGATGGACCTCCAGGACTGAGGGTTAGTACCTTTGCGCGTCAAAACCTCGCCCGAACTCCTTTCACGTTTTAAAGGGCCGTTTTTTCTTTGAATAAGCTTCAAAAGTTGTTAGTTGGTGCACGTAGGTTTTGACGAGAAAGAGAAAAAAGGAAAAAAACATTTTTACCGGAAGCAATTTTACAAATAACAGTTTTATCATAGTGGAATGAATGAATGAATGGGTGGCGAGAATCAACTTCTTAGAGAGAGAGAGATTTTGCGACTGTCTTTCAAGCTGCTTTTAACTTAATCCTTACACTCTTAGGATGAATTATTGAGTATTCACAATTTGTTGATACCCATTCAAGCAGGAATTTAGAAAATCATCGCAAGTTGGATTTCTGTGCTGACTTACTTGCCGAGGGAACTGATCAATTCTTTTTAATTCTCTGCCATTCCTGCCAGCTTTGCTCCTAGGCATTGATTGGCACATCTGAATTTAGTGAGGATTGATAAGAGTCCAGAGAGAAATGTATGATCGACAGTCAGACGAAATAGCTTGCAGATTTCTATTACGAAAGCTATGTGCTTTAGCCACGGTAGATTTTCTTTGTTAAAGAGTTTAGGGAGTATGGTGTTATAAAGAGATTACCCAGCCCCCCACCTCTCTCCTTCCAAAGACTTGTCTGTCCTCATTACGTGTTAACGGGACGGAATTGTGCGGAAAAGTTACATTTTTTTTGTTTTGGTCCCCGGCTATAGGGATCGCCAGGAGAAAACGGAAATCCTGGTCCACCAGGAAGAAACGGAACAATGGTGAGCCTATTTGTGTTCGTTTGTCTGTCAATTTGTGTTTTCTTTTAGTTGTAAATGGTTTGCAAGAGCGAGCTTAAATACACTTCAGTAATACCTCGGACATCTCTAATACAGAAGGCAATCTTAATTCCCGTTGCTAAGGATTGCTTCTTTCCCGTACTTAGAATTTATCTATTGTAGGATACCTTAACAGCAAGAAATTTATTGCTCAACTCATAAACTAGTAGAGGAAATAAAGAAAGAACCGCAGTTTTAACACGGTGTTTGCGAATTATTCTTGAAGTTATGGGAAGCGAAGATACTTCCGCTGTAATAGAACGTTTTCCATATGATTGTCATAAAACCCAAATCAAAGAAATCACAGCAGTTGATCAGAGCAAAGACCGAAAACATCACACGGACTCAAAGTGAAAACAAGAAAATTGCTTGAAGCAGGGAAAACGCATATGTCCAAATTGCGATTGGTTTCAGTTTTTCAGCAGATGAATTTCGAGAGTAGCGTGAGCTATTTATACTCATTACTGAGCGAAGTGCAACAAAACTAAAGCCATTCTGAATTTCTTTCGACACCTCATCAACACTTGCTCTACTACAGATCTGTAATTTAATTAAAGTTGGGAGTCAAAGGATTTCGGCGGGACACAGAACGGTTGAGCTATCGTAGTTATGTATTATTGCGCACAATTTTGATGGTATGTTGGTTTAAACTTAAAACTCTGAACTCTCTCTTCTATAGGGTGAACCTGGCTTGAAAGGACCTGATGGCGACGTGGTATGTATTTGAAATTATTTTAGCCTTATAAACCGTGTGATCTTTATGCATAATCGCGACTCTGTTCTCTATGTATTTTCTAAGGTACTGTGAAGTTGAATTCTTTCAACAATGAGCTTCTTTGACTGTTTATTATTTCCTTTATTCATTTTGCCTACCATAAGGGTTAATTTAAAGGTGATTCTGTTGAGGGAAAAAGGCTTTAGTCGATCTGAGCGGAAGAAGGGTTCACTAGCTGAAAATGAAACCCGTCTTAATTATTTGATTTTTCTTCATCACTTTGTGCTTATTTTCACTGTTTCCGCGAATTTAATTATTTGGTGGTTGTTTTTTATTTTTTTTGTCCATAGGGAGAGACAGGATCACCGGTAAGTACGCTCTCTCCTGCTTCACCAGGCGGAGTAATTAGGATGTTTCATTTAAGTTTAAGTTTCTCTGAAAGATACTTCCATTAGTGGGACAGTGTCGTATTATTATCGAAAATTGCCTTGCTGGCATTCGCACTGTCGAAAGGCTAACGCTTAAAACTTCAGCCTAAGAATTTCTACGGTGGCCAACTTACATTATCAACTCAGTCGTTAAACCAAATTGTCTTGTAATACCCCGTAAGAACACAACACCACGTTTTCTCCAGAAACTTACCTCCTTTATTCGTTCTTTTGGTATAAATGGAAGTGAGCTATTTTGAAACTGGAATATTATGCTCGCAGCCATGTTGGACGGTATCACGCTTTAATAAATTGGAAGAAGGGAGGAAGGCTTTGTTTCTGTGATGACTTTTTCTGTTGCCTTAAGCAAGTCATTTTGTTATGTACAAGGAATGAATATTCAATAACCAGAAAATAATAATTTCCTTTTCTCTTATTTTTTTTCTCATAGGGACCTGAAGGATATCAAGTAAGCACTGAACACACATATTCTCTAATATAATTTTTTTGCTTCTAAACAGCGGTTTAAACTTTCTTTAATCGAAATTTTCAATCGATTTTTTTTTAAGAGGATCTTTGTAGTTTTCCGAAATGAATTTTTGTCTGTCATTGTTCCCTAAGACTCGTACTCGTTCTCATGCATTATTAATTACTATTAATCATATCTTTTCAGGGACCACCCGGACCTCCGGGACCTCCGGGACCTCCCGTAAGTTCAGGATTTTAAAATTACTGTACTTTCTTCCCGTTAGAACGATATTGGTAATGATAAAAGCAATGGCAGTGATAATAGCGGAGTTCGGTTCGCGCTCAGCGGAGCATCATACCATTTAAAAAAAAAAACCTTAAGAAGAGACGACGAGAGCGATAACGATGGGTACTAGTAATGGTTATGATACTGATACCCATGACGGTCGTGACAATGATCAAAATAATGAGTAATGTGAACGGTGTTCATAACGATCACTGTTTAGATGACGGTTATAGTTGAATGACAACAGAAGTAGTTGCAGTGGTCGTGGGTAATCTTAAAGTTATCTGTAAAAGAACTGTGAATTAAATCAGGTAATTCCGGGGTGAAAAAATCCCATTGGAAATCCAAATAATGTGCCCATTCTTTTATCCGTATGAAAGATGTAGAGGTTTTCCTTTTTGTCGAGTCTCATAAATTTCCTAGGAAAGTATGTCGCGATACCAATTTCAAATTTTAGGCCTCTTTAATGAACGAAAATCAAAACTAAACTACCGGATTGAAAGAAGTCGTGTTCTTGCTCGCGCTGTTCTTGTCAAACCTATAAAATATATGTACAACAAAATTTTTTTTGGTTTCAACTTTGAACGGCAAACAATAAGGATCTGAAACACGTCTTCTTGTGTTGTTTAGGGTGAACCAGGTCGTCCAGGATTACTTGAGGTAAGTATTTATGCTTCGCTCTGTAATTTTGTAAAAAAATAGCGTCAAATTTTGTTTAAATAGTTTTCTTACTTGTGCCTGATTCATCTCTAAGGAATCATTTTACTGATGATTTCACGCTCTAATCTTTCCTTTTCTTTAGTACTTGGCTATTGCAAACGTTGAAAAAGGTCCATCATTCCGATTATACTCGAGCAATGGAAAGGTAAGGGAAACTTTAATTTGGCCTGAAAATTAAGCAATGGAGGACTGTCTTCGTTTAGACTCGAGAGGGTTGGGAGTATTTGTTAAAGTAACGTAAACCAAAGACACAATAAAAGGTTTTCAATAACTTTTTACAAATATCCTAACCGCTAAGCGCTCAGATGAGGGGATTTGAATTCGCAAAACGGTCGCTATATCTTTTACTAGATACTTCTCAAAACACACGCAAATCTTAACCGTCACAATCGTGTCTTCATACTTTCGTTAAAACACACCCATCAACCACTTAGAGGGCGCGTGGTACAACGGTTATATTATAATCCGGGATTCCACTGGTCCTTCACAAGATCGCTTTGTGATTGGTCACAAAACTCGGGCAACCCTCTCAGCCAATCAGATTCAAAACTGAAACCAGTTGTGACCCGGAGTTTCTTTTAAGAGTGAAACACAAAACAAAAAGTTAAGCTGATGATGAATAACAAATTCTTGCTTCTGATTCCCACATCACGCACTTTTTAAGAAATGCATTCGTAGCCGATATTCCGCCAGGACTGTTGTGAAGAATGTATGGCGAAGGCTTGAGTAAATTTAGCATTCTTTTGTTCATTACAATTTCTAAATTATTTTTCATCGTTTTTTGCAGGAAATACCAACTCGAGAAATAAAGGTAAGCTATGCCTGAAAAAAGAATCATGTTTGATTTCTAGCCTCCAACTTAATTCTCTCTAATAGTCTTTGTTAGTTTGCGTTATATTGCATTTACTCTTCTTTCTCTAAATTTTGTTTTAAATCTGCCATGTTTTTTATCCTTTAGCCCATGGATATACTCAGAGGGTTAGATGCAAAAGAAAAAGAAATTGACCTGAAAATAAAACCAGACGGTACCAGGAAATATCCTGCTAGAACGTGTTACGATCTGTTCCTTGATCACAAGAGTTACAAGAGCGGTAGGTTCTTCCTTCATCACTGTTAGCCTGTTCCAGGCTCTCTCAGTCAGTGGAGACCAGGAAAGAAGTAGGCAAGTGACAAATGGTGGTTGTGGTCGTCAAGGAAACGCCTACCTAACCCTCGCCGTTTTTCATTTGTCCGCTCTTTCTCTCGTTTGCATTAACCGAGGACATGGAACAGGTTCGAAACGAGGGGTCATCTTTTGGGGGGATCATCTTAAAACCACTCTTTTCCCCAGGCCCTTACCACATCCTCCCTACCAGTCCTTTTAATCATTGCTCTAATTTTTATATATTATTGTGTTGCTGAAAGGTATGTTCTGGATCGATCCTAACGGTGGAACAATCAAGGATGCAATCTGGGTTTTCTGTGACAAGGGCAAGAATTCGTCGTGTATCTACCCCAAGAACTCGAAAGTAGGTGGCTTCGGTTCTTGTAGAAATGGCTCTATAGTGTACTTTCGTTTGCTCTCCATTATATGAACGGATGACTAGAAGAAATGATTTAATAAAGCTAATTATCTTTGCTAATATGGTATGTGTTGATTTGGTTAGTCAGCACTAAGCGCTAAATGTGGCCTGCGCTATGTTGTTTTTCTGTTGGTTTCATCGTAGATCTCTGACCTTACAATGGCCAGCGCTAATGTTGTTTTTCTGTTGGTTTTATCGTAGATCTCTGACCTTACAATGGCCAGCGCTATTGTTGTTTTTCAGTTGGTTTCATCGTAGATCTCTGACCTTACAATGGCCAGCGCTAATGTTGTTTTTCTGTTGGTTTCATCGTAGATCTCTGACCTTACAATGGCCAGCGCTAATGTTGTTTTTCTGTTGGTTTCATCGTAGATCTCTGACCTTACAATGGCCAGCGCTAATGTTGTTTTTCTGTTGGTTTTATCGTAGATCTCTGACCTTACAATGGCCAGCGCTATTGTTGTTTTTCAGTTGGTTTCATCGTAGATCTCTGACCTTACAATGGCCAGCGCTAATGTTGTTTTTCTGTTGGTTTCATCGTAGATCTCTGACCTTACAATGGCCAGCGCTAATGTTGTTTTTCTGTTGGTTTCATCGTAGATCTCTGACCTTACAATGGCCAGCGCTATGTTGTTTTTCTGTTGGTTTCATCGTAGATCTCTGACCTTACAATGGCCAGCGCTAATGTTGTTTTTCTGTTGGTTTCATCGTAGATCTCTGACCTTACAATGGCCAGCGCTATTGTTGTTTTTCAGTTGGTTTCATCGTAGATCTCTGACCTTACAATGGCCAGCGCTATGTTGTTTTTCTGTTGGTTTCATCGTAGATCTCTGACCTTACAATGGCCAGCGCTAATGTTGTCTTTCTGTTGGTTTTATCGTAGATCTCTGACCTTACAATGGCCAGCGCTATTGTTGTTTTTCAGTTGGTTTCATCGTAGATCTCTGACCTTACAATGGCCAGCGCTATGTTGTTTTTCTGTTGGTTTCATCGTAGATCTCTGACCTTACAATGGCCAGCGCTAATGTTGTTTTTCTGTTGGTTTTATCGTAGATCTCTGACCTTACAATGGCCAGCGCTAATGTTGTTTTTCTGTTGGTTTCATCGTAGATCTCTGACCTTACAATGGCCAGCGCTAATGTTGTTTTTCTGTTGGTTTCATCGTAGATCTCTGACCTTACAATGGCCAGCGCTACTGTTGTTTTTCTGTTGGTTTCATCGTAGATCTCTGACCTTACAATGGCCAGCGCTATTGTTGTTTTTCAGTTGGTTTCATCGTAGATCTCTGACCTTACAATGGCCAGCGCTATGTTGTTTTTCTGTTGGTTTCATCGTAGATCTCTGACCTTACAATGGCCAGCGCTAATGTTGTTTTTCTGTTGGTTTTATCGTAGATCTCTGACCTTACAATGGCCAGCGCTAATGTTGTTTTTCTGTTGGTTTTATCGTAGATCTCTGACCTTACAATGGCCAGCGCTAATGTTGTTTTTCTGTTGGTTTTATCGTAGATCTCTGACCTTACAATGGCCAGCGCTAATGTTGTTTTTCTGTTGGTTTCATCGTAGATCTCTGACCTTACAATGGCCAGCGCTAATGTTGTTTTTCTGTTGGTTTCATCGTAGATCTCTGACCTTACAATGGCCAGCGCTACTGTTGTTTTTCTGTTGGTTTCATCGTAGATCTCTGACCTTACAATGGCCAGCGCTATTGTTGTTTTTCAGTTGGTTTCATCGTAGATCTCTGACCTTACAATGGCCAGCGCTATGTTGTTTTTCTGTTGGTTTCATCGTAGATCTCTGACCTTACAATGGCCAGCGCTAATGTTGTTTTTCTGTTGGTTTTATCGTAGATCTCTGACCTTACAATGGCCAGCGCTAATGTTGTTTTTCTGTTGGTTTCATCGTAGATCTCTGACCTTACAATGGCCAGCGCTAATGTTGTTTTTCTGTTGGTTTCATCGTAGATCTCTGACCTTACAATGGCCAGCGCTACTGTTGTTTTTCTGTTGGTTTCATCGTAGATCTCTGACCTTACAATGGCCAGCGCTATTGTTGTTTTTCAGTTGGTTTCATCGTAGATCTCTGACCTTACAATGGCCAGCGCTATGTTGTTTTTCTGTTGGTTTCATCGTAGATCTCTGACCTTACAATGGCCAGCGCTAATGTTGTTTTTCTGTTGGTTTTATCGTAGATCTCTGACCTTACAATGGCCAGCGCTAATGTTGTTTTTCTGTTGGTTTTATCGTAGATCTCTGACCTTACAATGGCCAGCGCTAATGTTGTTTTTCTGTTGGTTTTATCGTAGATCTCTGACCTTACAATGGCCAGCGCTAATGTTGTTTTTCTGTTGGTTTCATCGTAGATCTCTGACCTTACAATGGCCAGCGCTAATGTTGTTTTTCTGTTGGTTTCATCGTAGATCTCTGACCTTACAATGGCCAGCGCTACTGTTGTTTTTCTGTTGGTTTCATCGTAGATCTCTGACCTTACAATGGCCAGCGCTATTGTTGTTTTTCAGTTGGTTTCATCGTAGATCTCTGACCTTACAATGGCCAGCGCTATTGTTGTTTTTCTGTTGGTTTCATCGTAGATCTCTGACCTTACAATGGCCAGCGCTAATGTTGTTTTTCTGTTGGTTTCATCGTAGATCTCTGACCTTACAATGGCCAGCGCTATTGTTGTTTTTCTGTTGGTTTCATCGTAGATCTCTGACCTTACAATGGCCAGCGCTAATGTTGTTTTTCTGTTGGTTTCATCGTAGATCTCTGACCTTACAATGGCCAGCGCTAATGTTGTTTTTCTGTTGGTTTCATCGTAGATCTCTGACCTTACAATGGCCAGCGCTAATGTTGTTTTTCTGTTGGTTTCATCGTAGATCTCTGACCTTACAATGGCCAGCGCTAATGTTGTTTTTCTGTTGGTTTTATCGTAGATCTCTGACCTTACAATGGCCAGCGCTAATGTTGTTTTTCTGTTGGTTTCATCGTAGATCTCTGACCTTACAATGGCCAGCGCTAATGTTGTTTTTCTGTTGGTTTCATCGTAGATCTCTGACCTTACAATGGCCAGCGCTACTGTTGTTTTTCTGTTGGTTTCATCGTAGATCTCTGACCTTACAATGGCCAGCGCTATTGTTGTTTTTCTGTTGGTTTCATCGTAGATCTCTGACCTTACAATGGCCAGCGCTAATGTTGTTTTTCTGTTGGTTTCATCGTAGATCTCTGACCTTACAATGGCCAGCGCTATTGTTGTCTTTCTGTTGGTTTCATCGTAGATCTCTGACCTTACAATGGCCAGCGCTACTGTTGTTTTTCTGTTGGTTTCATCGTAGATCTCTGACCTTACAATGGCCAGCGCTAATGTTGTTTTTCTGTTGGTTTTATCGTAGATCTCTGACCTTACAATGGCCAGCGCTAATGTTGTTTTTCTGTTGGTTTCATCGTAGATCTCTGACCTTACAATGGCCAGCGCTAATGTTGTTTTTCTGTTGGTTTCATCGTAGATCTCTGACCTTACAATCAAAGTACAATTTCAAGACAAGGAAGACAAATGGTTGAGCCAAGCGTTTAAGGAAAGCGAAGAGGTAAGCTTGGGAGATGTCTCCTAGAAGTCATTATCCATATTCGTGGCTGTTTGGTCATTTTTGACCAAGTGGAACTTATCCTACCCTTTCACTGGCCAACAAGTTGTGTGAGCGAGCTTTACGTCTTCAAAAGTTGCGAATTCTCAATTGCGATTCTTGTTTGATTTCAGACCGAACTGCTGGAATACGACGCCCACTACACGCAGCTCAACTTCCTGAAGACCTTTAGCAACTTTGCAAATCAGAACATCACCTACGCCTGCCGTAACTCCATGGCCTGGGAAGATGGAAGATACTCAATCAAACTTAAGGGCTCTAACGAAATGGAATATCATGCCACATCTAAGACCTCACTCAGACCCAAAGTACTCTCCAACGGATGCATGGTAAGTGAAAATCATCGCTACCTCTTCCCTCCCTCGTCCCGCCCCCCACTCTCTCCACCAGAATTGAAAGTGCGGTGGCCTAGTGGTTATTGCGCTTAACTTCCGATCAAAAGGCCTGGGTTCGACTTCAGGGCGGGTTATTGTGTTCACGGGCGAAGGCCCTTTACTCTTAAAGTGCCCTGTGAACTGTTAAGGAAAGCTGACAAAATCCCGTGCGAGGGTGGTTAACCTATGATAGACTAGCATTCCATGGGAGGAGGGGAGGGTAGCCATACCTCTGGTCGTCTCACATCAGAGGGAATTATGGACTTTTTAGCCTTCAAGACTGAATACTTTTCCTCCCACTGAGAATTTTTGTTTCGTGAAGTATCAGTTTCGCCAATCAGATTTCAACCTTTTATGTGCCCTTATTCACCTGGATTTTTTACCATTTAACGCGGAAATGAGTCTCCATTTTACCGGAAGTGTGCACACAAAAGTCATCGATAAAAATTGTTTTGATTGATTTTTACAGCAAAGTGATTCTACGGGCAAATGGGAGAAAACAGTTCTAGAGATTGATACTAGAGAGAGGAATAGACTACCCATCATGGACGTTTCAGCCTATGACATCGGCGGAAAAGATCAAGACTTCAAGCTTGAAATTGGACCAGCCTGTTTCCATCACACCGTCCTTTCTCGTACGGCTTAGCTTTTGACAACCACCTGTATATTGTGTTTTAATATAAAGACGTTTGAAGACAATGGCAGTCGATGGAACGTAGGAATTAAACTTGAGTTAGATGTAGCGGAGAGAACTTATATCAGGCCTCGCTAGGCACTGCTTTGCCCAATCACAAATATCCTCCGAATCTGAATAAAATTTTTTCTATTATATTTGTTGTTGGTATTTACTCAGTCTGTCATTGCAGTTTAAAAGTTTTATTGATGTGTTGGAAATGAGTTTCGTTGCCATATAAATACAATTAAAGCTCACTCGTATTTTATTTTTGTCATCAACCAATTTTGTAGTAAGATAAGTGAAGTTATAATGTCTACAGTGGTAGAATTAGAAGCTATGAAAGGTGAGCTGTATTAATACGACAATAAAGCAAAATTGGTGGCCACACCAATGAGGATAACCTTGAGTTCCATTGAATCTTACAAACTATTATTTGAGTTGTCGAAATTTTCTCCATGATAGTGAAGAGCAACTTCAAAAACAAACAGCAGACATTCCCAACAGGAACAGAATTGTAGATTTCTAACCCCCATGGAAAGTCTTCGCCTCGGCCTTTTTGTCTCTCAGTTTTGATACGATGAAAAACGTACATGATACGGGGGGAAGGGGGGGGAGTTAATTTAGTGCGTTTTTTTAATCTCCCCTCCTCTGTAGAATAACCTCTTAATCCTTAAACCCCCAAGAGTGACTAGCATCTAATTTCTCCTTACAATATCACCTCTGAATCAAATATTGAGGTCACGAGAAAAAAGGAAATGATCAGCAACTAAAGAAGCTGTTGATTTTTACACAAATTCTCCTTATCAGATCCTTAGGGAATGTAAGGAGAACAGCATGGAGAATATCTTTACTGATGTTAGAGTGTAAAGGGTGAAAGCAGGACCCCCATTGTAAAGTGTCCGTTCATTTGCATTTCAAGTCCACTTATTCATCTCGGTCTTTAATATCATAAGTTTTACAACCAAAGAAATTTTCACTAAACTCTGTATTCATTAAAGCTGGGCCACAGACCAAAAAAAAAGAAGAAGCGACTGACATTCGGCCATCCCGCGTTAAGGTATCTCTGTAACAGAAGAATAACGTGGTTATTTGCGTAGCGTGCGGGCAGACCCTTCCTATTAACGCTTTGGCACAAGCGTTTATTCGCCCGCGGGAAAATATTAAGCTCTAAGCAAAGCGAGCCGGAGAGAGATTATGCCAGGAGTCTGAAACCGATGATTATTTAAGCCAGAACTCCCCTACCGCAAACCTCTCCGCGACTCATCTCGAATATTTCAGGGACGGAGAAACGCGCGTTTTGCAACGCTACTCGCGGACTACTATTTTCTGCATTCTTGTGGTTACTCATTGCCTAAATTGTCTTCTCAGCGTCCTTTAAGAACTAAGTGCTTGAATAGGCCTCTCAGGAATCGTTGGAGTCGTAATGCATGCATTCATGGAAACGCGCGTGGAGGCTCCTCACGCGAGAGATCTGTTGACCGTTCCTAAGGATGACGAACGACTTAGAATACTTTCTGTGTTGTCATATATAAAGCTTACGCTTTGTTCAAAATGGCGGGCTTTCCTTTGGAATAAAATTTGATAAACTTGCGTGAAATAACAATGTCTGACAAAGAGAGCGATTGGAACGTACCAAGCAGTGACGGCGAAGAGGACAGTGCTGAAGCTGTACAAAGCCAGAGTGGAAAGGAACGGGAAATTCCACTAAATGTTTTGCGACTTTACAGCGAGATCGAGAAGAACGGGTATTTAGAATTGAAAGTTAAAGAATACAGAAGTGGTGTAAACAACGTGGTCAGCGAGGCTAGAGAGCAAGAAAACGAAGAAGCTGAGGAACTTAATGAGGCAACTACTGATATTAAAACTACTGAAAATGATGAGACTCCGGCTGTTCCCGCAACAGATAAAGATAAGTGAGTTTATGGCTGAAACATTTATGAATATTAAGCCTTTGAGGATATTTTATATTCCATACAACCTTATACTTCGTAATGTATACAGATCTACGATAGAAGAAATCAATGGAAAAAGCGCGTAGTAACTGAGAGACATGTCAAATTATGTTATGATCCATCAATTGCTTTTGGTCGCACGCAGTTGGTCTAAATGGATCACGTGACTGAATATTATCCGGCTGAAACTGGGAGATATCCGAGGATATCACCCATAGAGTGATACTCCCCAATTTTCAAAACTCATGTCCACTACATTAAGTCTCAGTTTAAAATTTTTATTCATGATGAGAGAGTGTTGTATGGCTGTAGTGTGCATGAAGTTGTACCAGAGATTGCTCAAAAGAAAACATCCCATGCAGCAAAGAGTGAGCTCTTTGAAAACATTTTTTTCTCGGGCGTTGTGGAATATTTGAAGGATTATAATTTGTCTGTGGACAAACATCCATGCATATTTTTTCACCAAATAGAGGTTATTATTTATTTATATCCATTGTGCACAACCCATCCAATGACTGGTAGTTAGTACATATCACTCAGGCAAATAGTGCCTTTCAGGCATTTTGATAGGCTAGCTTGGAGGTGATAAGCCAAGCGCTGGTCATCTCTGAGCAGCCAAAGAGAAACAAACCAGCATCCTGTTTTTCTTCAGTTTCCACAGGAGAGAGTCTACCAGACATCTATGGATCACTGCTCCATAGTTCTGATTTGATCATGGATAATACTGCGTAACTGTGATTTGCTATCAATGATCTTCTTCTCATGCATCATTGTTTCATTCACATAATGTTTTTTGCAGAGCACATGAACCCTCAGCATTTGATTACACTGAAGAGTCCATAGATGAAACATCTCTTATAACACGAAAAATTCCTAAGACTGGTATGACAAATTTTTTTGTGTTTTGGTTTGTTTATTGTTTAGTTTACACAATAGTCAAAGGTATATCTGACCTGTTTAGAAATACCATATTTGTGTGAAGAGCCAAATAAAAGTAATAAAAAGGTGCTTAGCCTCCTAAAAAGTTATCGGGAATTCAACAACAGAGCATTGAAATGAGATATTCTGTCGCAGGCTTGTGACAGAACAAGTAACAATGCTAATGTATACCCTTTTGTATAGAATACTTTAAGCTTTTCTTCTTGTTTTTTTTCAGGTCTCTTTTTGGGTGGAGGGTGGGAAAGCAGGTTAGGCCTTGTAAGAGTTAAGGGGGTAGCTGGGGGGGTAGGGGGGGTCTTGAGGTGCCTGTGAATCTCCCTCTGTTAGCTCTTTTTTGTCACTTTAAGTAAAACAAGGCATGAAGGTTGACATGTCAATCTGGAGAGTACTTTCTGTTTGATGCAGTGTGACCCCCTTTGAAAATCTTGGCTACACCCCTAGGAGTGTTTTAGTGTTTTGCCCAAGAACACAACATGAAGAACCAGCCAGGTCTTTAACTGTGACCTTTTAACCCACCATTGAGCCACTGTTTCTTACAGCGTACACCTATTCTCACCTTGTACATTTCTTATAACCTTGCAGAACGGTTACAAAGAAAAAGAGTTGGAACACTAGAGAATGTCATTTCTGATTTAAAAAGATTCAGAGACATGGACAATAAGGAGTCTACAGACACTGATAAAAATGCCATTCCACCTGAAACAAGAGCTGCAGCAAATGAAGAGCAAACAGAACCCCAGGAACATGGTCTAGAACAATAAACTTTTGTTTTTTCTCAGATGGTGTCTGGAAAAACAGTGCAACAAACCACATTTCATAGAAACCACAGATCAGTCTAAAATTTGTGGCAATATTTTAATCAGAGGAGAAATGTATGATTTTAACAAAGAAGTCATACTGGCCAAAAGGCAGATCAATGTGAAATTGGTTGAAACTATTGGAAAGTTGGGACAGATAGCCAACATTAAATTTTTCTAGACTTGAGTCAGAAAATGCAGATAAAGGAAACAGTTTTAATCCATTAATTACACTCCAACATTAATATGGATATGTCCCATACTATTATCTAAAAATTTCCTATGGAACCTACAGGGAGAATCTGTGTGATGATCAAGAGCTTTTTCAGCAAGAGATCATTTCCTATATTCTTGTATCCTTTGTTTGATTCATGGCTGACTCTGTAAGGAAAAATTTAATGTTGGTGACTTTATGGTATAAAAGGGTTTAAGGCTTATGGGAGATTTTTTTATAAAAATGTGAGAAATGACAAATCATTAACTCTGGCTTCTCAAATATTAAAAAAGAAATGTCAAACTTTGAAAGAAAACTCAACTTTTAAATAATACATAAATATTCTAAGAATGTTAACTATATGTAATGAACCCTGAGTTGCTTTCATCCAAACAGTAGAATGAAGGTCATTATTGTGTGTGGGTGGGGAGGGGAAGGGAAAGCCATTAGGCATCTGATGGTGAGAGAGGGAAAATCACTTTTAGCTTGTTTTCAATAAAACTCAAAATGTTGCCAATCGGTAAAGGAAAAACTCCCAAGAAGTTTTCATGTTATGGGGTATTTTTTTTGTAAGTAATATATACATAATTCCCAACAACTTCTGGTTGGATAACAAAGTGAAAATGTTTCGTTTGAATAAAATTAAAGTGTAAATATACACAAATTTTCCTTTAATTAATTAGGTTACAGCTGTCACTAATACTAAATCAAGCTTAGGGAACAGGATTATTTTATCCAAAGTTTTGCAGTGTAGATGTTGTGTTAAATGGGGAGAATTTGCTGGCTGCTTTATTTAAAGAGTGCAGTGCTCTTTGATTAAGTGTTGAAAAACTAAAACTTAAAGCAATTGCAACAGCCAATTAGAAGACAGGAAAGTGCCTTTAAGAGCCAATGAGATCTTAGAGTAAAAACAACCAAACTGCCTTAAGTTAGAAAATTCAGGCGATCAAGTGGAGATTGGTTTCAGTTCCACATCTGATTGGTGAAGAGCTTCATGCGAGTTTTCTGGACCAATCACAGAGCAAAGTAAAGAAAAGCAAATCAAATGTAATCTCAGATTACTTTTGACACTGAATTAAGAGTTTTTCTGTGCATCCAAATGGGAGGGCTGAAACACCAGCTTTCCAAAATTCACCATAATGATTGTTCAGAGGTTTCAATAAAGCTGCTGATGGAGTAACAGGTGGCTGTGTCCAGAAAGACCAGAAAAAGGGCTGTAACGTGAAACCCAAACAAAAGCTCACTGGTAGTTGACAAACAACAATTTCATTTGCCTGCTTACAGAGTACAACAGTTTCATTAGGAAGTTTGCACACTATTTCAGAATTATTTTCTCATGTTTCAATTATTTATTAAAAATATAACCAAGACACCACTATACACCTAAGTCTCTTGTTGTACTTTTAAAGGTCATTTCATGGTAAAATACATGTAAAAATTTACTCTTTTTATCTTACTGCTTTTATGGAGCTAATTCACTAGTTTATTGCTATTGCCTAATTTCAGTGTTACTAGTATTCACAACATTAACTCAAGAGCTTAAATGTATTAACTATACTAAATTCAACACCAACATCCATTGTATCAAATAAATACTTTGTTTTCAGTTTGTTGCCTCATCCACTCAACCAGTAATATATGTTGGTAAAAAACATTTTTAGAGCACTTAATTACAGATACTTAATGGCTCACTGTTAGGTGATTAGACAAAACAACTCCTTTGTGACTTTGTAGACACAAGCTGTGACCTTATGAAAGTAATCACTAAAACAACTCTCTTACACATGAGAAAGTTGTTGATAGAAGTCTATTTTCTTTTTAAAGGGGTCTGTTGTCGACACACTTTCCTGAACTATGACTGGTTCCTCTTAACTTAGGAGTTTCAATAATGTTTTCTTTAAGAGGCTGCCAATGGAATAAAAGGTTGCTGTGCCTTTAGGCAAAACCCTAAACACCATAGCCTGCTTAACAATCTGACAATCTCAATTTCTGCAATAAGCAGGAAAAAAAATCACTCAATTTCTTTGCTGCAATGAATAATCATCTTTTCTTTGATTTGTTGTTGTAAATCATGCTCTTTAAAAGTACATCACAATCCAAATTCTTTACAATATATCCCATGGGAAATTTTACTATTAATTTCCCTCAAGGAATAACATTAAATCATGACCTCTTCCTGAACAATCAAACCTTTCTTCCAGGCAATCTTTTCATTAAAAAAAAGGGAGATCAATAAAGTCTTTGACAAAAGCCATACCATTAATAATGAGTTAATAATTATTACGTCTTATTAATAATTAACTTATATCATTGTAAACAGTTGAAAAATATAGGGATTACTATGAGGCTAATCTGTTATCCTTTAAAAATTCAACATGGTCATAATTTCAGGGTAACAAATCAGTCTTTTCAGTTTATAGTAAACTTCTTTGGTCATTTGAAGATGTGTTTCATATCAATAGTTATATTTTGCGATAACACCAAGGTACAGGAAATGAATTCACTAAAGCCAAGTTCTTTGTCTTGAATCTTTTTTTGCTCATCCTATGCAGTTTCCTTGAAAGTAAAAAAGTTATACATGACATCCATGTGATGTGACAAAAAATTTAACTACCTATCACTGACTTTCAATCCTTTTAGTGCATAAAATATATATTTGGATCAACCGGAACAAGAGATGTCTGCTGGGAGTTCATATTTGCCATTTACTGTTGCCATAAAATCTCATGCTTAAATCCTTTGAAGTATTTGACACGTAATTTCTCTTTACAAGCTTATCAGCTTGAGGGTGTCGCCTTGATGTAACACCAAATTCTCCATTCTAATTTACAAGGGTATGTATGGAACTCAATAGGAGGATTACGAAAAGTAACATCTTAGGAGTTACAAGGTTGACTTACCGATGCATCCATCAAATTGAAGCTTCAACAACTCCCTTCCCCCCCTTCCCATACAGACCTGACCATCATCCATGCCAGGGGGAGGGGGGTGGGTAAAGAATTTGAACCTTGCCTGGCTGGGGTAAGAAATTTGAACTAGAAGAGATGGGTCTTGTTGGTGGAATGCAAGTGTTAGTGGTTCAATATAGCAGGCTAATTAGGGTAAATAGCCCACTTTCATGAGAAAACAGCTCAGAAGAAAAGGTTTTGGAGCTTGGTCAATTTGTAAAGCATTACAGTAGCTGATTTTGCCTTTAAAAAATTTGTATGGGTATTTGAACAAAATTTTTTCTTGATGGGCAGAATTTGAACAAACCCATCTTCAAAATATAAAATTCCCAGACCAGGGGAGGGGGGGGAGGAATGTTGAAGCTTCCAATTGATTGATGCACAATGACAACAAACTGTATCACCAAAGAACAATAAACTTTAAATCTAGCATCTGACACATAATTTTCAGAGGAATATCAGTGGACAATATCAATAAGACATTTTAAAATGTATTCTTTTTCTTTTCCTTCTTCTTCTTTATCAATGACATCCTTCTATTAATTTTAAATCATTCCGCAGTATCTACAACTTTAAGATCATTCATTAAAAAAAGTCTTCAAAGTAAAACAATCCTTTTTTTCTTCATTATCCAGAAATATTGCTGCATTAATTTAAATATACAAGTCACAATTGCACTGTGAACAATAACTGTATTGGATTCACTTAAAACTCTATGAATTCTGTTGTCCACTTTTGGTGTCTAAGAACATCTTTGACCCTTGCTGTGAGAAAAAATAAAAAAAAAAAAAGAAACAGTTTTCATTACTTTGTTGTTTACATACCCAGTGTTCTCCCTTATTGTAAGCATAAGATGTAAAAGAAATTTTCAAATTGGTAGAACAATCCTTTTACCTGTTGAAAGGTACTAAAAGCAACAGTTTTTACCAGCTACCTCATGAAAAGGGGAACACAGCATAACTCTAGTAACTAATTTTTGTCTTTGAATTCTATATTGTAAGATACACACCAAATTTTGACCCTTCCATCAATGACCAAAGGTTCTAAATTAAGGGGAAATCAAGGATCAATTGGCAACAGAACAGACCAAGAAACTCAAGTTTTAGTGAAAGGTTAAACTTAAAAAGTGTAGTTGGTAACAGAGGTAGATCATTCCAACACATGACACAGTTTCAGATGGCTCACACATTTCAAAGGCAAAACACACCTTGTTCAATTATTAGTAGGCCCCCCTTCTGCGCATGACAAGTTGGTGATAAATAACCAGGGATTTAACAGCTTTTCATCTCAGCAGGCCAAACAGAAGATAATGTTACTGCATCGCTTAGTTTAGAAGACGCCATGTACATATAGAAAATGTCCTCTACTGTTGAAGGTTATCACTTAAATCAACCCTTCATTAGACACATTCTTACAAGACATATTTTACCTGGTGTAGTTTTATTTTCCAATTTTCTCCTTCTTCTATTGAAGGACTAGGTCACTTGGAAATGCACTCTGTGGGGACAAGACACATAAAAGTACATATAGGTAACAACATGATTTTGAGTGCAATTTGGTGTTAATAAGCACAAGTAAATTTTTCAAAGACAACAAAAATTGCACAAGCAATCATGTTGTCACTTGTACATAATTTACAGAAACAAATCACAGAACATCAAGATGAACAAAATTTTTGGCATTGCATATCTGCTATTTGTAATTTGTACTTATGTTGCAACTTTGCACTCATGTTACATGAAAAATGCAATTGTTTTCACTCAATAACAGATGCGCACTCTTTTTTCTTGAATATTGTTAATTCTGAACCCTCTGTTCTTTGGAATGCAAGTCTGTTGACTGCCTGATTGAATTTAAGTCTCTGAAGGTTGAGTGCAAACCATATATAGTTAAATATTAATTTAACAATGTTTATCATATCTTTCAGTTAGCATGTGCATTAAAATTAGTCCATTTAGCAGCCTGTATAGGACTCAAACTTGTTCATAAGAAGCATTTCTCTGTCAAGAAAGATGTTTTTCATCCTGTGACGAGTGTGGGACAAAGAAAAAAATTCTGAGTCCCCTTGAGGAATCGAACCTCAGACTGTCAGATTCCACGCTCCAATGCTCTACCACTGAGCCACAGAGACTCTACAGAGAGCGAGGTCTATTACAAAGCTCATATGATATGTGTCCTGCACACTGCTAGGATTAGCAATGTCGATAGTGTAATTGGTAATGAATTTCTATGTTATAGGTACAGAGTAACATACATAATTATTATGTATGTTAAGGTTGAAAAACAAACCGGTAAATTTTGATTGATCTCCTTCCCACTGTCAAAGAAGTTGTTCTTAGAAGCAAAAGGATCAAACAGATCATCATCTGCAAATGGATCAGTGCCATTAAGACCACTGGAGAATGGATTAGCTGAGTGGCCACTACTCAGTTGTAGTAGATCTGAGGTAACAAGAAAATAATTAAACTATAAAACAGCCCTAAATCTTTTATGACAGTATCCAAAACTGTAAAAATTAAAGTAGCACATTGTCTGTACTAGAGTGAACAGGGTGAATCACAGATTTCAGAATTGTATTTATAAGTACTATACTGAACTCTCCATCTCAATTCTGATAGCTTGTGGTCCTCAAAATTAGCTATTAGATTGAATACTCATTCACTCTGAAGATCTATCAAGTAACTCTCCTGTTTATATATTTATTTCTGGGAGTTTATTATTAGATCAAACGATAATCCACTAATTGATATTTTTCAAACTTCTCATCACTTGTCTGCTTGATACTGTATTGATTTTGTAGGGAGAAAGTATTTCTCCATCACTGCTGGGGGCCAATAGAGTATATAAACAGAAGTTCCAGAAAACACTTTTTCCAGTAATGTCAGCTCTTTTGCATTCATTTCCACATACAGAATGAACTTGATCAGACACCCTTGCAACAACCAGGGCCAGTTGTTAACCTTTCAACTACCACAAGTGATTGACATATAACTTCTCTCTATAACATCCATATACTACCCAACCATCAGGTAATGAGAATGCTCAAATGTATCAGAAAGAATTGTTATCTTGATCTAACACTAAATTCTCGTTACTAAATGACAAGAAAATGTGTAGCAGCTGGAGGAGAGAATTAAAAATCAGATCACAGGGACTAAAAGGTCAACAGATCTTCTCACCATCTGAAGGTGCTGACTGAGAAACCGGTGGTGATTCTACTTGTGGTGGGGGTGACATGGCCGTGGGTGACATGACTGGAGCTGCGCTACCACTGTTTGTTTTCATTCGATTGGCTGCTTTGACACTTTCTTTGGTTGGAGGAGGAGGAAGAGCAACTGGCAGTACTCCCCCAGTTGCTGGTCTGGGTACAGGTGGATTCACAGGTGATGGTGACAATTCATCTAGGTCAGGTGATGTGGGAGCAGCTGTTTGAGGCTGAGATGGCAGTATTTGTGCAAAAGGATCAAAGAATATGTCTTGACTGGCTGAATCCTGAGGGAAAACAGGTGCTGTGTCTTGTAGTGGTGAAATGGGCATCACAGAAGAAGAACTGAAACTACCCAAGAGATCAAATTCATCTGGATCAGACTGGCTCCTGTTACCCTGAGAAAGCAATAATAACAATTGATAAAGGGATCTTCAGGATTTACAGAGCTTATAAACTGAAGAAGGCTGTGGTTCGTCATGTCAAAAGCATGTGACAAAGAAAAAACTCTTGAGTTCCCATCAGGAATTGAACCTAAGATCTTCAGATTTCCTAAACCTTACCCTGAACTCTCAAACTATCACTGAGAAACTCAAAACCAGTGAACACATAAACACTTAAAAGATCCCTTTTAGATCAGAACCTTCCTTTAATTTAACTCTTATTGTCAGTGGGCACTACATAATGAAACTTTCACTGAAAAAAAAAAAAAAAAAAAAGAAGGCAGTATTACTATAAGCTGACTTTGTCTGTTCTCTTCTCCTAAATATTATACAACCTCAAATGAGACATTCTACAGAGATAAATACCCAGCCTATTTCCCAAACTATTTTTAAAAAGTCCCCCCCCCCCCAATCAATTAAGCAATCTAATTTTCTTGAATGTATAGTATTGGTTTATAGGTCACTTTCAGCCTTTCTTAAAATGACTGACAATGTGCAGAAAGTTAGAAAGGTAATACTCAAATTACAACAATTATTATTACATTTAAATTATGGGAAAAAAATAAAACACCTTACCTCATTACTTCCATTACTTGAAGGGGGCCCTGAGCCTTGACTTGCAGCTATTTCTAGTTCAGCAATTTTTTGTTTCAATGCCTCTTTCTCTTCTTCAGCAGTTTTGATTTTTTCTTCCATCTCATTAAGTTTTTTCTTTGAATTGTCATTAAGAGCCTTCTTTTCCAGGAATCTTCGATAAGCCAGATCAAAAGCTTGTCCTACAGTTAAGGTTAGTTCTTCTGCCTTCAATTTGAAATTGAAAGGAAGAAAAATGCCCATCATTAGAACAAAAATCAGAATTGTGCTTGCCCTAGCAATAGAAAACATTTTCAGGTGACTAAAATTTGTAGCAAAAGTCACCAGTTCCTGTCTTTTAAGTTCTCTTTCTCTTAACCCTTTAACTCCCAAGAGTGACCAAAACAGAATTTCTCCTTACCATATCTATACAATATCAAACAGACAATTAATAGGAATAAAGAAAAATAACAGTGAGGGAATTATTAGTTGGTTCAACTCCAAATTCTCAGAAGTAATGTCACAATTGTACAGCACAAAGTAAAGAGAATTACCAATGAGATTTTGGGAGTGAAAAGATAAACCCTTTGAGAAAGAATTTCTCCTTAAATTATCAAAACAATATCAAGTGTACAAGCAATGAGTATGAGGAAAAGTATCAATTAAGGGAATATTGGTTGATCCAATACCAAATTCTCTGAACTAGTACGGTAAGAATTGTATAGCAGACAGGTAAGGAGAGTTACTGGTGAGATCTCGAGAGTGAAAGGGTTCAAGCTGATTTTCGACATTGCAATAAATGACACAGAATACTATGATGAAGCACTACCTCTTAAAATTGGGGATTTTTCTCAGTTGGCCCTATGTTTATATACATATACGCAATGTATGGTCTATCTAACTATTGTGAAACTACATTTAATTTGAACCATGATCTTGTTTACCATTTTTTCGCACTCAAAAACATAGCAGTTATGATGCTGTTGGCCAGAATCTTTGGCAATAAAAGCAAACAGCTTCTTATCACGTTTGTCGTCAGCACAATAGGATATACGGTGAAGTGGGTATGAGTATAGCTCCTCCTGTAAAAATTTAAAGGAATGATTTGAGAAATATAATAAATAATAACAGAGTGAGTGAAAGACAGAGGTACAGACAAACACAGATACAAAGACACACAGGCAAAACAAGGCTACCTTTGTCTTGACATCTTCTACTTTGATATCGTTGATGGATATCTTGATCTCAACCTTTTTCAATTTACTGCCTTTGACACCAGCTTCACTCTTTTTGATATGATTTGCAAACTACAAGTAATGAAAATTTCAACATTATTGCTTACTAATGAAATTCACATTGCCACCATAGACTTGCAACCCTTATGACCACACAAATTGCATGTGTTTAGAACCTGTTAAACATACAGCTTTGACTCTAGTTATAACTCCACTCAGATTTGTGATGCTCAAAGGACAACGTGGAGTACAACTCATTTTGTTATGTACCTAGACTGTCACTCAACAAAATGAGCACTGTGGTTGGTTGATTCCTGGTCAAGTGCCCGACCAAATTCAAATGCATCCCGACCGTGATACAATTTTGCAGTTGTAGCCCACGCACCAAATACAACAGCACATTTTTGCCATATGATTTTTTAAGGGGAAGTCTAAATATATAACAAAGCACTTTATGTATGGTCCCTCTGGAAACTAGTAAGTTTTGTTTTCTCTAGAGTCTTCATGTTTCCCTCGAATTTGTCTCTGGAAACATCAGGACTATTGGGAAACAAACTAACAGTTTCCCTTGGGACCATACATAAGTTTACAATGTTATTGTACAAGTGATTAACAAAATCAGATAACCATAAAGCTGGAGTTCAACTCATTCATTACCAATATGATTACAAACAGAATTTAACAACAAAAACTCCTACTACTAATTGATCAAAACTATAACAGAATTTGAGAAACAATGTAGGCATCAGTTGTACATTTTCATTAAAAGGAACAGTTGTTTCAACAAAAAATATGCAACAGAGCATGCACATGTAATGTTTTCTCTGTCCATTATAAGCATAATGCATTCACTTTCCTATCAGTGCCCAGATTGTGTTGGTAGTAACAGATCACAATCTAGAATTTTGTCATAGTTAAGATTACTCGCTTAATTGGTTGATATTATAGACAACAGTCGTTTCCTGGACTTCCTCTATCAGGATAATCACCCAATACATTCATTTAAATGATACTCCTTAAACAAAGCCATTGACTGTATTACAAAAACATTTCAGATGTCATTATTTTTTTAAGACACAAGTCTCATGGGACAAGTATTAATGTAACAGCTAGGTCCTTTGGATGTTATATATTAAATTGAGTTTCCTAAAATCCACAACTTCAAAATTATTTGTTCTTAAAAATTGCAGAAATTATGTCATTCATCGAATCAAAACGAAATACTTTTTGATCAGTTCATTTTTAATTTTATCATATAAAGTTTATTTTCATCAGTTGATCTTGCATCTAGGCAGAAATAATAGTGACAGCACTTTTTCTATAAATAAACCAGGCACATGTGTAAGTTAATATAACAGTTCCCAACAAAAAAAATCTATTCATTGCTTGAAAACAATACATCAAGCTTTAAAGCCCCTTGCATGTAACTCCCAATATTGGATTATTAATTTTCCCTTACAGTCACATTATGTTTCCTTGAAGATCAGTTGGAAGAATTTGGCTCAATATCAAAGTATATTGGGCATCTGATCTGATGTACATTGTATCATTTAAATATGAAAGAGGGAAAAAATTTTGATTTCACAATTTTCTTTGTGGATGTCTGTATATTGTTGTTGTGACAATATTGATATTGAATTGTCACCATAATTGTAGGAATATTTAACACAATTTCATGTATACATTCATATTTGCCAGTTAAGACTACCCATTGTGATATTTGGCTACAGCTTTCCATATAGAATTAGTCTATCTTTCTCCATAAATCAATTACCTTGACTTTCTTGATGGCTTCCCTAACAATGTCTGTCCCTTTTGCTTGGGGTACATCTGTATGCCCCAAAAGCTGAACGAGAGAATGCGAGATTACATAATCATTAATAAACAATCTGGCCGACCTTGCACACAATTACTTTCTTAACTTGACGCGTGAAAATAAATAGGGCTGTCAAATTAAGAACAAAATTAAATATATTTCCCATCGTGAGTCAAAATATAATTTCAAAACTATTTCTTGAGACTTGAGCTATTTTGAGCTGAGAGCTCTTTCTTCTCAAAGTACTCGCGTTGAAAGTAACAAAAACACAATAAAGTTGAATGTTAATTAACTATACCACTGTTGAGTAAGTTACAACCCCTCAAACTATAACATAATTGTACATGAATGACTCAAACCAAATGGAAATCATTTGCCGTTCTCAATTTTCACTCCAGGGTTCAATTTTCCGCGACCTATTAAGTTGACTCAGTATGTTGTCGGATAAGTTTTAGTGCATTGTACGATTATATTATGTTTAAAATAAATCAACCAGCACTAATTCAAAAATAATTTACGAAAGAACTTTTGAGAGAAAAATGCGTCTTTAACAATTACGAACAGTTTAACCTTCGGTTTAACCTTCAGAAAAGGCAAAAACATCGACAGTTTGTGAACAACTAATCAGAGGCAGGAGAAAACGGTTCTCATGCAGGCAATTTCCGGGGACAGTAAATTTATTGTTCCTTTGGGCCTAATTGGGCGACTTTGTCACTTTGAATGAAGACAGTTTCTCTCACTAAAACTGCGGAGGCTGTGTTTTGAATGGAAACAAGATCTGTTTGTTAAAAGAACTGGAGATGAACACAAGCTAATGCCTCGTGGTTGTCTAAAACAGCATTTGAACTTTCTGTGATCGCGAATTCCACAACACTTGATTAAAGAGCAAGACGGGACGAATTTTATTGATTCTACTCTCTAACCTTTTGCGTACGAAATGTCTGCTGAATAAATTTCCTTTGATAGGTTAATTTTGTCTTCAATATGTTTCAGAAAACCCCATGATAAAACGCATTTAGAGGCCTTGGGAATAGATTTTGACACCTTCAATATTAGTCTGAAGAAACAATCACAGGCCATCCTACCTTGACAGAATAAACTACAGATCCTTGCTGCAAAGTTTCGGCTGGATGAAGCCATGTTTTTCCTGTTCCACTTTCTATTCAACGAAATAAACCTTAGTCTAAGCGGAAAGTGCTGGCGAATCAAAGACGCAATACAACATTTAACCCAAATATACCGCGCCAGTTTGCGACATCTGCAGATCAAACTTCGCCTACCTTGAGTTTGAGGCTTGCTCTTCTTGGAAGCTCGCTTCAATACTGAAGTCATCTTCACCTTTGTTCAACGCGAAGTAAGACGATGTCTTAGTACTTCCACTGTATAGCGAAAACCAAAGAAAACGAATATTATACTATGTTAATCCTATGACGAGATTAAGTGCAATTTGAGATCTTCCCTTCGACCGCGCTGTCAATATTTATACGCTGCATCCGGATTTCAGCGGTTACACATCAGAATGGAAGAGTGGGGATTGTACTAGTCACTCAAGTATGTAAGATAACCTCTCCAAGCTCTTCCTGTTTATCGCATGTTTTCCGTCTTGGCGGGAGCCCAAAATGTTTACTGACAATGAAGGACGCTCTTCTTTTTTTTTTTTTGACCTCTGAAGTTTTCTAAAGCATGATAGACTCCTCTCGATCGACTTCCTGTGATTTGAGAAATTTTATAACCACCAACGTCAATACTGAGAGAAGTCAATTGAAACTCCGCCCCTGCTGTTGGTCCCCTGGAACGAGGCGGAGAATTTTTAAAACATTTACGCAGTGTTTAGGACAGAAATTCTTCCTTGGTATAGGGACACATCGTCAGTTAAAATCCCATCACCGAGTTATTTCTTCCTGTGATTACTGATGAAAATTGAACCAACAGTAGTAGTAGCTTTACAAAAGAGGAAAGGTTTCAAGACGGAGACCCTTAATTGAAAAAGGAAGCAATTTGATACAGAGAATAGAAGCAAAATTCCGACAACAACAACAAAGTGTGCTGAAGACATAAAGGAAGACGGCCCAATCTGGCCTTTTATTTTCTAAAGACGGGCTGTAGACCACTGGAGCTATCTCCAATATGGATCATTACTGAATCCCTGCTAAAATGCCCCACCATTGCGGTCATGTGTGAATTATTTCCCCATGCCCTTGCTGACTTGTTTCAAGTCGTCTTGCCCACGTCGGTGTGCCCGCGCTTTGAAGGCGGCTGGGGATTAGTCGGGCACTTCCTGTGCCAGTGGGATTATGCTGCCTCTGTATTAAAACCCGGGCATGACTGCGTTAACTCCTCGCCTTGTCCGGGGATAGGAGGGCATGGTTTTAATTGACCAATGTATAACAAACCCCTATTGCAATGAACTGAACACAATCGACGCCCGATAAATCACACCTCAGTTAACTCATACTAATATCGATTTCCGCTGGACTTCCTTCATACGTAGTTCGACCTGGCTGCGAACAATCGACAACCGATAAATCACACCCCAGTTAAATCAAACTAAAATCGATTTCCGCTGGACTTCCTTCATACGTAGTTCGACCTAGCTGCGAAAACTCGAACCCTCGCTCACTCCAACTCGTTCGAAATCGAACAGGTTTTCGTTTACCTTCTGATTATTTTCTAAACAACTTTACCCTCGGTAAGAACATTATCGTCACACTCAGCTGTGCGTCGAGGGACATTTTTTTTAGTTCCAACCACACTTTGACGCCGTCTGTGATCTGTTGCTGAACAAACACACGACAGCATGGAAACATATGGGCGCTTGCGTTATACAACAATAATATCCTCTTTCCAATAGGTCGATCAGCATGTGGAGTGTTTTCTGGCTCAAAATTAAATTTATTTTTGTAATAAGGTAAATTATACACACATTTTAATTGGTTCTTGCTAGTGAGCTATCGAAGGAAAGAGGTATAAATGACGTCACCATGACCATTTTTAGCTTCTTTATTACCTAAAACAAGTAGATTCGAGCGGCAGATCATAAGAACTTCAGTGACATACCTGGCTGTGCCTGGTGTGTTACAATTTTATTCTTGTCGCCGTTTGACGTCATCTGTGATCTATTACTGAACAGATGTACAGCAAATGGACTTTGTTGATTCATAAACAAATGAAGGCTTCCAAAAAATTTAAGAAGAAGCCACTGACGAGTAAAGAAAAGAATCTGAGGACAATATATCATGGAAGCTTTTAAAATACCTGTTCATGAGCGTATGGGGCGATCAGTTGAGCTCTACGTGCAATTGGTAAAAGTTTTATTTTCTCTTCTTCCTTTTCACGGAATTAAACTCTTAGATGTCAATTTTAGATGTCAAGTCTAGGTCTATTGCAGTAGACAATCTGTCGATGGTAATAATATTTTTTTAAGTCCCGATTTACGTTTTCAAATCATTTCTCATTCTCTACAGAGTTTCTGTGCTTAGACAGTAGTGTGTGCAACAGTCCCGAAGTCGAAAGGATCCGTTCGATGTTACACAGAAGCGTCTAAGATAAGACGGAAGTGTGCTAAATTGGACAGAATATTGCTAAATTGAATGGAAGAATATGAAATCGTACGGAAGTATTCGAAATCCAGCAGAAATGTCCGAATCCAAGTACAACAGTCGGAAGTCGGACGGAACTTTCCATGAGCTGACGCCGCTTTCAGTCCGAAATAGGGCGGAACCGCAATTGGAGGCAACCGTTCGAAAACGGACAGAACCCGTCTGAAGTCGAGCGGAACCAACCGGAACTGGAAGAAACGGACTAAAATTGCGCAGAGCCGTCCAAATGGCACAGATCAATCTGAAATTGGAGGAGATGTCTGAAACAAACTTAAGTGCTCGAAATCGGAGGGAGAAATCTAAATTGGATATAAGCTAATTACGTTTGATTTTTCTTCGTTAGTATTCGCCCTTATGGTTACGAAACAAGCGTAGGAGAAAGATTAAATTGAGTTACCCTCTAGGATTAAGATTCTTAGTTCTTCGGGTTTCTTGATGCGATACTGTACGAGTAGACAAGAACCTGGTACATTCAAACATGGAGTTCTCTGCTGGCTCAGAGAAGGTGCATTGGAAATCGGACCAAAACATTACACGCCAAACGCAGGGAGAGATGGCTAAAACTTGTTTTCCACATGATCACATGGATCATTAACCAATGGTCCCAATTTTGAGATTATGGGAAGACTCTAGTAAACTTCGCAGCCGCTAAGGATGTCATGCAAGCTCCCTCACCTACCGCAAGAGAGAGAGCATTGAGTGACATTCCAAAAAACGGCCGCGAAGGAGAAATCTAGGCGATGACTTAAGCCAGTCGTTTGGGTCGTTAGTGATTTTCGACATGATTTTATTTTCAATTATTGGGCGATGCGGATGATCGGAGATACAATAGATTTAAATTAGCATAAAACAGCAAGACGTATTTGCATCTCATATAATTGTGTTAGACTTTCCCGAAATCATTTGATTTGTACAGTTATATTGAAAATTGAACGGTTCCGAGGTCAAGATATGATTTTCGAAACTTTTTATAACAGATTTAGGCCTCTCTCAAACTTTTATGTATCAATATTCTCGCACTTTTAGAGAAACGTGATCAAACAGTGAAACTTTGTTAATAAAACTTTTGTTGTTGTGCGACACGATTTTAACCAATTACCTAAACGCATTTTAAATAGGTATTCTAGATTCTCACATCTTACGATCAATCAATATAACATGCACGGTCTTTTATCGCTTAACGAGCTCATTGTCATGAGTGCACCACCATAACCGTTGGTTAAACAGCTTTTGCCTTCGTAACAGCCATTTTTCGGACTTATGTAGTAAAAATCTGGGACCCACGCGAACTCGAAGTCACTCTGTAAACTCTTCAGCTTTCTGTAAGTTGTTACTAATATAAAATAATTTTAGTAGCTGATTGATAAAAGTATTCTAAAACTTATTATGTACCGAATGCACGATAAGCTTTTAGAAGAGAATCGTGCTGTCCTTAAGTGAATGTGATGTAATTAAGGCGACTTTGTAATGTGCGTGCTTCACGTGCGTGTTACAAAATGCAAGCGTAGTGTTAAGTGCAGTTTAGTTCTCTGATCATGTTTAAGCTTTATGAAGATGCTCTTTTGTCATAAGTAAGAGCAAAATGCTAAATTGTCAACAATTATTTCATACCAGCTTTATTATTTCACACGTCTTTAGATAGTATCAAAAACGTTAGAAAAGGAAAAAAAACGTTTTACAACGGACGGTTGATCTGATCATGAACTTTTCTTCGCTTGCATCAACTCGAATCAAGTCATATCGATAATAGACACATTGCTTTGTTCAAACGATTTTCCCGCCAAACTGAACACGCACTAAAAGTCAATAATGTCGAGAGGGTTTGGTAGAAACGGACTTTTCGAGCTTGCACAAAATCTCATTTTCTATCTTGCTTCTATTTTTTGTCATCAACCAATTTAGTTTTAGAAAAAATTGGTTTCAACCGACCGTTGGGATACTAAAATGTGCCGGTATGTAGTCCAAAGTACAATCCAAACCTCTTATGAAATATTTTAAACCATTATACGACAATTACATCACGTACTGACCTTACATCGTAAGGTGACACTGACCAGAGGGATCGTAGTTTTTGGAACAATATGCGCTAAGGAAAAAAGGAGAGAGAGAAGAGCATTTTTTAAAACCTTCAGTGGGGTAACTCTAATATAAAACCTTAATTTAGGACATTTATACCCGGACAAATAATTACTGCAACCAAACAGCTCTCTAACGACGTCGCCTAGATGCGGCCGTTTTGAATGTAACCTAGCAACCTGGCCCCTTACCTCATCTCAACAGACCTCAACTTAAAACTTGTCTGCTCAAATTAATTCAATTTGAACTTGATTCAAGGCTAATTAAAAGAACGGCCGACGAACCAAGCCTCAGCTGTTTGTACACCGTAAGTTTTGGTTCCCGCCATCGGAGTTGAATTCTGGGATGGCAAGCGTGTGCGGCCGGGTTACTGAATTGTCTTTAAAATGGCGGTGTTCTGAGCTGAACTTTGAGCGCGCTCTCCTTGCCTATAACAAGGGCTCAGGGTTTCCCACCATTTATCAAAGTGAGGCAATCTCGTTTCCAAAGTCCTCTCTTCCGTCCGCGAGAAAGTACGAAGTAAGAGGAAGGACACTGGGAACTAGGTTGAAAGTGAGGTAATTATGGTATCCAATAAGTGGGTGTCATAGATCTTAAAAAACATTTCTTAAGTGTCTCGATGTTTAAGTCTCCATGAAATTTATTCATCGAGCTTTCATTTGGTTTCAAAAAAATTTGCAATTTTAATGACATAAACGTTAAAACTTGATTGACAAAATGTTTCAAAGTGTCTTCAACGCTCTACTTAACTTTTCCTGTTTGCTTGTTTTTGTCATTAAATCGAGTCGTTCGTTATCGTAAAATACGATATTCTGCACCTTAAGGTAAAAGTCGCCAATACATTTCAGACCAAAAAAAAAGGTATTCAGCCACGATTCTTTTTGTTCTGAGCAATTAGATGCTTGGACATGTGAGTGACCTCTAATATGCGTACGAAAGTGAACCGTTGCTTTCAACCCTCAAAATTCTTTCCGGTTTGTCTTTATCGGTTTATTGAAGCTGTGTCTACTCACATGCACTCAATCGAAAATAGTTCAATATTGCCCGAGGCTTTTAGCAGGGTTCTTGATAAGCATATTACGAATAGTTTCTGACAGTTAGGCCATTTTCACAGAAGCAGTGTACATCACAAGTCGTTGCCACGAGGCTCACTGCATGTGAGTATTATTCTCTTGCGCTTGTTTTATCATTTACATATATCATTCGATCATCTAACCGAACAAAAACCTGTTTTCCTCTAAAACTTTAAACCTTTCTTCACAGTTTTTATCTCATTGTAACATTCCTTAGTAAAATCCTAGTTAAACCTGGCTGTTAATTCACTTTGAAAATGACTGTCACCCCTAGACATATTTTAATCACATATTCAAATCGTTAGAACACCACGCAGTGACTCAAAATGAAAGATCCCTGTACTAGCAGCAATTTAACAAACGCCACTCCCTTTTCAAAAAGTTTGTTGTTACAAATCTGTACGTGATCAGACAGTTATATCATATCAGTACAACAGATATCATAGGTAAAAAAAATGAAATGAGATATTAGAAGTCTTTTTTCTTTTATTTAAAGGACTGAAATACTTCTGATTCGGCTGTGAACAGTAGGAATAAAAATAAATTGAAGCGCTTGCTACTCTCCTTTAACCGTAGAAGAAACTAAAGTCACGTACTTTCCAGGTCACTTTCGAAAAACCATTTTCGAAATTGCCACAAAACTTCGAAATAATGTATAGTAATATATATCAGAATTATATTTTTGTCGGATGAGGTGTCGGTGTTGGTCGATTCGGGATAAGTGCTCATGAGTAAATTCCACACAGTCGTTACGCTGTTTGTGCGCAGTTGCAATTAGTAGAACTGTTCTTGCGTGGAGCATATGAATGTCCAAAGTCGAAAATTATTGAAACCCTGTTTTCCTTCCGATTTGTAGATGGTTTTGCGCCTATTTTGGAGAAGGGGTCTTGTAATACGCGCACCATGAATAATCAATTCGTTATACTAATGTCCGTATACTTAATTACCATTAGCGGTTGAGAGGCGTTGAGTTAACTTCTGGTGTGTTCTGGGCTCCTCCACTCTCTACATACAGCTGGAAGGTAAGATGTAACAAGCGTTTTACTGTACTTTTTGTAGGAAGTGTTTTGCAGAATAATTCAGATATTAATTCTCAAGCCTGATCGTTCGGAAGTGAGCAGAAATGAGAAAGATTACATTCTCGCCCAGACGATCAAGCTGCCCGCTCAACTGTAAGGTTCAAATCGCGTGCTGTTGAATTCAAATATTTAGAAATACATTTTTGCTTGCCTCATAGACATCAGCTTGTAACAGGTTAGGAGATCATTTATACAACAACTGAAGCGATTTGTGTTGTTATGAGGGAAACCCAGTAACACAATTATTTGGAGGCAAATAATTGTGTGTATTTGGACGTGTGTTGTCTCCAGTTCAGGTAGCATGAACAAACACTGTCCCTCAAGTTTTGCTATTTTTAACTCAACAAAACGCCCTCTTCAAGGACGCCATCGAAACTTCGACAGAAGAGGGCGTTTGGCGTAACTTAGTAATTTCCGGTTGAAAGGAGGTAGAAAAACAACGCATCCTACGTGTCTGTGGTCAGTTCACGGTACAGTTACGTCCTTATTAATTTGTTCACGGTTGATGTATTCCTCTTCACTTGAAGTATAAACCTGTATTTGCACCTTGCCAGATCGTTAGAAAGAAGTGTCGCAACAAAGCCTGCAAGAATGAGCAAACTCTTTTGGCTAATATCTTGCCTCATGGCCGTCGGATTTTATGCAGAATTATGGTGAGTGTGCAATGAGTATGAATATTGTTTTGCAACTGAGCTTTCAGCATCTACAACTTTAATTTATGTAGCTGGCAGCGCCCGTGGGCAGGATGAAGTGAATCCTGTGTTCTGACTAGCTCACCAAGCGGGCAGGCGGAGCCATCTTGCTTGTTCGGGATTGCTCGCTTTGATTCCGCGCGCGTGGAGTCTACTTACAAAGTTCGTAATTTTTGGACAATGAAGGCAAGGGAGTCGTAAAGTGACAGAACACACTCAAAATAAAGGAGATATAAAATGAGTTTCCTGAGTTTACTGTGCTACAAAATCCAACTTTCTTTTCCAGTCCTTAAAAATAAACAAGTCATTTTTAATTCGTTTACAGCAAAATCTTCTGGCTTTATAATAAATCATTCACTGAACACTCACTTCCCTTGTCTTAAATGGTTCATCCCAAGATCATGAAAAGTACCTGAGCTCTAACTAGTTTGGCTAAAATCTTCTTTTTTTTACCCCTCAAAGGGCCAGATGTAGGTATTGGTTATGTGCACAAAGTTGATGGAATGATAAAAATGCTCATTTCTCTTTTTTTTCATGTCTATGCTCTAGTGAAACATCTTCAGTTGACAGGATTGAAGGAGCAGCTCTGAAGATTGCAACATTTAACGTCCAAATATTTGGGTCAAAGAAAATGGCAAATACTTTGGTCAGAGAAATATTAGTCAAGGTATTTTTCGATGTTAGTGCATTAAAAAGGGTTCAATAATGGAACTGGAAGTCACAGATGGAGGCTTATAGTTCATGCCTTAAAACGCCATATTTTCTCGATCAAGGGCTGCGGGGCGTAGCGGCTAACGTGTGCGTGTGTGTGTTTCTTTTTGTTTGTTTGTTTGTTTGTTTTTTTTTCAGGGGAGATGATTATTTAAAAACCGTCATATTTATAAAAAGAATGATAAAATAGAACTATTCATAGTGAAGAAGGTCCTTGCTCAAAACTTCAATTGCTGTCTCGTTTTGGTAGGAAAAAATGGGCCCAACTCTTACACTGGCTTCCTATATACATGCAAAAATTTTATTGTCTCTTTTGCGATCCAAGTCTAAATTCCGAGAAGACTCTTTTTTATGTCTCTCGTATGGGCCAAATACGATTACTCACGGTCAACCACATACCTACTGCTTAATACAGGTCCTACCGTTCGAGGGGCATTATAAAAGACTAAAAAAAACTCCATTTAATACCATAACTAGCCGCTTCATGTACAAAATCTCGCTCGCAAATACTACACACTTTGATTTTGGCAGAGAAAGATGAACAAAAGATCCTTGAAATATTATTCTGAGTTTCATCAGAGTGGGCCGCTTTCTATGACCGTTCAATATAAGTTGAGGACCATGACTAAATGCCGTTGAGACTTAGTAAAAGGTCACCGCGACCGCTAAGTAGAGGTGAAAATTAAAATTACAGTGATTGAGAGGAAAGAAATTCGGGAGTTTGACAGCTGACAGCCTGAGAGAGGGGGACATCTTGAGCCGATGTCTGTTTGTTAAGACGTTCACCTCAAAGGTGCCTCGGTCCGATATTCACAGTGCGGACGTCTGTGTAAATTGACTTCCGAACAAAAGATCACTGAAGTAAAACTTCCACATCCAGCCAATGCTAGGAGAGTTTCTTCTCTATCGCCTCGTTCGCTTTTGATGAGCGTAAATATATATGAATCTTTCGTTGACGTTTGATGTTTTTTGCAGGTGATTTTAAGGTATGATATCATATTGATCCAAGAAATTCGTTCAAAAAGAGATCGACCGATAAACTTGCTGTTCGCGGATGTCAACAGGTAATGAATTAACTTAATAACTTCATTTTAGTCGTCAAGTAATATTTATCGACAATCTAGAGGGACCCCTCATCTTCTCACCTGCCTTCTCCTTAGGTAACTTATTCCAGTTATGTGCTCAAGCTGCACCAGAGTCACCAGACTTTTTCTTCACTTTTTCCTTCTTTCTCCCCCCCTCCCCTCCCCCCACTCTTCCCTACTTTCTACCTAAGAGTACTCCCATTCCTGTCCCACACATGCTCAGGCAAAAGGCAAACTTTGAGCGTTTTTAAGATGCATTTGTAAAGTAACTTTTATCTCAGTTTTCATATGTACTATCCTTAATTCATTCCAGATCAGTTACGTATTTTATAAAGCAAATGCGAAGAGCTAGTTAAGAGTCTTTGTTTCTCTTTTGCCCTGTGTCAGGGTTTCATCTCCCCCCGGCGTCTATAAGATGGCGTTGAGTGTCAGGCTTGGTCGCACAGCCAGCAAGGAGCAGTATGCATTCTTATACAGGTGAGCTATGTTATGTAAACTATACTAATCCGTCTTCTATGTTAACACTAGCTCAAAGCCGATTTGTAAGGAACACTTTGATTCTCCTTTGAGTTAGAAGGTGTTGTGAAGGATGGTGCTTAAATCAGACAGAATGCTTTTGGTTTAGACCCCATGAAAATGTTTCTTTTGATACCTTTCAAGTTTATTGAGCAAGAGGGGGGAGGGGAAGGGGAAGTGTAGAAGAGTAGCCCCTCAGTATTAAACTAGAACCAAGCCCTTCAGACCGAGATCGCCTGAGCGACTTTTTTATGATTTGACTGCCCCTTACCGGACTCAGGTTGTTTGATTCAAAAACGGTTTGATATTTGAAAATGGAAGTATATGATAAAAGACCAATATCAAGTTGTCTTTTTGACTGCCAGGAGTGACAAGGTAACTGTTACGGACAGCTATTTGTATCACGACAACCAAGACACATTTCAAAGAGAACCTTTTGTTGTCCGTTTCCAAGCCAAAGGAGCATGTGAGTTACATTATTTTTGTGAATCGTTTGTCACGCGAGGACTCTTGCTTATTGGCGAGTGATAAAGGAACGGTGCGCGCGACTAGTGTTATATGTGAGAAGAATAAAACAGGTTTGATTCTTTCCAGCGGACTCTCCAGCGTACTTTCGTCCGAGTGTGCGCAGTCGATATTTTTGGGAGGTCCGTTTTCAGAACACAATGTTATGCATGTTCGTTATGTAAAAGGGGGGAAAGTCAGACGGTGTCACAGCTGAGATCATTTTGATGAAGAATTGCCTTTTTCTTTATTAAGATGTGTCAGACTTTGCTATGGCTGCCATACATACTTCACCAAAGGCTGCAGAGTTGGAAATCGACCATTTGGTCGACGTTTATGACGACATTGTGCAACGATGGCAATTGAGAGACGTTATGATTTTAGGCGACTATAACGCCGGCTGCAGCTATGTAACCAGGTCAGAGTGGCGTAAAATAAGGCTAGCAACGGACAAGCGATTCTATTGGCTCTTTTCTGATCTGATGGACACTACAGTTGCGAAGTCCGATTGCCCGTATGACAGGTAAATTTGGTAAAGACATTACTAATAATAGTAAAGATAATATGGTAATAATATTAACGATAATGGCAATGATAAAGTCAATGAAAAATAGGTGATCAAGATCTTAAAAAACTGAACGCCGATCTGCAAAATTAAAGCAAAGTGTAATGGTGGTATGTTTGTAAAGAAAATGTGGTGTTACCTCGGTGGTTGGGGGGGGGGGGGGGGAGTGGTTAACAACATATATCAACTGAGTTGATAATGTGGATTGACCACCGTATAGAGTTTCTAAAGCAGCGTTTATCCTTGGTCAGAGCACTCTCACAACGGGCTAACGCGCAAGACGTCAGATTTTTTTGAATTTATAACTCAGTTGATAAAGTCAAAATATCCTATACAGAGAGTCTGTGGCTCAGTGGTAGAGCGTCGGATCACGGAATCCGGATTGAATTCTTTCGAGGAGCTCAAAATTTCATTCTTTGTCCCTGGAAGAAAGTGTCATTCGCGCAAAGTTTCATGTCAAAAACTCGCCTGAACGCAAAACCTATCAAAGAAAACGAAATATAATCATCTCTGAGGTACAAGAGCATTTAATATCATCGTTATGACCCTATAGCTATTTGTTTTTTTATAGAATGGTAGTTGCCGGGTATAATATGATCAGAGGAATCTTTCCAGACAGTGCCTATGTGTTTAATTACAAAGATGCTTATGGATTGAGTCAGGATGAGGTACATTATCCTTTTACAACGATAAGAGGTTTTGATGGAGTTATAGATGACTCCATAAGTTAAAAATGTTTACCAAACCAGCGTAGAAAGGTCTGCATCGGGTTCTCCTTAAATGAAGGATATTGTTCTTCTTCTTGAAGAGCAAAATGCTTCTCTGTTTGATCGCGTAGTCTGATCGTTCGGGCGAGAGTAGTCTTGAAAAGAACTGTTGTCTGTTAAAGTGATTGACACCTTGACGTCAACCTGAACGAAAAATATTAAAAGAGTATAGCAATGAAATTTTCGCTACCAGAGTTTAACTGCGTCATAAGACTGGTTTTTGTAGCTGATTGGCAATTTTTTAATCGAATATCGAAACTAATCTGGGATTGGTTTGGGTTTGCTTCACCTCGCTCTGTGATTGGTCCAGAAAACTCGCACCACCATCTCGACCAATCAAACGCAAAATTAAAACCAATATCAACTTGGTCACCCTCGTTTTCCCGCGCTTCAAGCAAGTTTCCTGTTTTTACTCCGAGTTCTCACTGGTTAATGATGACTTTAACCTTTCTCCTGATAGTTAGTTGTTGTTTCGAAACGCAATTGAAAACTGCTGTATTGGTTACAAGAAGTTTCGATCTGTCGATAAGGTTAGGCGATTTTCCATAGTAAGTTCGTTGAGTCAATGTCGTGTTTAAGTCGTCTTCATGGTGTTTGCTGATATCTGTAGACATCTGTTGAGAGGAGATTGCTACATAATTAAAAACCGACATCCAAAGTCATCCCCTGAAAGTAGTCGTTGCTCTCGATTAAACATGGCGCACAGCGTGGTTCATGAATTGATGATGTTCAGCAATGTCACTGTTAATTAACATACTGCATTATTGTTTTCTACAGGCGGAGAAAGTGAGTGATCACTGGCCCATTGAGATACAATTTAAGGATTCAAGTGAGTCAATTTTCAGTTGTAATTGTAGAACAAATAACAACGGATATTGGTCACTTCCTCGCCTTCGGCTTGGTTGCCACCTTTCTGCCGTTATCGCATTTAAACTTTGTCTGTGTCATCTATAACTGAAACGAATTGTGGATCGATTTGTCAATTTTCTGTTCTTTTCTTCTTCTCATAAGCTTACAGAGATGAGGAACAGTTCTTCCAAGAGTCTGTTACAGTCACCATCAGGGATAAGCGTATATCAAAGGTCTCCGAAGACCAGCTTTTCCTGATGAGTTCCGAAAACCCACTGCTGTCGCAAGGTTTCACTGCGAAAACTACTTACAACAAACGTGGTATGGAAAACATCATCATTTCAAAGGAAACTGTTTCAGTCGGAGAGGCGAGAGATGCCGTAAAGACTTTCCGCGAGACTTATCCGAAGCTAGTTTCCTCCTCACAAGAAGCTGTAAGCAAACGAAAAATCGGCCAGTTAACACAAGTTGGAGATGCCGACTGCGTCGCTAGACAGCACGAGACAACAGTCTACCAAATGCTCTCCAACACTTGCCATGATGTGAAAGTGAAGGAGATTTATTCAGTTCAACTTGTCTGTAATGTGCCGCTTGGCTTGTGCGAGATCAATGTAGAAGCAGCTAATTAAGCTTTTTCGTAAATTTCAAGTAGCCTGCCAGTTTGATGGTCTGTTGAGCACAAATGGTCGAAAGATAAGCGCGCGTCATAGATATTTGACGACACCCAGCAAGAGCTGTTAAGTCTAACGCCCGATAAACTAAGAAAAAATGGGAATGTAAGATGCCGATTTGTTTTAGTTGTCTTCTCTTTTGGTTTGATTCTTATTCGGGCGGTGCAGTATTGTATTGATTTATCATATTTTTTGAGTAACTGTAAACTGATCGCTGTTTAGCCTTTGTACGCTTAAAATATTAGAATTAAAAAATAAAAGATAACGATAACACACTCTTTGTCACCTTAATTCCCTGCCTCCCTTACTTCTATGGCTGGCGACGCCAGCTTGAATGTAACCTGTGATGCGGGTTCTCGTCAATCAAATCAGAACAGGCAGGCAAAGAGAGAGATGCTTAGAGAGGACTTATTAACCCTTTTAGTCTAAGAGTGACCAGCATCTAATTTCTCCTCACAGTAATACTACTTAATCATCCATAGAGATCATGAGAGGGGCTTTGATTGTTAAACAAATTCTCCTTAAAGAAAGATGTTTTTCGTCTTGTCGCAAATGCCACAGAAAGACTCTAGAACTTCAAATTTTCCATGGGCAATCCGCATCTCCCGTGGAACATGAGACTGCCGAGGACTTGAAAACTAGCTGCCTGCCATTCTAACGACATGTACCGACATTCTAATGACACGTTTGTCTTTCGTAAGTTTTGGTTCTCGCCATCAGAGTTGAATTTTGGGATGGCAAGCGTATGCAGCCGGGTTACTGAGTTGTCTTGAAAGTGGCGGTATTTTAAGCTGAACGTTCAGCACACTTCCCTTGACTGTAACAAGGGCACATACTTTCTCACCATTTATTAGAGTGATGTAATCTCGTTCCCAAGGTCCTCTCTTCCCCCCTCGAGAAAGTAGAGTACTTTTTCGAGGGAGAAAGAAGGAGGATCCTGGGAACTAGGTTGAAAGTGAGGTTTCTCTGCCACATCGCGTGACTCTTAAGTGCGGCGTCCAACAAGTGGGCTCATAGATCCTACAAAACATTTCTGACGTGTCTCGCTGTTTTATGTCTCCATGAAATTTGTTCATTAAGATTCCCTCTGACTTCCAAAAAAATATGCAGTTTTCATGACATGGAGGTTAAAACTTGATTGACAACATGTCTCTAGCATGTTTTAACGCTCTATTAACTTTTGCTGTTTACCAAGGAAATAATTAATTTTAGTCATTAAATCGAGTGGTTTGCTATCGTAAAATGGGATTTCTTACTTTTCAAGAGATTGAGCACCTTAAGGTAGAAGTTGCCAACACATTTCAGAACCAAAAAAAGGTTATTCAGCCACGATTCTAGTTATTCAGAGCAATTACAAGCTGAGGTGTGTGAATGACCTCTGATATGTATATGAAAGTAAACCGTATGCTGCTTTTAATCCACAAAATTGTTTCCAGCCCATTTATGGGTTGATTAAAGCTGTGTCCACTTACATACAGTCAATCGAAAATAGCCCAAGGCTTTAATTTGCTTAAGCGTATTACGAATACTTTCTGGCAGTTAGGCCATTTTCACAGAAAAAGTGTACATCACAAGTCGTTGCCACAAGCCACACTGCATGTGAGTATTATTCTCAGTTTCCTTGTTATCAGATATTGCTCTCACTTTTTTGCAGCAGACTAGTGATATTAACGTATCATCGTAGTTCTATTTTTAAGTCTGAACATAGTCGTATTTTAAACAATGCACACACAACGCTTTGTTTTTGCTGCAGACTGAATCCTGATCAAGTTTACTCGAAACTTTTTGCATGTTTTATAATTTACATATATCATTCGGTCATCTAACCGAAGGAAAACATGTTTTCACAGTTTTTATCTCACTGTAACATTCCTTGGAGAAATCTCAGTTAAACCTAGCTGTTAATTCACTTTGAAAATGACTGTCTCGCCCAGACATGTTTTAATCACATATTCAAGTGGTTAGGATACCAAGCAGACTCAAAATGATAGATTCCTTTATGAGCAGCAATTTAACAAAGGTCACTCCCTTTTCAAAAAGTTTATTATCATAAATCTGTACGTGATCAGGCGGTTATATCACATCAGTGCCACAGATATCAGAGGTAAGCATTAAAATGAGAAACTAGGAGTCTTCTTCCTCTATTTAAAGGACCGAAATCCTTCTGATTCCGACTGCGAAAGGTAGGAATTAAAATCAATTGAATTTATCGTGGAAAAACCCTTAAGTCACGAACTTTCATGGTCTCTTTCGAAAAACCATTCTCGAAATTGCCACAAAAGTGCGGAAAATGTGTAGCAGTATATAACTGAATTATCTCTTTGTCGGTTGCGGTATTGGTGTTGGTCGAGTCGGGATAAGTACTCATGAATGAATTCTTCCACACAGTTTACATCGTTACTCTGTTTGCGCGCAGTTGCAATGAGTAAAACTGTTCTTGTGTGGAGCATATGAATGTCCATAGTCGAAAATTATTGAAATCCTGTCTTCCTTTCGGTGTGTAGATGGTTTTGCGCTTGTTTTGAACAACGGCTCTTGTAATACGCGCACCATGAATAATCAATTCGTTATACTAATGTCCGTGTATTTGAATACCAGTCGCGGTTGAGGGCGTTGAGTTGACTCCAAGCGTGTTCAAGGCTCCTCCACTCTTTGCATACAGTTGGACTGTAAGATGTAACAAGCGTTTTGCTGTAATTTTTGTAGGAGGTCGTTTGCAGAATAATCCAGATATTAATTCTCAAGCCTGATCGTTCGGACGTAAGTAAAAATAAGAAGAATTACATTCTCACCCAGACGATCAAGCCGCCCGCTAAACCTTTGCTGCAAGGTTGAAATCGCGTGCTCTTAAACTCAGATATTTAGAAATATATTTTGCTTCCCTCGCTTCAAGGGAGCCATTGAAACTTCGACAGAAGAGGACGTTCGCCGTAGCTTTAATTTCCGGTTGAAGGGAGACGGACAAAAAGGCTTCATATCCTACGTGTTTCTGGTCAGTTCACATTACAGTTACGCCCTTCTCAGCTTGTAGATATATTTCACTTCACCTGAAGTATAAACCTGTATATTGCCAGATCGTTAGAAAGGGGTGTTGCTACTAAATCTGCAAGAATGAGCAAACTACTTTGGTTAATATCTTGCCTTATGGCCATCGGATTTTATGCAGAGTTATGGTGAGTGTGCAGTGAGTATGTATATTGTTTTGCAATTAAGCTTTCTGCATGTCCAACTTTAATTTATGTGGCTGACTACGCCCGTGGGCAAGATGAAGCGAATCCTGTGTTCTTACTGGCTCACCAAACGGGCAAGATGGGCCCAATCTTGCCTACTCGTGATTGCCCGCTTCGATTCCGCGCGCTTGCAGTCTACTTACAGAGTTCGCAATTTTCGGATGACAGCAAGGGAGTCGCAAAAGTAACAGAACACACTCAAAATAAAGGAAACGAGTTCAAAAACCAGCTTTCTTTGCCTGAACTTAAAAATAAAGAGAGTCATTCCTGATTTGTTTACAGCGCAATTTTTTGCATCATAATAAAATCCTTTACTGAACACTCACTCCCCGTGTTTCAAATGGTTTAACCCAAGATCATGAAAAGAACCTGAGCTCTGTTTGGCCAAAATATTCTGATTTTTTACTCCTCAAAGGGCCAGACGTAATTTTTGATTATATGCACGAAATTAATGGAATAATAAAAATGCTCATTTCTCCTTTTTGTTATGTCTATGCTCTAGTGAAACATCTCCAGTTGACACGATTGAAGGAGCAGCTCTGAAGATTGCAACATTTAACGTCCAAATATTTGGGTACAGAAAAATGGCAAATCATTTGGTCAGAGACATATTAGTCAAGGTATTTTTCACTATTAGTGAAAAAGAGCTCGACTGTACTTAGTATCTGAGCCGATGTCTGTTTCCTGAGACGTTCACCTAAAGGGTGCCTCGATCCGATGTTCACAATGCGGACGTCTGTTGTAGGCCTAGAGGATCAATATCAGTATCTGAGCAACTGCCCACCTACCCCTCCCCTAACCCAACATTAACCCTAACTTGTTATCAATTGATTGTTGTTGAGTTAGGGGAGGGGTAGGTGGGCAGTTGCCCAGATACTGATATTGATCTGATGTAATAACTGTCCTAAGTGTAATAACATTTGGTTCTAAATGTAGTAACATTTAGTGTTAAATGTAATAATCCTCCAATGCAATTGTTTAACCCCGCCAGTGCATTGTTGTTATACCGGACATCCATATTGAGATGTTAAAGTGACAGCTGTTGCACCAAAAATTCCTCTGACCAGTATTCATGTCACATTGGTCAGAGGATTCCTTGGTGCAACAGGCTTATCACATTTAGGACCAAATGTTAATACATTTAGGACAGCTATTACATTTAGTACTTCCACAGACGTCTGTGTAAATAGACTTCCGCTCGCCTCGAGAACAAAAGTTCACTGAAGTGGAACTTCCACATCCAGCCAACGCCAGGAGAATTTCTTCTCCATCACCTCGTTCGCTTTTGATGAGCGTAAATATATTTATATATATGAATCTTTCCTTGACGTTTGATGTTTTTTGCAGGTGGTTTTGAGGTATGATATCATACTGATTCAAGAAATTCGTTCAAAGAACGAGGGACCAATAAACGAGCTGTTGGCGGATGTCAACAAGTAATGAATTAACTCATTAACTTTATTTTACTCGTCAAGTAATATTTATCGACAATCTAAAGGGAACCTTCATCTTTTCACCTGCCTTCTCGTAAGGTAACTTATTCCAGTTATATGCTCAAGCTGCACCAGAGTCACCAGAGTTTTTCTTCACTTTTTCCTTCCTTCTTCCTACCCCCCCTCCTATCCCCCCCTCCTTTCTCTACCTTCTACCTAAGAGTATTCCTATTCCTGGATAGGATGCTAGCTCATCGCAGGGTGACCCCCAGGATACCGACTGCTTCCCACACATACTCAGGCAAAATGCAAAATTTGAGCGTTTTTAAGATGCATTTGTAAAGTAACTTTTATCTCAGTTTTCATATGTACTATTCTTAATTCATTCCAGATCAGTTACGTATTTTGTTAAAAAAACGCGAAGAGCTAGTTAAGAGTCATTGTTTCTCTTTTGCTCTATGTCAGGGATTCATCTCCCCCCGGCGTCTATAAGATGGCGTTGAGTGTCAGGCTTGGTCGCACAGCCAGCAAGGAGCAGTATGCATTCTTATACAGGTGAGCTAAGATGCATAACTTACACTAATCCGTCTTCTATGGTAACACTAGCTCAAAGCCGATTTGTAAGGAACACTTTGATTCTCCTTTGAGTTAATTGGTGTTGTGAAAGATGGTGCTTAAATTGGACAGAATGCTTTTTGGTTTAGACCCCATGAAAATGTTTCTTTTGATACCTTTCAAGTTTATTGAGCAAGAGGGGGGAGAGAAGGGGCGTGGTCATGACTGGGCAACAGCAAAAACGATATCACCGATCTTAAATCAAAATATAAGTTATTAGCGCGTTATTAATACACGACAATTGTCAGTATAGAAGAGTACCCCCCCTCAGTAATAAACAGAACCAGGTCCTCCAGACCGAGATCGCCTGTGCGACTTTTTTGTGATTTGCATGCCCCTTACTCAGGTTGTTTGATTAAAGAACGGTTCGATATATGAAAATGGAAGTATATGATGAAAGACTAATATCAAGCTGTCTTTTTAACCACTAGGAGTGACAAGGTAACTGTTACGGACAGCTATTTGTATCATGACAACCAAGACACATTTGAAAGAGAACCTTTTGTTGTCCGTTTCCAAGCCAAGGGAGCATGTAAGTTACATTTTTTTTGTCTATTAATTCCATTTGAAATGAGGAAAATTTGATTGTATCAATGTTCTGCCAAATAGCTATGAGAACGTGTGTAGATAACGCAAGCGTAGTTTTGTCAAAAATCGCGCTGTGTACGCGAGTGAATCGTGTGTAACGCAAGGACTCTTACTTATCCGCGAGTGATGAAGGAGCGGTGCGCGCCAGTAATAAGGTTTGCAAGTAGAATAAATGGGTTTGATTCTGTTCAGCGTACCTTTCTCCAAGTGTGTGCAGTCGATTTTCTAGGACGTTCGTTTTAGAATGCAATGTTGTGCATATTCTTTAGGAAAAAGAGAGGAATATCGAAGCCGAGATGATTTTGACAAAGAGTTACCTTTTTCTTTATTTAGATGTGTCAGACTTTGCTATCGATATTTTTTGGAGGTTCGTTTTCAGAACACAATGTTATGCATGTTTGTTATGTAAAATGGGGGAAAATCAGACGGTGTCGCAGCTGAGATCATTTTGACAAAGAATTACCTTTGTATATATTTAGATGTGTCAGACTTTGCTATGGCTGCCATACACACTTCCCCAAAAGCTGCAGAGTTAGAAATCGACCATTTGGTCGACGTTTACGACGACATTGTACAACGATGGCAATTAAAAGACGTCATGATTTTGGGCGACTATAACGCCGGCTGCAGCTATGTAACCAGGTCAGAGTGGCTTAAAATAAGGCTAGCAACGGACAAGCGATTCTATTGGCTCTTTTCTGATCTGATGGACACTACAGTTGCCAAGTCCGATTGCCCGTATGACAGGTAAATTTGGTAAAGACACAACTAACTGAGTTGATAATGTGCATTGGCTACCGTATAAAGTTTCTAAAGCTCACTGTTCGAGCGTTTATCCTTCGTCAGAGCACTCTCACAACGGGCTAACGTTCGAAACGTCAGATTTAGAACCTCTTTATCGTGGCCAAATTAAATTCAGCTGATAGAGTCAAAGTATCCTATACAGAGAGTCTATGGCTCACAAGTAGAGCGTCAGATCACGGAATCCAAAGGTCTGAGGTTGGATTCCTCATAGGAGCTCAAAATTTCTTTCTTTGTCCCTGGAAGAAAGTGTCATTCGCGCAAGGTTTCACGTCGAAAACTCGCCTGAACGCAAAACCTATCAAAGAAAACGAAATACTATCATCTTTCAGGTACTATAGCATGTAATATCATGGTTTTAACCCTTATTGTTTGTATTTTAAAGGATGGTAGTTGCCGGGTATAACATGACCAGAGGAATCTTTCCAGACAGCGCCTATGTGTTTAATTACAAAGATGCTTATGGATTGAGTCAGGATGAGGTACATTATTCTTATGCAACGATAAGAGGTTTTGATGGAGTTATAGATGACTCCATAAGTTAAAAATGTTTACCAAACCAGCGTAGAAAGGTCTGCATCGGGCTGTCCTCAGATGAAGAATTTTGTTAAGGTTTTCCAGCGTTCCGCTTCTCTTGAAGTTTCCATCCTGTTGTTTGATCGTGTAGAGAAGGACTGTCGTCTGTCACCAGAAAACGCGCGCTATTATCTCGACCAATCAAACGCAGAGCTAAAACCAATCTCAACTTGGTCACCCGCGTTTTCGCGCGCTTCAAGCAAGTTACCTGTTTTTACTTACTTAGAGTTCGCATTGGTTGATGATGACTTTAACCTTTTTCCTGATTGTCAGTCGTGATTACTTTAGTTTTGTTGTTTCGAAACGCAATTGAAAACTGCTGTATTGGTTGACTCAAGAAGTTTCGATCTGTCGACAAGGTTAGGTGATTTTCCATAGTAAGTTCATTGAGTCAATTTTGTGTTTAAGTCGTCTTCATGGTGTTTGCTGACATCTGTAGACATCTGTTGAGAGGAGACTGCTATATATTTAGTAAAACATCATCCAAAGTCATTCCTTGAAATTATTCGGTGCACTCGATAACACATTGCGCGGAGTCTTGGTCAAAAGTGAGGTTCATAGATCGAGAATGTTAAGCAATGTTGCTGTTAATTAAGATACTGCATTACTGTTTTCTGCAGGCGAAGAAAGTGAGTGATCACTGGCCCATTGAGATACAATTTAAGGATTCAAGTGAGTCAATTTCAGTTGTAATTGTAGCACAAATAACAACGGATATTAGTAACTTCCTCGCCTTCGGCTCGGTTGCCACTTTTTCTGTCGTTATCGCATTAAAACTTCTTCTGAGTCATCTAGAACTGAACAGAATTGTAGAAAAATTGGATCGATTTATCAATTTGCTGTTCTTTTCTTCTTCTCATAAGCTTACAGAGATGAGGAACAGTTCTTCCAAGAGTCTTTTACAGTCACAATCAGGGATAAGCGTATGTCAAAGGTCTCCAAATACAAGCTTTACGCAATGCGTTCCAAAAACCCACTGCTGTCGCAAGGTTTCACTTTGAAAACTACTTACAACAACAGGAAAATTGACGAAATTATCATTTCAAAGGAAACCGCTTCAGTCGGAGAGGCGAGAGATGCCGTAGAGGTTTTCCGCAAGACTTATCCAAAGCTAGTTTCTTCCTCACAAGAAGCTGTAAGCAAACGAAAAATCGGCCAGTTAACACAAGTTGGAGATGCCGACTGCGTCGCTAGACAGCACGAGACAACAGTCTACCAAATGCTCTCCAACACTTGCCGTGATGTGAAAGTGAAGGAGATTTATTCAGTTCAACTTGTCTGTAATGTACCACTTGGCTTGTGCGAGATCAATGTAGAAGTAACTAATTAGTCTTTGTAACTTTTAGCATTGCAACCATTGTCCATTTCGTCAGCTTTTCCGTAAATTACATGTAGCCTGGTCTGTTTAGCACAAACGATCGAAAGATAACACGCGTCACAGATATTTGTCGACACCCAGCAAGAGCTGTTGAGTCTAACGCCCGATAAACTAAGTAAAATGGGAATATAAGATGCCGATTTGTTTTAGTTGTCTTCTCTTTTGGTTTAATTCTTATTCGGGCGGTGCAGTATTGTATTGATTTATCATACTTTTTGAGTAACTGTAAACTGATCGCTGTTTAGCCTTAGTACGCTTAAAATATAAGAATTAAAAAACAAAAAGGTAACAATAACACACTCTTTGTCACCTTAATTCCCTGCCTCCCTTACTCCTATGGCTGGCGACGCCAGCTTGAATTCGACCTGTGATGCGGGTTCTCGTAAATCAAATCAGTACACGCTGGCAAAGAGAGAGATGCTTAGAGAGGACTTATTAACCCTTTCAGTCCTAAGAGTGACCAGCATCTTATTTCTCCTTACAGTAATTCTGCTTAATCACCTATAAAAATCATGAGAAGAAAGGGAATTACAGACAACCTACGAGGCTTTGATTGTTACACATATTCTCCTTGTTATCACCAACAGGAATTTATAGGGAAGAGTATTGAGAATATGGATACTGATGTTAAGGCTGAAGGGGTAAACTCCAATTGCATTTTGTAAACTTTCTTCGGTCACGTTTACGATCATAGCGGAGTAAGAAAGGTACAGTTTTTAATATGAACGCATTCCAACCATAATAGAAGAAGAAACGATAAACTTTTCTTAGCAGGGCTTAAGCGCAGGCGCTCGTTGGCGCAGCCGCTGCACGGGGATTTCGCGGGCCTCTATCAAAGTATGCGAGAGTTCATTACAGATAACATGGAATCTTTGAAGGCTTTGATCACACATGCATACAACCACGAAGGTGGTCAATAATGAGGCGCGCACCGAACGAGACAGGCAGAGTGGAGTGAGTGGCGCGTAAAAAACACGCGCGTCGCCAGGAAACGTTCCCTATAACAAATCACTCCGAAAGAGTTTGCTCCATCTCCTTATACATGTAACGCACTCGCAAGGTTCGTTTCCGTAATAAGGATAACAGATCACAGCACACATGTATAACTACATAGACGTTTCCAAGTTTAATAGTTCAACCTTTTCTTATTTTCAAACTGATGATATGGTTTTATTCATTGCCGTACCCAGGGCCCTCTCTTGCCTTGGGCAAGTGCGGGACCTGGATAAAAGCTTCGTTAATTCAGGAGCTCTTACCGAGCTGTATCAGAAGAACTCTATTTACAGACCGCGATAAATGCGAATCGTAAGACATCGAATTGTAGAATATAACAACAATATGATAAATGCGTAGTAAAAATACTTAAAACTATTTACAGTAACAAGAGATTGTTGTCTTTTCTGTACAACTTTGATTATTATTGGGTACATATCTCTGAAATAGGAAAGACCATATTCTTTCCCGTTCACATTTAAATTTTTTCAGCCTTGGTGTAACAAATAACTAGAGAATATTACCTTGATATAGATACAGTCACAATTGTTTTCTTTGACAATGGACAATATATTAGACATTGAGGACTATGAACCATTTTAGTTATGAAGGGGTAAAATTATAATAAATGTTGCTGTTTTTAGCAGTTTTGTGAGACAAATGTTTTCTTTGATTTTCTTTTCCAGGAGAGTAATTTTTTGATGATACTTTCATCCCCTTCCCCACCCCCTTAAAAGATAAAATGGTCAATCTTTTAGCAAAGGGATTAATCATTATGCCAGCACATTTGGGTTTGAACATGGAGATATTGCGAAAAGCCTTTTATTTTGAGATGTATTGATTAACACGCTGGATTATTTTACGCAAAATGAATGCTTAGTTGATAATTAATAGTTCAGTAATAATTTATCATTGCTTTGAAGTATCTGGGAAACTGTCCAAGTGACTAAAGGATCAGGAGAACAGAATTTTAAAATTGTCCAATTCAGATCATCTATCAACGTACTTTTCTCTGTAGGATACTGAAAACAAGAAAAAATGGTTTTACATGGACATGAAGATACGGAATGGTAAAGTTTCCTTTCTCAATCTTCTTTAAGACAACATGCAGATTAAGTACCTAATCACATGTTAGCTTTCACTTAATTTATCACACACTTGAGACGATTCACAAATATTCAAAGATGGCCATAGGCCAATTCTCTGCCCCAGAAGAGACAAATATTGTCAAATTAATCCCTTAGACAAGACCATGGCGACTAATTGACTATAATAACCGAGCCTGAGGAGACTAATTGTGTTACTAGAGGTACTTGGGGGATTATCAGAACAATAGAGTTTCTCTCTAGTCAGTGGCTTCCTCTTCACGGACACCAACAAAATTAATTTCTCTGCATCCATTTTGAAAATTACTGCTCTAGTATCGAGCGCAACCTGCTATTACTGATTTTGGATAAATAGGAAATGGTCCAACTGAACGGAGAGGACACATCTGTAGAATACTCCATCCACTAATGTAACACTCATGTAACAGGATTGTCAAAAAAGAATTTGAGTAATGAGTTTGGGATTCAAAATAGGCCACACAAGGTCATGCTTCTATGCTGAAACTTGAGCCACAAGCATTCACGACAGCCGGCATGCTTTTCAGTAGGTGTTGAAAGGCACCAATTGCTAGGAATCTTTTGACAACCCTGTATAAATAGCATAATCAACAAACTTCAACATACCAGGTAATTATCCTGGTAACAAAATGACCAATTTAAGTTTTCCCTTTCCCTTAATATTGATATCATAGCAAATTCACATCACTAGGATAAAGATCAGTGAGATCGTCACAATCAATGATGGATAAATATTGCACCTTCAGTTAATAAAATAAATGTATCTACATACGGCTAGTAAATAACAGTTTAAAAGTATGGTACACCAGTCTTTAAAATAAGAACCTGTTTGTAAGGAGAAGATGAAAAAGAAATAAAGCCCGATAACTTTGTTCAGCTTTCTTAATTACCTAAAGTTCTAGTTACCGGTAGTTTTAGTGTTGATGCCGTGTTCTTGTTTGAATTAAAATGTACCAGTACCACCAAAATGCTTACTTAAAAAATCAATAGGGGTGTTAACCACTGATTACCAAATATGTCGTAATGGTCTTAAAATATGTTGAAGAGGACAAATTGATCAAACAACGAACAGCACACAGTACCCATTTGCTGGCTGAACGGCAAAGATCTTTGGCTTGATTTTTGTTTGTTCACTGTATTGTATCCATTTGCTGCCTTGTACACAAACTCTGATCCACAGTGTTTAAAACTCTGAGTTTCCTGACTCTTTTACAGGTGAATGTATTCCTGATACTCACCTTACTGACTCGCTGCTCCCTAAGGATGCTTCACATTGTATTATTTTTTTACTCTTGTTTATATTGATGACTCTTTTGATGATGGAGTAATGTTGGTGTTGTTAACTACTGTTGTAACAGTGGGAGAATGCGCCAAATCGAAGCTTGAATTTGTGTTGAATTGAGATAACCTTTCTGCGACACACTGAGCTGTTAACCTAGCCTCTGCATCTTGATCCCAACATTCTTCAATAGTCTGAAGAAGGCTCGCCATATTCTAGGTACAAAATAACAATCAATCATTTAGTATTCTGAGACATTTTTATGAATACCACAACTCCCTGAACACTTTAACCCTTAAGAGTGACTAGCTTCTAATTTCTCATTAAAGTATCACCACTGAACCAAATATAAAGGTAGAGGATGGAGAAAATGATGAACATTTTAAGAAGCTACTGATTGTCAAAAAAAAAAAAAAAATTCTTATCTGCAGTTTATCTGCAATTCTGATTTAAAATCTTGACAAAACTATACCATGCAAATTATAGCATCCTAAATTCAAACTGATTTCTTTCAAGATTTCTGGTTTAAACTGTTCACCATTATCAAAAACTGCATGTTTAATAGTAAATGGACCTCCAAATGCAAAAAAATGCCACAGAAAGAGTCCAGAACTTCAAACTTTCCATGGGGAATCTGCATCTCCTGTGGAACAGGAGATTCTCAAGGCCTTCAAAACTAGCTGCCTGCTATTCTCACTGCATGTACCTATTTATATCATGTTATTGAAACCACCAAAGGGATGCTACAAAACCCTTTGACTCCTAAGAGTAACTAGCATCTCATTTTTCCACACAGTATCACCCCTGAATCAAATAATAAGGTCATGCAAATAAAGGAAACAGTCACCAACTAAAGAAGCTTTTGATTGTCGAACAAATTCTCTGATGTTGATAGAGTTAGTAGAGATGGTAAGTTTTTGAGCTCTGTAAGGAATTAAGAAAGATGTTTTTCGTCTTGTCACGAGCGTGGGACAAAAAAAAATTCTGAGTCCTCATGAGGAATCAAACCTCAGACCTTCGGATACAGACCATCCGAAGGTCTGAAGTTTGATTCCTCATAGGGACTCAGAATTTTTATTTGTCCCATGCTCGTGATAGGATGAAAAACATCTTTCTTAAATTCTCTGGTGTTAGAGAGTAAAAAGGTAAATGTTTGTACCGAGTGGACAAACCAGTCTGGTCGGAATTTAGGTCTGATCTTTTGCTGTACTACAACTTGTTGCATGTCCTCTAAGGAAGGATGTGATCCTATTTCTTCTTCAAATGGCAACTTGTATTCATCAACAGGACCTGACAAAAAAATATTCTCCACTTCAGAATCAAGGAAAAATATTCTTTGTGGCATGTGGAAATAAAGTATTTATAATATTCCAACCCATTGAAATAAATCATATTGTGAACTGCACATAATGCTCAATTAAAAAAAAGATCCTCATTTGTAGGCTATAAGGCTAAAAATATTCCGGCTTTAGGAACTCATGCTATCCAAATACCAGTTGGATGCTTCAACCAACTGAGCTGTGAAGCCACATGTTGGTAGTGAGGCAAATTTCAGCAGGTTCTTTGTTCCCATTAAGAAATCTGATCATAATCAAATGAAATAAATGATCTTTTGACCCTCACTGATAAAAATTGACTCTTTGACCCCGACGAGTAACCAGCATCTAATTTCTCTTCACAGCAATACTGCCACATCATTTAATATCATCATGACAATAACTGAAATGATCGCCAACCCAAGAAGCTTTGATTGCTACACGAATTTTCCTTGTCAACACCAAAGGAAATGCATGAAGAAGAGTCTGAAGAAAATCAATACTGATGTTATGGTGTAAAGGGTTAATTAAAGTAATGATCCTGGCAGATGAGCTGCCATCTGAGAAATATACTGGTACAGTATTCATGGATTTGCTCACCATCAGCAGCAGTACATCTGGACATCAACTCCCAAAGAACCAGAGCAAAGGCATACATATCAATGTACAAAAATGACTCCCTTGTGAAACTGATGGCTCCTTCAAGTACTTCTGGTGCCATGTAACGTCTTGTTCCAACCTGTAAAAATAGACAGTCAGAGACTGTGTGTGGCTACTGATATTGCACAATTTTTATAGCACTGTGGCATTATACTGTATGTAGCATACAGTATAGTGATGCTAGAAGGTAGTGTATTCATGTGCAAAACAGAAAACCTGCAGCATCTCCATAATCATATTAACAATAATAACAAATTAAAGAAATAGCTAGAAAGTCTCATGGTTCCCCAATCCTTGAGGCTCTAATAGTGATTAAGCAATGCTTCTTTTCATGTTAATATTTTATGGAATTCCAATTTTTGTTAGTTTCTTGCTTCATACAACAAGGAATTCTGCATTTTAGGATATTCCATCATACCACCCCTTTGATATTCTGTTATTACTTGTTTTAGGGTATTTCAGCATTCTATTTCATTGAATAGGGCAAAGTATCATACTTTGCAGCTTGCTCACTTTGCTAATTCAGCATCTCTTTTGGGCATAAGTCACTGATTAAATCAGTAAAATGCTCTCTTTTCAACCAAAAAATTTCCCTTAAAATTTCCATCATGCGCATATCATACCTAGTGGAATGATTTTGCAAAGGAGGGTCATTCCATATATCAAGCCGCATGCATACCCTTGTGCAAATCTACCAAAACATTTTTATGTTTCCTACTAGAACTCAGGCCAGAGCTGTTATGATAAAAAACATTATACTAAATAGGACTTTGCTGATGCACAACCCTAATAAAACCAAATGCTTTGCCACACTAATTGTATACTACACTAGCAATATCCAGAAACAAAAATTGGGGGGGGGGGGCGGGGGGCGTGCGCGAAGTCCTCTCAAGTGTAGCCCCCACTGCTCCCTTTGCCCAGCTGCCTATGCTGTTTGCCTACAAGCTATGCAGCTAACTGAGGCCTGACTCACCTGGCCATGTGTCTCCCCTGGATCCCCGCCAGAGTCAAACTTCATTGCCAGTCCAAAATCAGACAAACAGCAGGTTAGATCCTTTGTGACCAGCACATTTTTACTTTTGAAATCTCTGTGAGCTATGCAGGGTTTGAAAGAACTTTCTAATACTTCTGTATGCAGATATGCAAGGCCATTAGCCATACTTCCTGCCATTGAACACAGCTCTGGCCACGTTACTACATGGCTCTTAAGATAGTCGCCAAGAGATCCATGCTCATGATACTCTGTTATCAACCACAGCTCAGAGCATGAGCCATTGTTGTGCTTCTCTACTGCAACAAATTTAAGAATATTTTCATGTTTCAAGTTGCAAGTTGTAAAGATATCTTTTTCACAGACCCAAGCAGTCTGGTGGGCCATTGGGAAAACTTTAACAGCAACTACATCTTCGAGATAATCTGCTTTCCATACTGTGCCAAACTTTCCTTGTGAAATGACTTCCACAAGCTGAATGGGTCTGAAGCCCAGCTCTGGGGATGGTGGAGGGATTGAGTTGAGAAGTTCTTCTTCCAGGATACGGGTCGGAAATGGTGTTTTGTGGCGGCGATACATAAAAAACCCAATTACCAGGATAACTGCTATTACAAAAATTGGAGCCACTAAATACAACAGTGTATATGTGGGGCCACGCCTGTCAGGTTCTGAAGGTTTGTTGGTATATTGTATTATTCCTCCTGTAGTTACTGTTGAGAACAAATAGCAAAAGTTTAAATACTACAGAACCTCTATTGAGGTTACTTCCCACCTTCGCAGGTGTCATTTGGGAAAAAATTTGAATGTGTGCTGGTTTCACTAATATCCTAGCAAATTATACATCAGAAGAAAGATTGAAAACTGCTGTTTACGATAAAAATATAATTTAAGCAACTTTTCCTTTAAAGAAGTGTCAGAAGCTGGTAAGGCATGAAATGACCAAAGGTTCTTCTGTTGAATCAATTGGGTATCAGATGCCACAGCACAAGCAAAATGGCTGCATAGTCTTATTCCCAAGGCATCAATCAACAAAAGAGTGTCAGGCTTTATGATATTTTGATTGATTGTCTAGATATCAGTATCTTAAGTTGAAGTAGTGAAAAATATGCAAGGTGTGTTGCATAATTGGACACCAAGGGACAAATATTTCAAATATCAAAACTTTCCAACATGCTTCACTTTGTCATTATCCCTGGAATGTTTTGGCGAAATTTGACAAAAATCTGTAAATCTATACACCCTATAAATTCCCTCAAAGTGGTTGTATCCATCCCAAAAGTGAATGCAGGATTTTAGCCCATAAAAGTTCACAAATGACTCACACTGTGCCAGGAGGTTATCTTGCCTCCTGAAATGGCAAACAAATGGGACAGTGGGACCTCCTGGCGTCAATGATGATGGATCAAGATTTCCCAGAAAAAGTAACCCATTGCAGACATATTTTTCTACATCAGATCTTGTTTTCGTATATACATACAGAGCTTTCAAGTTGATTTGTTGGTAAGGAGTGACATGCTACTGCGATCACTTAAGTAGGAGGGTATATATTTGCTACAAATAAAAATAAGTCCAGCTTACAGATAGTTATTAGCAATTTGTGTGCATTACATGTGTCTAATTTTTAATGCAAAGTTAAACTATTAATTTATGAGCGAATACCACGTCTGATCCACTAGTTGACATTTTGCAGATTAGTAAGCTTTTGGTTGTAAAATAAACACATTTTTGTCCAAATGGACAAGTGACTTGAAAAGAAAGTTTCTTGCTCTGCTAACATCACAAAATTTGCATATTAAATCCCAACATTACTCTCATTCCTATGCTTCCTATACCCACGAGTGAAAATAACTCTAGCACAGTGCTCTAAACTGGGACTGTTTAGGTCACCATAGCCAAAAATCTTTATTTCATCGACTTTAAAGTACAACAGAAGTCACCAATTTGTACTGGATTCCACTCAAAAATGGACAGCCATTTCGCTTACATGATTGTATTTCAACAAACAACCAGCGAGTTTAGTACTACAACATATCTTAGCACAAAGCTCACAGAATCCTTTTGAGTTCTCCACGGAAAGTGATAATTTCCCAGTCATGTTTTACCTAGTTTAAGATGTGGTAGACCTTTCCCATGTCCTTTGTGATTTAAATTGTTCACATGCCATTTTAAGTGTCACCACAAATGCCTAAACATCAATTGAAAGGTTATGGCATATGCTATTTTGGCAAAACTTGTTTTGAAATCCACAAAGGCAGAACAAGTCAGAAATTGACAATATCTCTTTGAGTGAACTAATCTGCTATCATATCCGACCACACTGATAGGGCCTCTGTATAATTCCACTTACAGGGGTTAATCCTGTTATGCAATTTCCCGTCAAGTTTGCCTCCCAAAATTTACCACTGGCCATTGCAGGAGACTCTTTTCACCAAATTGAAATCCCAAACACAGTTTTTTCAGTTGGCATTTTAAAATAGCAATCCAGCCAAATTGCAATGCAATCTGTTAACTTTTCACATCCTAATAATTTGTTTAAAAGATCACAATAGTGCAAAAACAAAAGAAGTTAATTCAATCTTAAGTTTTCCATACATTTCATGTCTTTAAGTGACAAAGCGCCAACTTCTCTCAACACCCTGGCTGCTACAAATGCCAAAAGTCGAAAGAAACACAGACACAGAACCATCCAAGGCAGTCCTAAGAGACTCTCAACAGACAAAATGTTTGGGAGAACTTGCAGTTATCGTGTATAACAAAACCTACCTAGAAGCCTTACCCGCTAGCAAGTGGAATTTAGCCAGTAGGTACAATTCCACTTGCTGGCAATTTCAATTTCTCAAGTTGCAGGCATCTTGGACCTGCTGCGGCAGACATTTTCTTGATGACTGCTGATTGGTTGCTAGCAGCCAAGACTGAGTTAAGTATGAGCTCATAACCATTTCAGCGAGATGTTCTTGTCATTCCTTGTCAAATTTTATTTCATTTCTGCCTCAGGCTTCTTGGGCTTTAACCCATGAACTCTTCTCCTTTTTATATTTCTCAATTCACATGCTTGTTTTCAATGCAAATGAAGGGAAAAATCACTACATGAAACCAACTTCAGATATTTGCGTCATTGAAATTTAAGAATTAAGAAGTTTTTATCAAAGGACTTTGTTACTTATTTAACATTTCATGATAAGAAAACCACTACACTTGAACCCAAGGGTAAACTTAAATAATGATAATATTAAGTGACACAAAGATTTCCTGGGCAAACCTGTTTGCCACCAGAGGGCAGACGCAAAGGTCATGCATGATGGAGATTACAACACCTTGATAATTTATTCATTGCATTTGACACTGGGAGAATGCACACTGTTTGTGTCGCTTCCTTCCAGATGCTGTTCTATTTCAGGGTTTGGGCGCCATCTTAGACTGACTGATCCCTTTAACCTTGATTTCAAGCATGAGGTCTCAATCACACTGGCTTAATGGCACACTTGGTTCTTAATGGCATGAGAAGATATGTACATGTAGATAAATTGCAACCCTTTGATCAACAAAATGAGTTACAACAAACAAGAAATGTGCATCATGCCACCATTCGATGTTCGTAGGTTTAATCATAGATCAACACAAATATATCCATTCTTAATCCAGATTGAACTTTCTTTACTAGTCCTTGCTTATTAATAGCTTTTTGTGTAATATTTTTTTTGCATCACCTCTCACATGTTCCAGGATTTAATTTTTCAGAAAATATGAGTTCAAATAATTCATATAAATTTGGTTCATGAGAGGTTTTAAGTTACATTAAGTATATGGATAGTAAAATCTTCAATTCTCAACTTACTTGGTTCAGAAGTTACTGTTGATCTTGTTGTCTCAGGGCGTAAACTGAAATTCCCATTACAAAGATTTTCATTACAGCAGCAAAAGAAAAAAGCTTTCCCATTATGTGTCTTCTCACCCAAACACAATGAATCTTCACAGTTTGCATTTTGCTGCCAGCACCCTGCCTGTTGTACCCCTCCTTTACTTGAAGAGTCATTTATCCACATGGTGTAACAGTGTTTGCTTGTCTCATCACAAGTTGTGTTGCTCCATGTACAATCACTTTGGCTGCTGTTAGACTTGCTACAGAAATGACACACCAGTCGAGGGCTTTTTCCATCTCTTTTGGGATCTCCTGTAAAGAAAGGCCAATACAGGTTTTGATCCAAATTGTGAATTATTTAACAGTATGTTGGGTAACCAATGGGACTTAAATTTTCAAGACATCCTCGTCAAAATGACTGTATCAGAACTATTTGACAGAATTTTAAGAAAAAACTATAATGTTAAGCCTATTGAGTGCACTTCATTACCCAACAGAATGCAAAATAGGAATGTACGCTTTTTGTTCGACATAAAATTGATTTCCTATGAAGTGTGTCGAGAATGGACAACCACATTTTATAAAATGAGGCAGTAATTTGAAGAAGGCTTTACATGTATATATCAATAAAAAATTGCAAGGATGACCAAAGTAAAAACAAAGCATAGGGCAGGTTTAAGAGAGATGCACTCCTTAAAGACTCTTGTATATCATTTTGGCCTGATTCAAGCCAGCTTGTCTAATACAATATGGACTGTGCAGGGCTGAAAAAAGCATTTGGGCCCTGACAGAAGAAAGAGATAATAAAGGTGATGGAGAAAGGGCAGCAGTTACGTGATAAAATGCTTGTAATCTGAGTTGGGTTAAACCAGACACAAAACTATTTGGCCTTTGCTCATGCTGTACAGGCCTCAGAGGACTCAGTATCTAAGTCATGACCTTAAGCCATCTGGACCATCCTTTCTCAGCCAGTGAACATGCACAGAGTAGTTCAGAGATAAGGGGACCAAGATATACAAGTCAAATGCACATAAATGCACATAGTACACATATAAGACCATACACATACTGGTTTTGATAAATGAGTTTACATCTCTATTTTCAGATGTGTTTGAATAATTAATATGAATGAGTTAAGCAATTGTTTTCTCTATTATGAAGTGGCCATTGTTCGTTCCAATGAGCAATGTAAAAACTGGTGATTAAGCAGGATCGCATATCAGTTGATCATCTTGAGTTTCTAGTGGCTTTGTTTGTTTGTTCACCACAGTAGTCTGGTCAACTTTTCATAGAGTTTTTGCTTGTTAGTAAATTTTAATTAAACTTCCCTTGCCAAGAAATAATGCAGTGCCACTGTTGACTCCATTTTAAAATAAATTAAAGAAAGAATCATGTCTCGCAAAATTTTCATTTTCTCAGTGTTTGCTGTAATGCTATATTCAAACTCATTTCACCTGCCTGTGTTGCAGCCTTGTAAAAGAATCCAGTAAATTTGATCAGTGTATCATAGAAACTTTGAATTAGTGAACTATTTTCAATAGAACCAAAGATATTATTTTTTCAATACTTGTTGTGACGCTACAGAAGACAATGGACATCTTGCAAACATTTCATAATAGTCCCTCAGCGACATATGATACACACTTTGCTATAAAGCAACATGTAAGGAGCAAGATCACTGTTAAAATGCTGAGGGATTCTGATAACATATAACTAATGCATAATATAACTCATATTTAACCTGTGGATAAGACAACAAGTCTGAGTATGATTAACTGCGATTATAATTTTTGTGACTACATGTGAATTTGCTATTTCAGTACAAAGGTGAGACCACACCCATGGAACATGTCACTTCTCCTCTAGATTCGAATATTTTATTCTACTACAAGTGAAGACACACTTATCAGCTTAAGATTGCTATTTTGATAGCTCACTAGATTCTCCCAGCAACCAAGAAATGCACCTCGTAAGAATGGAGAACTATGTGACAGATACTCAGGGGTTTCAGGGTTGCGTTGCTCACCTGTTTTATAGAATTTCAAACAGGCGCAGCTGTCTAATGCAACGAAATGAACAAAAGCCACATGCTGCTGAGAAACTTTTGGGCAAATTGCGCAAGATCTTGAATTGTTAATAACAATTAATTTATGAGCCCTCGTGGACTTCTCAAACACTAATTAAATAAACAACTCTGCTAAGTTAATAAAGCTTGCTGATTCATTTACTGGTACTGAGGCACTCTCCCCTCAAATAACAAGAATTGCAAAACAACATTGTTCAAAAAACAATTTTTCTAAATAAAGTTAATCAAAAATTATAAAAGTCTACTGTAACAGTTTCTGGGTGATGCTTCACTGGCAGAAACATCCAGGCATGCAATTGTACAGATATTGCACAATATCTTTTCAATACTATTGTACTGTTCTTTGTGATGCACCTGGCTTTGTTTTTAATTATGTCCATCTAAGGACATCTTTTATTAAAACCTTTCAGATTTTTTTAAAGATCTGGGAATTTTTATAAACACAAGGCTGAAAACCTGTGAGCTATTTACTTGCACCACCTACAAAAGAACACTGACCCATGAAACAAAAATGCAACATATTGATGCAATAAAGCAGCCTTGAGTGAAGTCCATTTTTCACACAAGAAAATGTGCATATGGGAGATAATATTAAAAACGGTTCATTCTGCATTTTAGAAGTATTAATTACTGATCATCAATAAAAGAATGATACTTATATTGTGGAAGTAAAATAACAAAAAAAAAACCCGACAAATTTATAGGCAAATTACTCAAAAAAAAAAACCCTCTGTTACTAGTTTTACACGTTCCGCTTTCACTTTCAGCCGTATATTGCAACATGTTTTACCGATTCACACTGTGTCAAATCAAAGCTCTATACACAGATCACTACAGAAGGGTCATCGCAGCTGCCCTCGTCAATCTCGTAGCATAACGTTTAAAAAATCATCACACGTTTGGTGTAAACTGCAATACTAGAGCTTTAAGAAGGGATTATTGATGTTGAAGACTGTACAGACAAGCGATAAATATATTCGGAAACTAACGAATCCGAACTGAAAGGTACAGAGCTATTTTTACATTTCAAAACAGTAGCAATCGATATTAAAAACTTGGGAAAGAAGTCGGCCTCACGTTATTCAACATCGGTTACGTATAACATACCGGTCCTCAAGTTCGAGGTAAATTTGACACGAGGGCACGTCGGCTAGGATTTTCCGGATTCGGGATATTAAAACAAATTCACGAGGGCTTAAAAAGCGACATGCACCTAGTTAAACCATGTACAATTGAAAGGCAAGCCTCACTTTGTTGTTCTTAAGTCAATATTGTCGATTAGAGCTTTGCCAGCCAACTATTACTGGAGTCACGTTTTCTGAAAAGCGATCATTGTCGAAGGAACTAGTATCACAAAAGCATATTTTTGAAAAAAATCTAGTTTAATGTATTGAATAACTTGTGGTTTAAAAAATGGCAACTCGATAAGCGTGCCCAAAATCATACGAACATTTGTTTATGAAAGTACGCGAATCGAAGGAAAACAAACAAATCTCGAAAAGGGTCTTCGCAGACAGACGCTTGCAAGAAAAGTCAAGGAAGCATGTCTATGCTTTTTTGGGGTATCCAGAAAAGGAAAATAAAAACGAAAAAAAAAAGATATATCTATAAAAAGCCGAGGGCAATGTAAAAGGAACGCAACGGAATACTTTTGTTTTGTGAATTCATTAACAATGACCTTCAATTCGAATGCGAACGACTTACTATGTCACTAGGTGGAATATTGCATCCTAAAAAAAAAAAAGATACAAAAATTTTTACGATGGACAGGGGTTAAGAAAGAATTTAAAGGAAAATTACACGTCATCGGCTACGATTGCAGGCCATTAAAATCTTCTCTTGAAAGCGATTTCTACTAATTGAAGTTCCCGTGTACATTGATGTCAAACAACTCGTCACAACATTTAACCTTTAGTAAGCCTGTACTTTACGGCAACAAATGTTTCTAAACAGTCGAAAATATTAAAAACTCTTTCAAATTCTTCCTTAATTTGAAAAAAAAATTAGTAAGCTTGAGAGAGGAATAGAAGTATTGGACAAGAAGATGCTATCAATAGTGAAACATGTAAACAACAAGGTACTCAGTAATTTCCAATGCATGTCACGATTCCTACATCTCTCGTCGTAAGCACCAAAACAAGGTTGAAACGAGACAAAATTCATTGATCAAACCGACCAAAAACAATGAAAAAAACCACCGGAGTGTTCTGATTCCCTTTCAACCAAAGAATGAGTAGATTGCGTGCTATGATCTGCGAAAAACCGGGATACCATTTAGCAGATATGTCCTTGTGGACAAAAAAGGCATAGATTTCTGTTCTACCGCCTAAGCTCACGTATTGGAGACATTTCGGAAAGTTAGCATTCCAGATCAGATTTAATCTGACAATGCAGGACTTAAGACAATCCCTTTGGAAACCCTCTTTACTTACCTAAGCAGTGTACAGCCGACGATAGCAGAAAAAACACTACAAAATTGCAAACATTCATATCTCCGTATAACACTCTCACTGACCGAAACTTTCCAAAGCGTGGAAAACTAAAAACCCCGTATGCTACTTCGTGTGGTGCTTGATTGACAGGTTTAATCACGTGCTGCCATTAGATGGTTTCTTGCGCAGATTATTGGTCATCCGCTTGTTCAACGCTAATAATGTTCAAAGGCTGACTGACATTTCCTTTATCTCTCCCTTTTTATGATTGGTTCGATTGGCTAATAACTGAACTGTTTGATAAACACCGCTATTTGCTCAAAACGGCGCGTAAAATTCACTCCGATCGACCAGTTTCGCCTACCGGAAACTTAATCGCAGTAAACTTGATCTTAAGAATTTTTTTTCAGTGTCTTCGAGATTGATTATTCGATTGAGACGTCAGTGTCAACATCTGTCTATTACTATATTTACATTCGACTGAGACGGCGGAGTTTCATTTGTTCTTTTATTGAAGAAAATCGACTATTCACTTAAACCGGAAATCAACGATACTGAAATACAAAATAAGCTTAATTCTTGTTTTGATTTTTTCCTCCTCAGTATATTTTGCAGGAATTAATCATTTTGGAGCAATAAGCCGAGAGAAGGAAGAAAGCAATGTTGAAGGAACGCCTGATCAGTTCTGTGGCCCAGTAAAAAATTGTATTCCAAATTCTGCTTGGGTTTGCAGAGCTATCGTGCGGAAAAAATGCAGAACCGTACTGATATAAAAACAAAGTTGTATCTAATTGCTTTTTACAGAGGCGAAGAGTGATTTACTCGTAATATCTTGACGTTTTAGCTCGCTGTATGTGTTATCATATCATGTGTTGTGACTGGGGAAAACCGTATTTGTGAAGACTAGGTATACATTATCGACGTGGGGTTATCAACGAAGATTATCCCTCAAATTGAAAAACGGTAACTAGATTAACAATTCCTTTTTTAGTTCGAAATAAAACCTTGAATCCTATAAACACCTTGGGATCTGGGATGTAAAATTCTCATGCCCGAATGGAATCCTAAAAAACAACGTTTCCTTTTTGGAAAATTACTATTTCGGTAACTTTTCTTTTACTTTAGAGGCAAGATGAGGGCCGACCTCAATTGACCACCACTCGCTAGTAAGGAACCACAACTACTATAAATATAACACGAGGTTATCTTGCTGTCTGCGGTAATATTAGAGACGGTTCTTTTTAGACGATCCTTTTTTTAGCTCTCAAAAAAACAAACTGAGCTTAGATGGTGTACAGTGACCTTTCATATAGCTTGGCGGATCAGGCGGAAATCCTATTACATGCCGTCCCAGAAGGGGCAAAATAGACGCACTAAAACAAGGGTGATTCAGTCAACGGGCGTGCAAATACACACAAAAAAAAAATACATAGATGCCGCCTAAATTTGCACCTAAGATAAGAAAGAAATGGGGTTAATATCAGTTCATCGAAATTAGGAGTAGAAAAATTTTAGAAGGAAGGAAACCAATATAACGTGGCCCTAAAAGAGATATTTGATGTGGCGTTCACGAAGAAAGAATTATAGAAATCTGACAACAATTCTCTCTCAATATGACTGATTAAAATATCTGTCAAAGTCACAACGAACTGATAGACATTCACTTCATTGAAACGGTACAGGATTACTCTTTGCCTTAAGAACAGGCGTGATTTTTAACCGCTCCCACGGTCCGTCTTGCGCTTGGCTACACTAGTCTAAAAGATTTTTTAATAATAATGGAAAAATAAACACTGAAAGAAAAACAACAACAACAACAACAACAACAACGAAAAAGCCCGGGGCGCGACGACGAAGCTGAGGGCAGGGCTAGGGAGGGTGATAGCCGCGCCTTCTTCCAATATAACGAAAAAAAATGGGAAACAATGAAAAACAATTTTTTTTCGGTGGGAAACCGTGCCCTATGCCTCTCGTCACCTGCCTTTCAGTCACCTCTTTTAGCCCTCTGTTACGCCGACCTTGTTACCTCTTCTTTCTCGATGTATTAAAGCCACGGAATGATTTTCAACGAGATTTAAGCAACCTGCGCATTTTTAATCGGATGATGAACAATGGCAAAAAGTAGGGAAAAGCAATTCTTATCAGATTGTCTGCCCACATGCCTACAAAATTGTTCCGTGACAAAGACAATTCGCGCGCGCTTTACGTTTGCGTTGCTGCAGTTGCTAAATTTGCACTTCCGGATTAAACCATCGACGGATCCTTCAGCAAAACAAGAAACATATAGATTGGACGAATTTTTTTGCACAGTTAGTCGATACTTCCAGACACTGTTGTCGATATGCGTCCATACAGAGCCTTTTAGAATCTGAGCAATTAGAATGATATATGGTCGATTGATTTTTTTGCCAATATAAGTATTGGGTAACAAGCGTACTCTTGAGGCAAAATTAAACGTTTCACGTTCTGGTGGGTTATGTATAAATAGCAAAAACTGGTTTTTTTTCGAGGGCGCGAAAGGGTAGATTTCCTCTCTGTGCACGCATTTTTCCAGTAAAGTTACATAGATTCTTAGTAACAGAGATTACTCTGCCTTTATCGGTTTTAAAGTATTATTTTTTTTCCTTTTAGCTTGCCAGTAGGCCCTCATTATTAACGCTGAGGCATGAAACAAATTATTCGACTGCGAAAAGTTCGAAACATGTGAAACAGGCTGGTAAGATGTGTGCGAGGGGTCTGGCACTAATAAGTACCAGTGGAAATATTCAAACTGCTGAGTCATGCTGACTTGCATACCGTAGAACTTTCTAGAACATTTCACCAAGTCACTTATTTATTATGTAATACTTCTAAAATAGTTCTTATGCAAGCTTCTGGAATGTTCCAGAACACTTTGTGAATATATATATATAGTAGTAGGATTAATTGTTGTTGTCGGAGCGACGACTGTTTTGAAAGCTATGCCGAGAGAGAGTTACTGTGGAAGATTGCTCATTTCAAGGAATTTTGGAGACAACAGTGAGATTGTGTCAGTGGTGAGCTAGGATATAGACTGTGGTGGGCTAATTAAGTTTATTAACGATAAGTATTGTACTGCTTTTAGAAGTCGCACCTTGTTAAGAACATTACTCGCTGTTTAATAAAGTAGTTGCGTTTGTGGGATTGTAGTGTTTTTCTGTTGGTTAGATTACACCGTAACAGTCTTCTTGGCAGGCATGGTTTAGATTTTGGCCTGTCCCTTTTTGGACATCTTTGATATAAAATGACCTACGATTACGCAACTCAAAGTAGCGTAGCTTAGTCATGAACGTATGACCCACTCAGTGATTGGTTAATACGTGGGAAGGAACAGATTGATTGAACCGTTTAATTTAATCTGACAGGATGATGAACGTTTTCTAAAGCAATTATTTTGTATCCACTGCAGGTACGATGAGGAGGGAGGTTCTTGGAAATCTTACGAAAAGAGCCCTGCCTAGTTCTCCAAATCCTAACCGTATATATTTCATTGCAAAAATATCATTTTCAACAGCTGTTTTGAGACTTCAGATGCCCGTTTCTCGAAAGTTCCGGTAACTTAACGGGGCCCCAGGGCATATTTTAAAATAAAAATTCAAAGAATAGAAAGGCAGGTTCTGGAACCCTAACCTGTCTCTTTTGGTGGCCTCTTCACTTTGTATTTGGCTTAACAATCCTTGACGTTTTGTTGCTGGGTAAAAAAGCTTCGCATCAGTGCGGAATTATTCACATGATGTTAAACAATGTTTCTCCCTCTCTTTTGGTGCTTTTCATCAGGAGCTGGAGATAAAGTCACACTCACACACTCTCATGATTCCCTTAAAAACAATATCCAGTACCAAAATTGTCCAATTGTCCGATTCCCCCACCCCCCCCCCCCTTAACACACATACAAAGACACACCCAGGTACCAGACATGCAGATAATGAACAGTCCCAATGCAGCTCTGAGAGAAATTGATATTTTGCGCGTTTCGTTTTCACAAGAGATTTCGAAAAAAAAATTCTTCCACAGCGGATGGCACTTAATTACTAGGTCACTAATTATTAAGAGGCTTATTTAATTTCCTTTTTTTCTTTTGTTTACATTTTTTTTCAATTTTTTGAATCTCTCTCTAAACGAAATTTTCACGCAAAGAACGCTCGAAATTCACGTGTTATGGAGTCAAGATTGCAATAATGTCACCTTTGGGAAAGCTAGTTGATCGAGCAGAAAGTATTCACACTTCTTTCGGCAAACTACACCAGACAAGGCTATCGTATGCCACGTGTGTATGATAGGATTAATAAGATTTATTCAGAAAGTATGGAATAATAAAAATTAAGTTTGTCTGAGAAGCTGTTAATTAGCGAACCTACAGTGCATTCGAGCGGCAAATGAATTAATACCTCTTAACAACCCAGTTCGAAGTCCGTTTTGTAGGTTAAGGATCAAGAGATTTCTCCTTTGATTTATGGCCTGAGTGCACAACCCGCAAAGCCATATAGAGAAGCGGGAAGGTTTCTTTCTGTGTTCTAGCAACTGGCGCGGTAGTAGCTCAAGTTTATTCCCGATGTGTGAGAAATTGATATCAGAGTTTTCGATTGCACGTGAGGCTTGGCAGGTTTCATGGCATACCTTGCTTTTGATTTTGGGGTTTGTACGCGTAATTGTGGTTTATGGCCAAACAACAACGAGAAAACCCGAAAACCAAACCCTGAAGCTACGCGCTTCTCGACCCATTCCTCCGCATTCTCAACCCTGCTTCAAAAGCGCGGTGTCGAATTTGGTGCTTCAAAAGAATTGTTTCGCAATTTTACATCTTTAAGGTCTACTTATACCAAAATATAATGAACTTAACGAGAGACAAAAGAGTAACGAAATGGTCCTCGTCGGTAAACTACAATTGAAGAAGCTGACAAAAATCTTAATTACAGTCAGTGAATCTCTCTGACGCGGTTTGTACTGAGTTTGCAGTTCAAATATATACAAAACAGCCTTACCTATCGATTTGCTGAATCCTTGAGTTCATATCTGCGTTGTTTAACAACTATACTGTGATCGTTCAAAATTTGGCGTTTAATCATTTTCAAAAGCTTGCTGTGTTCTCGGGTGAATACTGGATGCAGATATGCATCACTTGTTCAAAACTTTTCCGTCGGAAGCGAAGAAATATTAAACGTGCCTTTTTTGTCTGAAAGCCTAGACAGAACATAACAACTGTTCTCACGACTGAAGCGACGTTGTTGGAATTCATGATACAGGTGATTTTATATCGGCTAGTATATGGAGTTCAAGGATGCATTTGTAACGAAAAAATTTTTTACTGATTCGCGACGCATTACACTGGTCAGTTTGCTATCACGAATATTGCGGGACAGGAATAGAATAAAATATAGCCGGTTAAAGATTTACTCAAATATCTTCGAAAAAGAGATTAAAGAAACAAATCATAAGATATAAAAGAAGGCTTTTGTTGCAGCGTAAATTATACTTGACAAGAGATGATTTTGTGAGGAAGTTATCAATACGAACTATAGTGGCTCTTTGTTTTTGTTGTGAAAGAGTCTCTTCGGAACATCAGTCTTTTAAAGAGCGGTAATAGTTTTTTGTCTTTCTTATTGGCTGTTATTTTCGGTCTTTTGACATGTTCAAGGATTAGTATTCCACTCATCAGTGTGTCGAGTAAACAAAAAACCGCAGTGAAAATATCTCTTGATCTAGAAAAGATAAAGGTCACCAAAACTATTCATAACATTTGTGAGAACTGTTTCAAATTCCCTCTAGTGGTTTTTAAATGTCCGAGAACATTTCCTATCTTTTCGAAATCAAGCAAGAGGTTTTTATAATGATTAAACGATGGTAAAAGTTTCGAAACGTTGAGATGCAGGGTAGAACTACTGCATTTCATTTGTATTTTACTTGGCACGCAGGAATGCGGAAAGGAGTGAACGAGGGCTGATATACCATGCCGTGACTGAAAAGAATCGACAAAGGACTAAAGACATCCGCATCAATAGAGGATGCGTCATTGGAAAATTGTTGTTCACTTGTAACGAACGTGGTAAAAAGGAAAGATCTTTTTTCTCTCGAGATTACTGGCTGGGTTTCTCGTGGGAGATAGAACTGTCTCTTCTTTGTTTTCCGCTCTCTAGCGCACATTTCTTGTTCTACTTTCTCCCATGTCGTCACGGTCAATTCATCCCGGTTGTTTAGAGGACTAGGAACTAGAAAAAGATTACTCTTCGTCAGGAGCCTTTACTAAGTAATGGGCTCCTGCCCTCGTCAAGCACCTTTAAGGCTCTCCTTATCTTATGGTTTAGCTCCTCAAGTGTTTTCCAAGCGCTAGCGTATATCCCTCGTATTTCTTGTCGTCACGTAGCACTAAAATACCGTAATTCCATGAATTATTACGGTATTTTCGACTCCTCATGGGTACTCGAAATTTTTCTCTTTGTCCCTCGCCCGAGACATGATAAAAAAAAATTCTCTCTCTCAACTCCGTCATTTCAAATTGAAGGGTTCGATTTTCACAGGAACATGTACCAATATTACCGGATTTGGACGCTGCACTAGTGTTTGGTATTGAAGCCACTTATCTAGGAACTATCTAAGAAAGGAAACTATGCTCTCTGAGACCAAGGATTATAATAAACACTCATTGTAGAATAATCAGACTTGTCGATCTTGAATACTGAGAAACCTCTACAAAATGTATCAAGCACCCCATAGGACGCTGGCTCTGTGTTTAATGGAGCAAAAATTGTTTTAGGAATGCAAACAATGCCAATTACTATTCGTGAACAAACTTAATTAACAGCTGAACACAGAAATGAAAATTGTTCAACCTAAGGCGGCCACTGAAACAGTAGAACACAAGCAAAATGCGTGATTCGCACAAAAATAAGTTTTCTTCTTTTTTACGAAGTAAAAAATATTGACATGAATAAAAAATCCTCAAAGGAAAGAAAACACACTGAAAGCATAAAGCAGGACAAATAAGCCTCGATTTTATGTCATGAAAGACAGATAACATCATATCACCACGGACGGTACGTAATGACAGTTGAATTTGACAAATTAGCACGATTTTGGACGTTCCCTCCGATTTGGCAAAGGTCTATAAACGAATTCTGAAATTTTCCTCTGAATCTGGACCCTTCTGCCCAATTTTGGACGCCGCCGTCCTGTTTCGAACACTTTCGTCCGATTTCGGAAGCCCCGATCTGATTTCGGGTACTTCCGATCCGAATTTGAACACTTCTGATTTCGAATCCTTCTGTATCTCTTTAATACTGAATGGCTTACTTTCACCGTATTTTGATTGTAACTAGCCATAAACCAATGATAAGAATTGATTTGGCTTTCCTCGCGAAACGTTCCTAGTCCGCCGTAAATCTGACATTATTATACAGTCAACAGCGCTCTCTCTCTTCCCGATTAAAGGGCACCTCGATTAAGCGCCCGGGATATACACTATGCACACCAATAGCTTTGTTGACATCACCGACGTTACGATCTTTAAGTCTAACAGTACATGTCGTTACATTTCATAAAACGAAGAAAAAAGGGACATAGGGGAACTTTTGATAAACATAAAACGTGTGATTAGCTAGGAATTGTTCTCTGTCGTATGGAAATTGGAACCGACCCACTTGTAAAATATTAAACATCTTGATCCTTCTTGTGTCTTAGTGTTGCTCATTAGCCTCTTAGAAGCGTGGAGTTTGTGTGGACTTAAGCCCGTGTCCGCGCGCGACGCGTGACTCTCGCGATTATCAAGTTCTCTAAGTATGTGCTGTTCACGTACTACGTTTGTTCCCGACTCTCCTTCGCGTCACAACTAAAATCATAAAATCAGAGCCACATCCGCCTGTTATCTCTATTGTTGATGGTTAGGTTCATTTTAACGTAGCATTTTAAAGAACAGAGGGGCTGAACTAACAAATTTCACCAACCTTAAACCTCGTTTGTTTCGTGTCACCAGAGTATGATGGTTTCTTGTGTAAACTCCGTGTTCATTGTGAAACAGAACTGAGTTGCCGCTGCGACCATCAGATCCAACCAAAATAGTCTTTCTTTACCGACCATATCCACCACTCCTTTTGACATATCGAAATATCAATTGCTTCCGTGCCACATCAACAAACAGTGCCAACAAAGAACTATCACCGGACAGTTCCAAAGGCCATTTTACGTATGATGTGTCTCTCAGCGGATATCAGCTTTATTTTGATTGCGCTCCCATGAAATGCCAAACAAATCGCACACATGCTTTCCTGTGTTGTGTCTTCAGATGAACCAGACAAGGTTTTAATGCATTTTTTTGTCCAATCCCTTAATCCTGGAGTTCTGTTTCATGAATTTTTATTACCACACGCACATGTGTTGGGTAAAGTCGGCATAACACTTTTAATCATGAGTTTCCATCTTAATTCACCGGATTACTTGGCGTATATGGAGACACAATTTACAATTCAGATCATTTTCAGTAAAGAGCGATCCCTTTAAAATTTCATTTGATCTTAGAGCCACAGCAGACATGAACTAATTTGCCGGAAACTTTCTAAATGCTAATCTTCATTTCCTTTAAAAGAAGACCCCTGCCTGTAAATTTTACTGATAAAAAAAATTAATTCATGTCTTTCGAAGTTCAGATCACATCATGTTTTGCGTTTAGTTTAACCCGAGCAATCAAATTTCATGTTTATCACAAATAAGAGAGTTTTGCCTTGCTACAAGAAGGTTACCATATTTAAAGTGATGTTTTTTGAGTCTAGTAAAGCTTTCAATGGGGAACTTTTAAAGAAAGTATACCTCTCGGGTGATTATTAACATTTCAAGTTTTTCCTGAAAATAAACCTTACGCATAGAGTTTAGAAAAAATTGTTTCCATACTTATTAAAACATGACAAGGAAAGAAAAGCAGCAGGGGTTGTTTTCGAATTGTTTAGACAGCATAACTTTCTGCCTCGAGTCATATGATACTCCTGCAATGTAGATTTTGTTATAAACACGCGCCCTATGTTTTAATGATGCATTAAAATTGGCCGTATGCAAAAAAATTTAACCTCTTTCTAATAGGCAGTATTTAAAAATTATCTCTGCTGGATGGTTAGCCCGATGTTTTATAAAAAATTTCAAAATGAAAAAAACTGTGTGAACTTGTGTGGCTGCCAAGGGGCCGCTGTGCGAAAGTCACTGTCCACCTAAACTCAGAAAATAGAACACGTGTGCGCCAAATCCTTCGCTTTGTTCCCAAAACCATGGTGTTAATGACCATAACAATTATTGTTTAAAAGTGAGACGCTGTGCTTTACAAAGGCGAAAAAATAGAGGAAAGTTCTAGTCCAACCAGACCGCAAAAGTTTGTCTTAAATGAGAACGTATTTGAAGAGAAAATAGCCCGATTTTTTTTCGAGGCATAATGGTCTATGTATGCATTTCGCATTAGCGTCAGTGCGCAACCGGTTCTAATTAGCACCAATGCGCCTACTAATAGTTCCATTTGATGGTTAATTATTGCTACACGCGTGCGATATAATGCTCAATTATTCCTGTTATCAAGCGTAAATACAAAGTATACAAGGTGTTTTTGAATACAAAAACAAGTAACTCTTTCTCTAAACTGCGTATCATGAAATTCATATCAAGGGGAAATTAATTCACAATCGCAGACCGGACGTAATGTGGGTAGCGTGTTTTTCTTTTTCTCTCTTTAAGACAGGCACTACCACTTGCTACTCTCTGATCGCAATGGGAAATGTAAAAATATATTTTACACAGCATTTTTTTCTTACAGTACTCATCTTGGCTTTGGGTAAGTCGTATTTTTCGTGCAAGATAGATTTCTGATTATTATTTTGTTACTAGCCTATGGGTAGCTGGTCACACGGGTATCATAGAATACTCTTAAGTAACTTCGAAGAGTTTTTTAAAACCTTTCTGGTCACAAAGAGAGAGTCTAAAGCTGACCTTTCGAGTTTTTCATTCTGATGTAATGTTTCGCTCTAACGAAGGGTAAACGTTCGAAACATCAGCTTCAAAAGCTCTCTACCGTGGACAATTTACATTATCTCGTGTACTCCCCAGCGACGCAGCACCACAGCTTCTTGAAAAACTTACCCCTTTCATTTCTCTCGTCACAAGTTTATACCTGGGCCAAGGTTCACTGGTTTTGTTAACTTCACAACAATTGTTTACAACATAGTATTCTAATATTTGTGTATAGGATAATCGATAAATTTGCGGAGACAGCGGCAGTTAAAGTTAGATTTATCATGCAGCTCTTAAGTTGAATTAATCATATGACTCCTGCCGCGCGGCACACAGGCCCCCCTCACGCAATGCTATAGAAAACTTTAATGAGAATTAAGGGGTGCAGGGCCGGACAAATTGACATGAGTTGCGGGCCGGAAAAAGCCGCCCGGCCCTGGGCTCGGGACTAGCACGGCTCTGTTGCATTTTCCAAGAAGGCGAATTCTAATTGCACAGTTAGGCTTAAAATAGGAAAGAGATGAGAAAGCAGGAATTTTTCTTTTTCATTGCTGAATCTTTTTTGTGGTGCGCGTTCGCCTTAGACTCAACAGTCACACGCAAATACATATTTACTGAGTTTCGTCGAACTGGACGGGGAAATATTTGACGTATGGACCTTGTTGTGCTCGATTCGTATGTCACGACGTCCACGCTTGTCTGTAAGGGGAGGGAGGGGGTTGGGGGTCGCGCCCTTAAGTTCCTAATAATGGGAAATTTTCAGGGGAGGAGGGGCGTAGAAAAAGTGGAGAGTGTTTGGATTGTTGATGTCTTGACACGTATCGTTGTTTCTTAACCCTTTTACCCCTAAGAAAGACTAGCATCTAAATCCTGAATCACACATAAAAGGTCACGAGAATAAAGGAAATGATCACCAACTACACAAGCTCTTGACCATTATACAAATTCTCCCTGATAACACCTTAGGAAATGTTTGGAAATTAGTATGGAGAATATACATACTGATATTAGGGTGTAAATGGTGATTCATGTTAGCTGAGTCGCAGTTATTCCAATTAACTAATTGACAATCACACTGTTTTTTTTCCTGGTTAACTTTGAAGACATTACAACCACACTCTGCAGTCGCTCCTGTGTATCTTGTCGGAAATCTTTGGCACATTGTAACAAGACAACGGGTGTATGTGAGAGCAACTGCGGTCGAACAAAACTCTGTAGAAGAGAAGACGACTTATGCCTTGCAACATGGCGTTGGAAAGGCCAAAAGCTGTTAATGTTCACAAGTTGTTTCCCGCTTCCTCCTTTTTCCAATTCCTCTCATTACCAAGCGAAGTGTGAGTCAAAGATTTTAAACGGAACGAGAACTTGTTTGTGTCAGGGCAGCAACTGTAACAGAAATCCAATAGAGCCGGTCATAAAAAATATAAAACAAGTTTTCAGGAGAATGAAACCGAAAAATTTGCAACAAACACGTGAGTACAAGACTTTTGTTGAGATTATTTCTTTTAGCAAAGTTTTCTTTCTGTTGAGTATGAAATGGAGGGATAACTTATTAAACTAAAAAGCTCTCAAACAATTTTTGGTTAGGGCAGTATTCAATTAATTGCCTGTCAAAAAACCAAAACCAAAGCTAAGTTATCACAATGACCAATCATAAAAAGGCTTACATCATCATTAGCCAATGAAAAATCAGAGTAAAAGCAGCCACAACTATCAAAATCGCGGGAAAACGCGGGTGACCAAGTTACGATTAGTTTTCGTTTTTCGCCACTAAATTGAAAATTGCTTAATGATCCATCATTCTTTGAAGCGCTTACTGGAAAACAATAATATATCTGGACCAGGGATAGATTCAGTCACGGCACCCTTAACTCCTTTTGTTTCCATGGCATAGAGACTTTAGAGGGGATGTCGTGGTGTTAGTAGTATGAGGTGAGACGGCCATCTAACCATGAGATTTCGGCCTTCATTTAATGCATTTTGGAATCATTAGTGATTATTGCAATCTGATTGGCTCTCAGCAGTGCACATTTTTCTCGAATGGTGCTAAATAGCATCTTTTTCAGTTCAACCTAAGAAAACGGTTGTTTAACAAATAGCCACCAGAATCTGATGTGAAGATGAGCACTTGTTTATCATTTCAGATTAACGCCCTCAGCCCTACAATAATCTCACTTTGGTTTTTTTAATTTTTTTTTTATATTTAGGGAATCTTACTCATCCAAAAGTTTTATCAAGAAAGAAAGAGGAAAGAAAGCCAGAACCTGAGATACAAAAGAAATCAAGTAAAGACACCTCTACAATAACGTGGATCAGTGTCACTGCCGTGCTGATATCAGTTCTTTTCGCAGGGCTGAGGAAAATCGCCTTCGTAAATGTAAAACCATTCTGTGGATTCAAAGTTATCAGACCAGGTTGAAATTTCCTCTGTGACCGGACTGGATGCTCAAAGAAACTATGGAAGATGTGGGAGAGAGAGGGCTTGTAAGCTTAGAGAAAGTGTTGTCCCAAGGAAGATATTATACTGTTTGGAAGGGTCGCATTAAAGAACAGCCTGTTGCTGTCAAGGTTTATCTAGAGGCAACCAAATGTCCTGGCAGAAAGAGCGTGTCATCTACGAGTTATTATCTGGAGATCATCCAAATATTTCTAAGCTAATTTACAATGATCTCTGGGAGAAAAAAGGATGAAACCACTTTGGTTAGCCATAGATTATTGCGAGAATGGTTCACTTCGAGAATACCTGCTGAAGAAAACACTGAGTTGGAATGAAGCAATCTTCTTGGCCAGCGGTATAACAAACGGAGTTGCCTTTCTTCAATCGGAAAGCTTTCCCGATGGTCGCGCGAAAGTTGCTGTCGCCCATCGGGATTTAAAAAGCACGAACATTTTGGTGAGGAAAGATGGAACCAGCGTTATCTCCGACTTTGGCTTGGCTTTGTCTCTGGGTGGTATCGAAGATGGAAGCGAAAAGGTAGGGAGGTTTATTAAAGAGTGCCTGAAGGAGGAAGGAAGGGTGACTGGGGTGCAGTGCGTTATGTTTGGGTAAAAAGACTCTCCCATAATTCCATGCGTAGTGTACCAACTACCAAGGCAATCTCCTACCCAGATCCTACCGTGCAACTGTAACCACTTGGCCATGGAAGGTCTGGGTACGAGACTACTTCAAAACCCTAACAAATGGCAATAAATATTATATTTTGTAGTTTTTGAGGAGAACGGAATGGAAAGGAGAGGGCTTATGGGCGAGAGACGGGAGGGTAGTTCAGATTTCAAGATGAGGGTCTCTTAGAGAGTTTATAGTACTTAAATTCGTCCTCAGGGCCTTCCTAGGAAAAAAGATGTACAATATCTTGTTATTCCGGCTAACTCAGAACAAATTGCTGCTCATCTGACTTTGACAGATGCAAGTTGGCACATACAGGTACATGTCCCCTGAGGAACTGTTAACCACGGTTGACCTGGACAGCACAGAAACCTTTAAACAAATGGATGTCTATTCTATGGCACTGGTGCTTTGGGAGATTGTTTCACGGTGCGCAGTTGCAGGTAAGGTAACTTTTCAAGCCTATGCTGAACATGCAAATTTTCTTTCCTAAATCGAAAATAAAAAAAAACAATTAAGAACGATGTTGTCTTCGGGCATATTTGTCCCGTTCTCGATTTTCAAGATGGCGGTCTCGGGCGACGACCCAGCTCAGTGATTGGTACAGGCTGTGTTATCGGTCAGTAACCCGATTTCAGCACCAATCATAGCCTTTACAATTTCCTCAAATGTGATTGGTGCATCAGCTGCTTTATTTTTCTCTAATCATTCTGCACAGTTTTAATCGAACAGTGTTATTGGACAGTTGGCTGTAATCGGATACCTGTAATCGGACAGTTAAAGCAGCCAATCATATTAGGTCCATTCAACTTACTCCACCAATCACTGAATTGATCACAATAACCATAACAACAACCACTTATCCTGAAAAAAAAAAGGAAAAAAGCCAGGGAATTTTCAAAATGGAGGAATTTTTTACTTAGGACATTGTCTGTACCGGAGATGTTTGTCCTAAATGTATTTGTTTTGTGTGACGTCGTCCAATTCTGTCTATAATCATACTCGTGATTGACAAATCGGACTTCTGCTTCGAATTGTCTGATTTTGTTTATCGTTCGTATGATAACAGACCGAATCGAACTTCACTCAGTCCTATTGCCATTATTAAGTATTAGTGGTCGTCCGCTTTTTTTGTCACTCCTATGTTTGCAAACCGAATTGGACTCCACTTAGTCCTATTACCATTATTAATAAGATAGCGCGCAAGCCATGCTTGTAATTGGAAAATGTAAACGGACATTTTAAGCGTCATGCCTGTGTGATTTGAAAGTTCGCGCCATTCGTTCTCGTTGTTTCGTCCAACTCTGTCCGTGATCATTCTCGTGAGTAGTAAGTCAGACTCCTGCTTCACGGTCCTCCGAGCATATGAATCACTCGTATAATTACAAACCGAGTTTGACTGCACGTGGTTCTTTTACTGTTATCGAAAACAAAAGGAAATCTTGTGGTCCATTTTCTTTCAGATCATAGCCCAGGTTCCTATAAGCTACCGTTTGGGGAAGTGGTTGATTCCGATGCAACATTGAGTGTTATGGTTGAAGTTGTTGCCCTAAAGCAGTGCAGGCCACAATTTCCATGCACTAGCCACGAGGTAAGGTTTGATCACAGAATGTAATATTACTCTCTAACAATGTTTGTATGATAAGCTGATTTTGTACACACGAATTTTTCGATTGGCTTTTACTCATGATCTGTTAGAAGACACAGGCGTAGATGACGTCACCATTGACAACATTTTGCATTTTCATCATTTAAAACAAGTAGATTCCATTTTGACGTGTGTCTGTACAGTTATAGATGACCGAGTGACGCCAAAATGTGGCAAGCACATCGGTGATACACGCAGCTACCCACTCCTGTGCCTCTTTTTAGTTCTGACCTTATTTTGATGTCTGCACTGATCTATTACTTAACGAACGCACGGCGACATGGAATCTATATGTTAATTATTCAGTGGACTGAATATTACGCGAGTTCTGATTGGTCATTTCCCGTGATCTATTATAATAAATACGGATGACTTTCGTTATACAATTAAAACTGTTTTCTTTGCTTTGAACAGCATTGTAAGGAAAGACTTTGAAAAAAACAAAACAAAAACAATTAATAACTGAGAGTACATGTAGCGTTCAATCAATTTAAAGATCAAGGTAAAGAAACCCAATTCTTCCTCTTTGAATTATTACTACCGCTATGGGGAAAATTTGAATTTTTCACAAATGATTCTCTTGGTGTGCCATTTTTTGTTAACCGTCGACCACATTTTGGTGCCATCTTTTACATATAGCAGAATGACATTTTCTTCTTTCGTTTTTCATCACTTTGGATTAAAGTAAGATCAGAGTGTCAAAATCCACCAGCTTCATCACCCTCCCCTCCCCAATAATTTGCTTTTTGACTGTTCCTTTCCGGTCTCCCTCTGCCAAATAAGATCATGAAATTTTATAAAATCGTACTGCTCTGGAAGCAGTTAAAACTTGGCCGGAAGTCCTTTATCATTTGTAAATGACTAAACAATCGTATTTACTGATAATTTATTATCTTTCAATTACATAGGGATTAAAAATGTTCTGTCAGACAGTACAAGAATGTTGGGATCCAGACCCCGAGGCTCGTCTCACGGCAGACTGTGCTCTAATGAGACTCAAGGAACTGCTAACGATGGCACATGCGCCGTGATAAAGGTTGTGATGAACCTGAAACGTTCAGGCGAGCCCAATTTTGCTCCTGGACAAGTGCAGCCCTATTAAGACTTTCTAGAACCTTTACTTAGCCAATAACACAAGATTTCCCCGCCGGATTGCGGCACACAGGTCTGCAAGGCGTACAAACAGTTGATAAATGTGAATAATAGATTAATGATTCGATTGCACTAAACGATCGAACCAAACTAAATAAGTTGAAGTGTCTAAAAGATAAATATGGATGTATTCGAAACAAAGACCATAACTTGTGGCCACAAGGTGTTGCTTGACTTTAAAGAGCTGACCAAGAACGAATTTTGAGAGCTAAAAGGAAATTAAGGAATCGTACCTTCTAGAAAAAAACATGCGCGACCCTTCTAGAGTGGCTTGCGAGCTGGTCTTCATTCTTAGCGCTTCGGCACGGGCGCTTCTTTGAAAATATAAAGCCTTCTGCTACGCGGGCCGGGCCGGGCCGGGCCGGCGAGAGGTTTGCAAGGGGTATGGGTTCCAGCACTAATGTTTATCCGTCCCAGGTCCCCCGCTAACCTCTACCGAACTCTGATGACTCGTTCCAAATCTTCCCGTAGGTGGAGAAAGGCGTGTCCTGCAGCGCTAATGAGAGCCTTCTCGCAAACAACTTCTGCACTTACGCAAAACAAGTCACGCAAGCCAGCGCAGACTTCCGATAGCTACAAGAAAGTTGTCATCCTAGTAACGGCACACTCTTTCTCCATATTTTCTGTCCCTAATATTATGTCAAACAAATCTCCAATTCCGGAAATGTTAAGGATTGCTCAGGTAACGAACTGGAATGAGAAAAATGTGATCACATCGAGTTAACCTCAAATTAAACTCTGCTCAGGGCGAGTGAAAGAGTAGAGAAACATCGATTCCATTGCAGAGTCATTTTAGCAAGATAAAACGCCTTTCACCGATCAGTATAAAGGAATTTTAATGACACAGTTCACAAGCTCACAAACGCAGTTTCATCGCGTGATTAAATAACGTTCAAACACGTGAAGTTAGAGACACCTTGACAACTAATGTACAGTAAGAGCACATTGGTGCAACGCATCCGGCATGAATACAGTAATCTTCAGTCTGTTTACACGAAAAGTTTTAAAATTTCCCAATACCTATCACTCCGTTCTTGATCATCTCCTTTCGTGACAAAGAGATCATTCAGATTAAAAAGTATCTCAATTTTAACTGACCCTTGACATTGCATGTACCCAGTTTCAAAGCACGCAATTGTTCGACATAGAGGATTTTCTGTATCTCTCGTGTCACGAGCTAAGCCACAAAAACAATACATCATTCAGAGGCTGCTCTAGCAGACATTTGATCGCCGCATGAATGCGCCTCACAATTCCTTCACCGAGCCCGCAGATTCTGTTTCACCAGCAGGCAGGTTTCACTAGGTGAAGTTCGTCTTTTCCGAAAGTTACGGGTCTTTGTCGGGCTCTTCGCTGGTGTGTTATGCAGTAAACGAGCAATTTGCACCACGAAGGAATCCTCTGGGAGATCTGTCTGTCAAACATGGTCTCTAAAAGCAACCTGTCGTTGATTCTGCATTTCCTCCTCATAGTTTGTCTTCTAAACGATGTGGACGCCCAAACAACCGCTCCTGGAGGCGAAGAAGAAGGAGGAGGAGAAGGAGAAGGAAATGGAGGAAAAGAAGGTAAGATTAGCCGGTTTAATAAACAACATTGCTGTGAATTACGACAGTATGCATCTTCGTAGATACACAGCTCTTTGCATGCACATCACATTTCTGCGGCTTAAACATTTAGTGAGTGTCTGAAATGCCATGAAATGGTTGACCTTCGCAATTATCACTTAGATTGTTGAAAACTAAGAAAATATTTTTTGTTTAACTACTGCTAGTTACATTAAAAACCCTACAAGACAAGGAGGACAATTATGAGAGTGAATTATGTAAACTTCACCAAATTTACCTATTTTACAAATGTAATTATGCAATGTGGAAAGTTTCGCACTCAAAGGCTGCTTTTATTAAAACAAAAATCTATTGAGGAATTTTGATTATGGATTCTGCAGCTTCGACAATAAAAGCTGAAATGGAAGGGATAAATATGCTTTCCGAAGGTTTTTTTACGTGCAGAATGCATTTCTTTGGAAGGTTTTTCTGTTAGCTTATTTCAAGCGCGAGTACAAATGAAGAAACAAAAGGCATTGTTGGGTTGGATACATTATAATTGCTCTCTGTCGCCGAAAGGTTCCATGATTAGTTGTAAACAGTGAATAGGGCTCAAATAATAAACATTGAGACGAAATTGAGACCAGCGTTTAGACAACAGACGGTTAAACGAATGTAAAGTTCATAACTTCAATGCCAAGTTATGTATCAAAGAGCTAATATGTTAAATCCAACTCACGCAATCGATAGAAAAATTATCACGAAAGATTATAGTCAAGTGCAAGATTCGATCGCTCCGAATTCAAAGCGAGATGCTGAAAATTCTACCCGCTAGGGAATGTTTCTTAACAGTTTTCAAAGCCTTTTAGGTTCACAAAGAATGCGAATAAATATTTTCAATCCAAAACGGTCAATTGATACGTGTAGCAAGCGGCAATGGTTTGCGTCCAGCAGTTTTAACAATAGAGCATTTTCTGCAAACTGTCTCCTAAAAATAATACTCACTATACATCTATAAGTTACCGCGACGAGAATTATACCAGCAAATAACAAGCCGAAGTTCATTTGCTTAGGGTTAATCTTACGACGTTATTTCAGTCAGGCGTTTTTTCAGCCAGAAAAAATTTCCAGCTAGGAAAATACAGACAGAAGGCTGTTATATTCATGAATCCTTGTTTTACAAAAGTTTGTGAAGACGAGCAATTTCGTAATGTCGTTTCCCGATTATGTGAGTTCCAGTGATTTGAAATTTTTTTTAATTTGTGCTACGTACTTTCGCAATATGGATTTGTTTTTCTTTTTGATCGATTTTTAAGTTTGGTTCACAAATTTCGAGAAAGGAGTATTGTTCTAGTACTGGTTTGATTGTGTTACATCAGAATCATGGATTCCTGTCGCCAACAAAAACTGAGAACAGCGCGTCCCTGGTAAAAAAAAAACACTCGCTGCACCTACATATTTCTAAATTTTAGAATAAAGTAAAAACCTCACATTACTTTTAAAACCTATTTCAATCCAATTTCGTCTAAAAAGAGCTGTATTTGCAGAAATATTTGCCTCACAGGGGTTGTTGGCTATAAAACTTATAAACCCATGAATACGAGAAAAGTTAATCAATTATTGATAGTTTAAAGTTCAGTACATCTATACTATAAGAACGCAAAAAAACAATTCTGGTTTTCTAGACACCAGTCCGTCATTGAACGGTAGAAATTGAGATTTATCTAAGAGAGGGAAGTGCAAAAGCCAGTATTTATAGTTTTCCAATCAGAAGTCACACTTTTTATTGATTAAATTCTGTTAAAATAAGGTGATGTGAATAAGTGTTGAACGTAAAAGTAACTCAACTGTATGAGAACTCTCCTATATCAACACATTCGTTAACATACTCGTTACACTTGTTTCTAAACGATCCCAGTTTTCTTCAGAGTCCTCAAGAATTTCCAGTCTGTATATGAATATTGTAATCAACTGATTAAAGACGAATCATTCCCAGACAACCGTTCACTACGTGTAGACAAAGGGCCAAGTAACATGTTGTTTTTAAATATTGTTCACTTACGCTCCTACCAGATTTTCCATTCGTTTCACTCTCACCATTATGGTAACTTTCAAATGATTGTATCATTTTATTCAAGCACAAATTATGAGACATCTTCTGGTAACAAAAACTTTGTCTTTCCAAAAATATTTAATTTAAATGGTTCAAAAGAGAAATCTTTCGTAAAATCGCAATATTTGAGTAAAGCGGAATACAGCTTATTTGCCACCCTCACAATCTCGAAACAAACGTGTCGCGAAAATTTAACAGAAACAGCTATTTTATGTTTCACGTGGATTATGTTTCTTTTCGTACGTGAGTTTTAATAGTATCCTGCTTATTTAATTCTGCAGGACTTCGTTGTTTCTTGCGCACCGAAAAAACTTTTACACAACTCATTCTCGTCAAAATCAGCCATGGCTCCTTAATGTTTTTCAACGAAAGATATCACAGACCACTATGAGCCGAACTTTTCTTGGTAACCAGAATTAATCCTTTAAACGTTAAGAGTGACTAGCATCTAATTTCTCCTCGTGATATCTCCCATGAATCACACTTTGAGTTTACAAGAATAAAAGAAATAATCACCAACTAAAGAAGCTTTTGATTGTTATAAAAATTCTCCCTGTTAGCACCTTAGGAAATGTATGGAGAATTTGCATACTGATGTAGCGGAATGGGTTAGGTTAGCCAAGAACTTTGTGTCCTGTCTGCATGGGAAGTTTGCCCCTGGCTAAGGCATCGCAATTTCTGCATGGCAACTGTCTAAAAAGAAATGGCAGCTCTCTAAGCGCGTTGAACGAGGCGCTTTCAAATTTATTCTGTAGCAACAGTGACGTCGCCAGGATTTTTCAAAGAGGTGGGAGGGGAGGTTTATGGTCAAGAGTGAATTCCACACATCTTTCTTGAACTGGGTCATACCGCTTCTCTTCGGATAGCGTATTTTGCAAAGAGTAAGATTTTTTTGTAACTGAATCAAGAAAAATTTATCGTACCGGGGGGAAAGGGATTTGGGACATATCAAGACCCCCTACCCCTGATCAATGCTCACGTGGGAAGTTACCAGCCTACCCTCTAATGCAATGGTGTTGAAAGTTTTAAAAGAAGAGAATGACGAGGTTGCACACCTTGGCAAGCAGACAATATAAAGGCTGGATGGAAAATCCTATCCAGGGGGATTGGGAATACTTCTGCGAGCTTCATGCGACAAAAACCAGGATAAGCTCTGGCTAAATAGGCGACTCAACTCGCTGATCCCCCCTGAAATGATGAGTGTGTTGCTTGTTTTACCAACAGCATGTGACAAAGATTTTGATTTGACCTTCGTGATTGATGGCAGTGGAAGTATTGAGCAGGCCGGAAAAGGGAATTTTAAGAAGGTGAAGGACTTTGTGAAAAGAATCATAGGGGGATTCAACATTGGAGAAGACAAAACCCATGTTGGTGCCGTGATCTACTCTTCTAGCCAGTATGTTAAAAAAGTCTTTGGGTTAGATAGCTACTTCAATTTAGCATCTCTTGAAAGGGCCATTGACAAAATTCCATACCCCTCAGGGGGTACATTCACGGGGAAAGCCATTTCATTGGCCACCACAGAAATCTATACAAGCAGTAAAGATAGGTCTGACATACCAAATGTCTGCATAGTCATCACTGATGGCAAAGCCACAGACTCCATTGAAGAGGCATCAAGGACACTTAGATCAAAGGGGACCACTATAATTGCCATTGGTGTAGGACAAAATTATGATGAAGCAGAGTTGATAAAAATGGCTGGAAGCCGAAGCAACGTCTACACAGCTGACTTCTCAGACCTGGGCACTGTCATAGAAGACATTAAGCAGTCTGCTTGCCAAGGTTGGTCTTACTCTCAGCGAGGTCTTTGGGCTTTGAGAAATATGTCAAGAAATGATGGAATTTTTATCTTTCCTGTCATAAAGTATGAATGAAAATTTACTCCTTTTTGCATTTTTAGATTCCAAAGATTGTCTTCAAATGTTCCGAAAATTTGACTGAGGAATAATAATAATAAAAGAACAGTATAATAATAATGATAATAATAATAATAATAATAATAATAATAATAATAATAATAGATGTGTCATTTTGTAAACAACTCAGTAACCTGGCTGCATGCCTATTAACCAACAATCTTATTTTAATTCTTCCCTTCAGCTGTTACACATTTTCTTGCAAATTAAGTTTGAGAATTTGGTGTTAGATCTTCTAACTGATAAGTTTGAGTATTCTCATTACCTATTTGTTGGGTAATGCATGGATATTAAAGGGAGAAGTTACATTTAAATCAATTTGGGAGTTAAAGGCTTAAATGGCTGGAAATCAAGCAGTCGGGCTGTGATTAAAAAACAAATGCAATTTTGACAACATAAATGAGTATCATTGAGGCATGCTATTTGTGAAAGAGGTGTTTGAAACAAACTTCCACAGTTCTCTGTTATTTTCCGTTCTTTTTGATGTGGTTAAACCTTTAATAACTTGGAAACCTTACTAATTTGGATAAGGACAATTTGAAACAATCATCAAACACTTTGGATTGCCTTTTTTCTTCTCTAAGGCATAAATTCCTATTAGAAACTTTGTCCCATGCATGCTATACGTAAATAATTAAACACCAGTGCTTCTTTCACAACAAAAGTTTATCAACTTTGTTTATTTTTCTCTTACTTATAAGACTCTAATTGTATGCATGTTTTGCATTTTTTTGTTTTCTTTGTACAGCTGACCAGCCTCCGTTACCTCCTCAAAGGGTAACTATGAGTTAATTGTTGTACTGTTGGAGAGATACTGTAAAAATTTGTACAAATTATCTTTCCATGTGGTTTCAATTTTTTCTGTTTGCTAAATGCCATAATGTTCTCTTACTGGATTAAAACCTACTGGTTTAACAACCAGATGTTTCCTCCTCCAAGGTCCAAACTATTAATGTTTAAAAAAATGCCATGGGCGTTTAATTGAGAAAATATGGTAGTTTGATTTTCATACGTACAGCCAAAATTGCTTAATGGCCTGTAGGCCTGTTCCATTGTGCCTGGCAACTTTCAAGCAATTTTAGGTGTTTGGAACAATTTTTGGCGATTCTGGCATCTTTGAGCAGCTTTTCACAAAATCTAGGTTTAGAGCACACATCAAATACGAAAAAGTCAACTATTTCATAAAGGACTCAATTTATGCAAATTTATTGAATGATTACCGACCTTTTGAACACATAACCTGTCAGTTGACAACGTCACGTTCTGTAAGACGCCACATGGTTCATGTGTTTTGTTCCGTTACGATTAATGAATCTCTAATTTTTGCCCATAATTACGACCGACTCCTCCAATTAACGTTTATATAAAAACATCAGGACATTTGGATAGCAACTTAAGACGTTTGGGTGGCACCTTTAGTAATTTTTAGGCAATTTTTTAAAGCAGCTTTTTAGCATTCTAGTGAGCAACTTTGCAGCATATTACGGGCACAATCGGGACATGCCTGGATGGATGCCATTTAACCTTCAGCTAATTTTTCATCCAACATTCGCAACCTTTGGTCTAATTTCAATATTTTGTCTTTCTTAGATTGGGCCCCCTGGCGATCCTGGACCGAAAGGAGATAAGGTAGCTGGATTTTAATTACCTGTGAATCTACTCCGCAGTGAATATATTTAGTCGCATCAACTCTCTGCGTCGGCGAATGCAGGCACATGTTCAGCAGCTTCAACTGATTTAGTACGCTGTATAAGACTACTTACAGTGTATCTAAATTGTGCAAGTTATGATGGTCGCTCAGGGATAGAGTCTAACTGGGCGAAATCTTTAGATTTAGCGGATTATTTTGCCATTCAGTTAGCTCCAAGGACTATTTTGTGTTAGCATGTTATATCCTTTACACATATGTAGTATCTAGCTGGTATAATAATCAACTTTGTGAGAATCAATTTCGCGTTTTTCAAAGATTAAAACTTTTCACGAGTGCACTTCAAAGATTCTCTAATCTTTGAATTGAAGGTATTTTGGTTAATCTTTACAGTTGAGCCATTTACGCCCTAACATCAGTATTCAAGTTCTCAGTACTCTTGTTTACACATTTCCGATGGTATTTACAAGGGGAATTTGTATAGGTAATCACATGAGGCCAAGTACTATTAAGGATTAATTGCACGAGAGTTTTCAAAATTTTCCAAAATTGCCCGAGTCGCGAAGCGACGAGGGCAATTTGGAAAATTTTGAAAACTCAAGTGCAATTAATCCTTAATAGTATGAGGTCTCATGGGATTACTTGTTTATCAATAAAGGGCAAAATTATGCAACGGATTAGCCAATCATTAACAGGTAATCATGCCCTCTCTTGATTACTAAAAATGCCCTAGATTAAGAAAAAATGCCCTCTCTCTCAACCAATCAGCGCTCAGTAATTTTGCCCTTTATTGATAAGTCTAATAATCGAGTGCTTCAATCTTGAGTTTGCAATAATTTCCTTTATTTTCATGAACTTAATGTTTGCTTTAACATACACCAAGCGACATTGTCTAAAGTAATACCAAATTCTCAGAGAAGAAATGAGAAAAAATGATCTTAGGAGTGAAGTGGTTAACTCAAGGCCTGAATCTGGAGTGTCCTTTTCAGTCCCTGAATGGTTTCCTACTTGGGATTAATTGATTGATGTAGAAAATATGCAAGCTAATAATGTATGCACAAAATTAACAATGATTTATTTTGATTTTTTTAGGGAGATCAAGGACCTACTGGAGATGCAGGACCAGGAGGTCTGAGAGGGGATTCGGTATGGAGTGCTTCCCATGTATTATTTAAAAAGGATGAATAAGTAACTTAAAAATTTGTTTGCCTGGAGAGTGGAAAGCTGTACAAGCAAAGACGACAAAGAGAGATTATTTGTAAAATTCAGGCTCTAAGCTTATAAAAATCTTTGCCAAAAATAATGATAAAGAGAACAATAATGTCAATGTCAGTATCAATTTTTTTAAGTTATAGTTTTTTTGAAGGACCAAAATGTTATTTCTGGTAACCACTTTCCAACTTTTAGGAAGTCATATGACAACTTGGAAAAGTGATTTTGAGGGCATTTTGTCAAGTTTTCACTATAGTTAATAATAGTTAAATCTCAACAAAATGGCTTGAAATCACTACCAGAGAACAAAAATAACAAAAGCTACCCTTTTTGAAGGTTAGAGTTTATTTGCTATATTATTTATGGAGTTACAGAGCAGAGCCTAAACTCCTTTACAAAGCTTTATAAAATTATCCTCTTATAGAGAGCTTAGGGACTTTGTGAGAACAGCATTCAATAAGAGAGTTGCAGTAGCCAGCAAAAATGGTTTGTCTGCCATCTTTAGCCTGCTCCTTTTCACTTAATTTTACTATAATTAGTTGTGAAAAACCCTATAATGATTAAAATAGCATAATATTATCCTTGCATAGAAAGCTTGGGTACCAATTGAACCAATTACTTATTTATTACTTATTTGTCAGTTTTAATGCAACCATTTTTATGTGAGTAGGGTGCTGATGGACCAGATGGTCCTCAAGGTGTTCAGGGCCCTCCAGGACTTCAAGGACCTCCTGGACCTCCAGGGCCCATCATAACAGTCCCTCCTGGTGAACCTGGTGGTGGTCCAGATGAAGGTGGACCTGACCCAATTTCCCTTGGAGAGGTAATTATGTCAATCTGTGAATTACTGTGTAATCTGAAACTAGGTGTTTTTTTGTTTTTTTTTGTGGTGCTTAATTTCTAAAGTTTCAAATTGTGCAGTTCTCCTAATGATTAGTATTGAGCATTGGGGAAATGGGGTCTACAATCAATTTTGTCTATAAGCCAAACAATTTTTATACAAATTAAAATTAAAGTTGAGCAAAGTTTGAGACAATTAGTGGGGGTTTAACTTATGGTTGAGAGTTTTTGAAAAAATTTATATGAATAGGCATGTATTCACTCATTACCCAAGCTAAATTGAGAGTGTGACTGTACACAAGAAAAGAAGTAGCTGAGTGTGATTTTCCCCTTTTTGGTTATATTAAGGAACATGACAACTTGTAGGCGCATGCAAAGAAGGCAGAATAGATTAACAACTATGTGCCATTACTTTCCAAGAGCTGCATTCTTAAAAAAAAACACAAGGACTGACTATCTTTGGTTTGGTGCAACTCAACCCAGGCCGACCCAGTAGTTCGAGCAGAAAAAAAACTTGGTCTGCAACTTACATTACTGACATCATACTTGATTAGTCAGAGGTCTATAGAATCAGTTTTTTTTTCATGGTGATTTTATCTGAAGTTTTTAATTGTGGATGTAATTATGGTGAAAAAATTTCTTGACACAGTGGCTCTCTCCACCCTCAAGTTTAAATGGCAGCTGCTGGATTGTCAGAGGATCATGTTGAAATGGGGGGAGGGGAGAGTGGGGTAACCTTGCATCTCATGAAGTATTAACCACTTAGATAGTGCATGTTTATATGTATAGGTTTTCAACTGAAAGTGAAGTTAGGATAAATTATTCAATGTTGAACTCATTTTTGTCTTTTCAAACAAAAGTCACATGCAAAAATTTTGTAACCTTTGAATGCTTTCTGAAAAAATTTCTTGACACAGTGGCTCTCTCCACCCATGAGTTTAAACGGGAGCTGCTGGATTGTCAGAGGATCATGTTGAAATGGGGGGGAAGGGGGGGGGTAGAGAAAGGAGAGTGGAGTAACCTTGCATCCCATTCAGGGGGAGTAGTAATGCTTAATTGCTTCATGCCATCGGTAAACTGCATGTGGCTGGATGGACTACTTGGTTTCAGTGCACCAGTGTGTCTTTTAGACACAGCCTGATGGGTAATATTATAATTAATGGGTTAATTTTTTTGTATCTTTTAAGATAAGTAATAACCAAGATGCCAAAGGACCAATAGGAATAATTCGAAGAGTTAAAGGAGAAAAAGGGGCAGATGTAAGTTATGGTGTCATGATTGTCATAGTGATTCTCCTCTCATGTTCAAATATGCAGCCTGGTAAAGTTGTTGAGAGAAGTCAATGTATTATCACAGCAACCAACTGCTGTATTGCTTTCCTATTCACTTGTGTTCTGGATAATATATAGATTTAGCCAAGCCTAAAAGTGGAGCTCGCATTTTTTTTTTCCTGCGCGTCTCAAGGTCACAATGCCTTGCCCCAGCCAGGACTAGAACCCGGGTCGTCCGACTTGGAGCCCAGTGCACTGACCACTGGACTACTGAACAAAGCCGTGGCATTGATGTGCCCACAGTACAGTTGACCACGCATGTTAAAAGTAGCACCTTGTACGGTTGTAACACTTGAGGTGTAGCCGAGAGCAACTCTAGCTTCTTGAGTGCTTTCCAAACTTCCCAAGTGCTTCATATCTCAATGAACACACAGCTGACATATGAACCAATTGTTTTATAACATTTTTGACCCAATGGAAAATTTTTTTCTCAAGGGATTTTTTGCTGACGTCATGAGCGTGCACAATAGGAATATGAGGCACGCTTGTGCAATTGAATTTGATTACACAAATTTACTAGCTATGTTGTAATACCTGTTTGTTTGACAATATATGGATATTATAGGGATAAGTTAGATGCTAATCACTTCTGGGGGCTAAAGGCTTTAGAATGGTAAAGTGGTCTATGATCACTTACAATTTTTTAAGTTACTTTTTGGATTAATTTTCAGGGTCCCAGTGGTTCAATAGGACCTACTGGTATAGCAGGGCCAGAGGTAGGTTAAACCCTTTACACTCAGACATCAGTATAGTAAGATATTCTTGATACTGTTTTTAATCTCAGTGTATTATTTTTGCAGTGGGGGGATGGGAGGAGAAGAGCAGGGTATGGGGAAGTGGGGAATTTTTTATCCCCTTTTCCTCCCATTTGTTGAACCCGTTGTATCATGTATGATCATTTTACTTCCAAATTGCATGTTCACTGTGTATTTCAAAAGTTTTGAAACCTGGAATACCTTGTACAGAAATAAATGTTAGCCACATTTACTGCTCTTTCTTTTCAGGGAGAAATGGGAGCTCCTGGACAGATTGGTCCACCTGGAGTAAATGGCCAAGCAGTGAGTTTCACATGTGATCAATTCCTCTATTCTTCTGACCATAAATTTGATCTACTGTAACTGTGATGCTGTCAGGAGAAGTTAGTTGTTGAATGGTTAAGAAATGATGTTTTGACCGATTATAGTGTATGAATCTGTTGCCAATGAGTGATAAAGAAATGACCTGACCTGAGTGGGCAGCTTTATTGAATTGTACTTGTGCTGGAAAGATGACTTGTTGCAAAGGGACACACCCTTTTAGGGTTGGTCCAGGGGTATGGTCCCCACCCTCCCACCTCCCAAAAAAAAAAATGGTATTTGAAATTCTCTGAGAGATGATTTCAAGCATTCTGAGGCACATTTGAATAGTGGTAACCTTTTTCAGCCTTACTTTGACTCAGTTTATAAAACACTTATTGTCTGTCTTTGATCACAATTAAAAAAGAAGCCATCTCAAAATGGTTTTACAGCTTGCTGGTTTTTGTGGCTAATTGGCTTGTAATGATAATCCTGACTACATATTGGTGATATATAGATAAAGAAATTAAACAGTTACTCTTAGGGGCTAAGGAACTATAGGCAACCTTGTCTGCTTGCAGTGTACTAGTGAAAGTTGGGCCTTGGTCATTTTTGGTCCATACTGCCACAATCTTGGGCCAATATTGCCCAGCATGGCCCCCAAGCTGGGTTAATAACTAAAGATGTTGTTATTTTGAATTAAATCTCAGGGAAAAGCAGGTAAAACAGGCAGCCCAGGTGAACCAGGAATGAATGGAGCAGATGTAAGTACTGTAACACAGTTTGTGTGAGTGATGAAACAGAAAGTGCTTTGTGCACTAATGTGATTCAGGGGTAATATTGTACAAAGAAATTTGATGCTAGTCACTCTATGGGTCAAAAGGTTAAACTGTCCATGCATGCACAATAGGTATACCTACAAACAAAAAAAAAACAAACATCAACCACAGTCTTCTCAGTTGCAACGGTATATAATGGTTCACATGGCTAGTAAAAAAAAAAAAAAAAAAAAGAAATTAGGCTACTAAATTTTAAGCACAAGACTGCAACTTGATGACCAGTCTTGGACAGTTGTGTAGTAGGCTGCAATGCTATTCACCTTTGTGGCTCACTCATTTCAAGTTCTGGAATGATATCATAGATGTTCGACTCCAGACTTATAGTTCACGTCACCAGGAGTTCCATCTTCAAGATATTTCTCTCTACTTGGTGCTGTATCCAGAAATTTGCTTTTAGATCATAATATCATTTGTGAAATAATTTTTAATGATTGCACCTTCAGATCATTTCATACTTTATTATTTCCCAAATTCCACCCCTTGAAATTGCTGATTCTGACTGTCCCATTCATGATAAAAATTAATCCTGCATCTCCTCTCTTTCTACTCTAAATTCCAGGATCTGGGCCTTCAAATGAGCCCAATCCAGAAGCCAGAAAAACCTATTGGGGATCCTCAATTTAAGTCTTACTGAAAACCATCATTTAATATCATTATTGGAATTCACTTTAATTAACATTTGTTATTTTAACAAACTACAGGGTGTACCAGGACCTCCGGGAAATGCTGGGGACCCTGGGGAACCGGGACTAAGTGTAAGATGAACCTTTGATAATGTTTCATTTTTAAAGTATAACTAACATGTCCTATGAGTGATCACTCTTGGTGTAGATTGCCTTCATATTGCAAGTCTTCTTCAGGAAATGCAGTGAAGTCCACTAGTTATCAGTTGACCCTTTAACTCCCAGGTCAAATTTTCAATCCTCCCTACTGTCAACCATACAATTCTTACAATGTTAGTTCAGAGAATTTAGTATTGGATCAAGCAATTATTCCCAAATTGATATTTTTCTTTATTCTCATCACTTATCTGGTTGATATTGTATTGATGTTGTGAGGAGAAATTCTGTCTTGGACACTCACAGGAGTTAAAGGGTTAACCTCAGTCTACAGTTTCACTTTTGGGGAAAATTTGTACCATTCAACAATTTTGTAAGGAACCTCCAAGGCTTTTTATAGGGACATGCTGTTCTTGTTTTATTAGGAATAATATAAGTCCACTCAGCACAAATGAGATAGGAATTAAACAATTTTGCGATAAAGATCAAACAAACAGGAGAAAACTCAACTTCATTGTGTTGCTGTTTAAAAACCACTCAGGTCTCTTCTAGGAGTGTGAATTTAGTACTGAGTTGTTTGTTGATTGAAATGTTTATTCAAAACAAAAGCTGTGCAATCTATACATTGTAATAATTATATCGTTGGAGTGAATGCTTTTCTTGAGTTCCTTGTAATGTGTGTAAGTGAGTTCTTAAATTGGTTTTCTGTTTGGGGAAGTCCCAAGATTTTGCAGATCTACTGTAGGCTATTATAACTAGAACCATCAATTAATAATTTTGTTGTCTTCATTTTTACATTCATATTTTATTTGCTACTTCTCCTCATATTCATGCAAATTTTTTACCAAAGATGATGATTCTACATTCCATGTTCTAAATGATGCATTATGCAATCTGCATTATGCATTGAGCAAGTATTGTTCCATACTTCACATGACATGCACACACACATCTTTGCTCTCCACCTTCCTCTGTCACTTCATTCATATACTCCATATTCCCCATGCTCAATCCACACTGCACCTTCCACCTTTTCTTACAGATATATTCCTCATTTCACTCTTTAATAACAGCTTCTTCTAGTCATTCAACTTTCTTCTTTAAACTTTTCCAGAGATATCATATTACTGTGTATACTTATGAATTTCATTGTAATCTTACCTAACTATCAGGGACCCCCAGGTGTTTCAGGCGTCCCTGGTCTTTCTGGTATAAAAGGAGATCGTGTAAGTTTCTGGAAGGGTTTTTTCTTAATCTATGTGCCTGAATATAATGCTCATTATTGTTTCTGATACGTATTTTTCAAGAAAAATAAGTTTGTATACATGTAGCTTGTTTGACCAATAGTTTCTTTCTGTGTAAATTACTAAAAAAGAACATTGAAGTCAGGGTCTTCATCAGGAAATGTCATCACAGAAAAAATAAAGCAACTGGAAAATATTTTCCAAATTAAAACATCTCTGCCAACAAACCACTGAAATTTAGCCACAGAATTCTGGGTAGTAGGAGTAGAATTTTCTGACTTTTACACAAACATCCTTCACACTGAAACTCCTCTTTGTGGATTCAGGAAAAAATAATTCAAGCAGTCTGTAAGTTTACATAGAAGGAATTCCTTTTCCACATTCATCAGTTGCATTGACATTTTATATATTAAAGGGTTTTTTATGGGTCCTGGAAAACCTGGAAAGTTCTGGAATTTAATTTTCATTGACATTTTTGAAAGTCCTGGAGAGAGACTACAAGTTGTAGAAAATCGTGGAAATCTGCTTAACTCAAGCAATAAAGTTTTCAAAATTAAGGCTATAAGACATGTATGTAGACTATACAGTATGGAGAATTGATTTTGAAATATCTGGAATGAAAGGGTTTGAATTTGGTGCAATTTGAAGTCCTGGAAAAATGAATTTGAGTCCTGGAAGAGTCCTTGAAAAAGGGTACATTAATCTTGATACTATGATGACTTTTTTCCCAGGGAGCACAAGGAACTCAGGGAGACCCAGGTGAACAGGGTAGCCCTGGAGCAAGGGTAAATAAATTATGTTTAATTTGCATGATCTGTAAAGAGTTGTCAAGAGGTATTTAATGGAAAATGGTGTATTGTTACAGTATTGAATCAAAATGATGTAAGAAGTATTTTTGATGTTGCTCAGGTAGCAGAGAATCCAACTGTACACTGTATGGTTTAAGAGGAGTTTTTCATGACATTTTTATTTTCAAAGACTGCATGGTAGGGGGGAAAGGAATGTAAGAGATGAGGAAGGGGGAGGGGTGGTTTGAAAGTCATTGGCCAAAGTTTGTCAAAGTGTAATAAATTCTTCTCATTATTTGTGGTATATCTAGACTTCCTGAAATTGTTATGTTTACTAAATTTCACTTTAATCTTTAAATTTCTCTATTGATGATTGATAATTTTGGTACTGTTGTAGGGATCTGGTGGTGAGAATGGCAGGCCTGGTGCTGATGGAGCACCTGTAAGTACCTGAAGAATGTCTGCAGCAAAAACAACTTTTTATTTTTACCCTACATTACTTTACATAATACTAAAAAAATATATTTCATGAAAAATGGAGAGAGTCGCTTGGCAGGATCCCGAGTACAATCCTGCCTGGGATATGATTTCCTAGTTGGGAAACTATCTGAAATTTGAGGCAGGATCCTAAGAGGGATTGGTGGGATTCTAGGTTTAACCCCACCTGAAAAAGGCAGGATCCTACCTGGGACACACCTGGGATCCCAGGTGGGATTGGCAGGATCCCACCTTATATTTTTACCTGGGTTCAGGCAGCCCATAATAACCATTCGGGGCTAAAAAGATAGGGCAGCCTTACGTAGGTTATTAATAAAGTATTATATTGAAGGGTCAGGTACCACACATGAGCACACATTACACATAAAAAGAAAAAAGGAAAAAAGCTAGCTGAAAAAGAAGACAAAAAACTGTAGGGATTAATTGTCTTTTTTCTGATGGTGTTTCCTAACTACTGTAAAATTCAGGAATTTCATTCAGGGTTGGGAAAGGGTAAATTGGTGGCTGCGAAGAGGAGTTTGCTTAGCTGATTACTTTCAAAATCTCAACCAAAGGAATAATGAATAGTATTTATATCTCATATTTTCCTCAAGAATCCTCTTGAAAATTAATTAACTTTGAAGGTGTAAAATGAAGGTATTTTACAAGTAAAAGTATTTGTATTAGAGAACTTATAAATTATTATCTGTTGATTTATACATCAACTCATGTCTCAGTTATCTTAAAAATTGACAATTTTTTGGTAACTGAAGCAAGCCATGTTATTTTCAGCTCCAAAATATGTGAAAAAGCATGGAAGAATTTCAAAATTTTCTTATAGATATATATAATTATATATATTCTGGACTATCTGTGGGAAGAGGGCAAGGCTATTTGAGCCCTAGTTAGAGTATATCCAGGTACAAGCCTTAGTGAAATCGCTGCAGATTACCTAACTTCAAAGAATTCCTCAAGTGAGCACAAAATGTTCTATTATTTTCTTCACTAGGGTGCCCAAGGCCCCAGAGGACGACCAGGGGAGCCAGGGGAAACAGGAAATCAAGTAAGTCAAATTTTAATTTGTGTTTTTATCTTGTAGTTGTTTCAAAATCCTAGAGTTAATTATTTTTGTCCTAAATAAAGCCCCTTACTGTATGGAGTGGTCTGACTTCTTGTGTTAGCCCATGTGCTCACTTGTGGCTGTTCTGATAATGAGTCCAGTCCCTTGACCTACACTTTTTGACAGCCATGAAGATGTAATTTTTTCATAAGTCATAACTTGTTTAAAACTAATTTCATGATCCTAACTTGTCACTGATAACATCTGATAAGAGTCCTGGATCAGTTTTAAATGAAAATCATGGGGCTAACACTTTACAGCCTTACATTATATTTATATTCTCCAAACCATTCTCTTTACATTTCCTGTGGTACTGACAAGGAGAATTTGTTGGACAATCAGGAGCTTCTTAAATTGGTGATCATTTATATCCTTCACTCTCTTGACCTTCACATTTGATTCACGGGTTACACTCTAAGGAGAAATTGGATGCCATTCACTTTAATGGATCAAAGGTTTAGTTAATTAGACTACAGTAATTAACTTCAACTTCCCCTGAATTGCTGCTAATGTGTATGTAGTTGTGGAAACAATCTTTCTCTTTTGTGTTGTTATAGGGACCAACTGGACCCGCAGGTACACCAGGCTTAGAGGGATCTGCTGTAAGTAAACTTCTTTCCTTTTTCCCGTCATTTACTATACTGCTTAGTTATAAACCATGTAATTATAATTAGGTTACACCTCTTCAATAATACTTTCTAAGTTGAAATCTCTTAATAGGAACTGATTTTGGCCGTTAAATCTCTAAAAGATGTGACCTTGTGGCATAATTGTGGCAAATAAACCAATTAATGTTTGTTTGATTCTCTTCAAAGGGTATTCCAGGAGAGACTGGAAGTGGGGGTAGTAGTGGAGCCCCTGGTGCTAAAGGTGACCAAGGTGTCCCAGGACAAGCTGGTCCAACTGGACGACCAGGTGCGCAAGGAGAGAATGGGGTGCAAGGACCTAAGGGAGATAGTGGAGCAGCAGGACTGCCTGGGGCAGAGGGAAGACCAGGCTACAAGGGTGATATGGTAATTAAAATACTGGTAGCTGTGGTTGTAAGATGTTTAAAATAATTAAGTACAGGCAAAACTTGGCTACAAGGATTTTTTTTTTTTAATTTTAAAAAACTAGGGTGTTAAATTACACTTGGAGTGTGTTGTGAGTAAAAGTAGTGGTAATTAATGCCGTCACTAAATTGTCAGAAAATACTTGATTCAGGGATTGACAAACAGGAAGGCCGATGAGGAAAAAGGAATTGAAAGACCAGCACCAAACAGCAGATCTGAAGGATCAGTATTAATTGTGACTACTCTTTTGACAGGGAGTGGCAGGACCAATGGGACTGGTTGGTGAAATCGGACAAGAAGGAGCACCAGTATGTACTGATTAAATTGTTGATCTCCCTTCTGTCAGAATTTTTTATCATTTAGACTTGTTTTATTGCAAAACTTGGCTTCTTTTTCCTAGTGGGTGGCTGCTAAATGAAAACTGTATCTGTGGGTACCTCTCTTCATGTCATTAGAAGACACCACATGTGTGTGTGGTGTAATGGTTGCAGGGGTTTAAACAAAGGCCAGGGTTCAGTTTCGTTGTTACAGAAATTGAATGACTTTCATCTCTGGCCTAAAATAAATGGCAACATTAGATTTTTCTTGGAGTGCTTCTACAACATACTGATAATAACTTATAAGAATATGTATGGCATCTGTAAAAGTGTGATTATTTATAGCACAGTTAATATGTAACATTAACTGTGGACTTCTCATTGCTGTCTTTTTAGGGAACCCCTGGGTCAGCTGGACCACCTGGGAGAAGGGGAGACTCGGTAAGTTTTTTTTGAAAACTTTTCAAAGATTTTAATATTTTACAAATTTTTTGTTGCAGTCATCATCCTTTGTGCATTGTTTATATAGTACATGTAAGTCTTTGGCAAAGTGAATTGATGAAATATGAAATTTTCACAATTTGGATGAATTTCAAAAAAAGAAATGGTTTCTGCAGGTGAATTATGCAATGGAAATTTCCCTTGCTTCTAGCATGTGGCTTTTTGTAGCTTTGAAGTAGCACCAGCTAGTATCTGGGAGGTATGGTGTCTGTCAAGGCCTGAATTTGTTCAGGTTTCTTTTTGGTAATTGTTTCAACCGCAGTAGACCTGCAAGGATTATTTCTTTGCTTGATGTGGAATTTTCTCAGTAAGTTTTGGGGTATACTTCACCTTTAATTGATACAATATGAACCCCTCCCTTGGTAACTTGGTTTTTGAGGTACAAACTTTTTCTTCCACTTGTCCTTCAATATTTGTCTAGATTGGCTTAACTCATTCAAAAGTTACATTCAAGCTGGAGTCAGGACTCATCAATTCATTATAAAATGACTTACTTTCATGTTCAGAACAATTAGTTGGCTTAATAATCTGGATGTCAGATTATTTGTATTTGATCTATTGACAGGGAGCACCTGGTCCCCCTGGACCAAGAGGTTCACCAGGAGCTAAGGGTTCCGCAGTAAGTGTTGTTGGACCATATCTTTAATGTAAACACTCTTATAGGTCCTTCTCCTGAATAACCCCCATTATGATGAGCCACTTCCAATAATTGCCATGTATCTATGCTAAGAAGCCCCCCAATTCGAGAAAGGTTCCCTCTCTGACATACCCCCCTCCATAATCAGCCATGTGCGCCCTCTTTAAAAGCTCACTCCTATATACATGTATGCTGCCCTCTAATAAGCCTTGCTCTTTGATGATAAGTCTCTCAGATAAACCTTCTGTCTGGTAAACCCCCTCTCTACATAACCCTCTTTTCTATGACACTCCCTTTTCTATAACACCCCCTTTCTCTATCACTCCCTATTAATAAAACCTCCCTCCCTAATAAGCCTTGCTCTTGGATGATAAGTCTCTTAAATAAGCCTCCTGTATGGTAAACCCCCCTCCCTACATAACCCTCCTTTCAATAACACCCCCCTTTCGATGACACCCCTTCATTTAACACCCCCCCTATTTATAAAATCTCCCTCTCTGATGAGCACTGCTCTTTGATGATAAGTCTCTTGAATAAGCCTCCTGTCTATTAAGCCCCTTTTTGGACACTTCCCTTTCTAAAACATCCCCTGTTTATAACACCTCTTTTTTGTAATATCTCCCTTCTTATAAAACCATCCTCTCTAATGAGCTGGTGCTCTTTGATGAGCTTCCCTCTTTGAAAAATCTTTTGTGTTGAACTTTTTAAGTCTCTACATGTAATCTTAATCTAATTGGAAGCTGTTTAATGTCTACATACCTGACTAAACTGCATGAAAAGACTGACAAATACTCAATTGCCTATAGGCATTTCATTGTTTCTTGGAAAAGTAAGAATTCATAGGATGATCTTTTTCATTTTTCTTTCCACAGGGAACTAAGGGAAATGTTGGCGCCATGGGTGTTAGAGGCCGTTCAGGCAGGAAGGTATGATCAATGCATATAAATTTAAGGATTTTAGTGTTTTGACAAGTCACTTCTGAGGTTAAAAATTTGTGATTTCATTCATTTAAGGGTAGACAAGGAAGGCCAGGAAAGCGAGGAAGTATGGGTGAAGCAGGAGCACAGGTTATATGAATCAAATAATTATTTGTATTAATTATTTATTGATATTAAAATAATAATAATAATAAATTCTGGCTTGGGGTGAAGCCAAATGGCTATTTGTTGCAATGTTTTGGAAGATCCTAATTGATCGATTAGACAAAGCTGATTGCCATAAAAGGGAAAAAGACCAAAAAAAAAAAAAACAAAAACAAAACAACAGATTTAAGGCCAACCTCAAGCTATGTAAATAAATTTATTTTCAGAACTTGTTGTGAAAGACATGTTTTGTAATTGCAGAACTTCTATTAAAAAAAAAGTTTGTTGAGAGAGATTTTTCTTTTTATCTAAAAAAGTTTCAATGAAGTTACTAAGTATGTAAATGAAACCCAAATACTTTTTTGAAAGGGGATCAAAGTAGGTTCATGTGACCCTCAAGAAGAGCCAATCAGAATTTTTAAATGGGACATAAAAAAATCAAGGGAATTAAAATATATTGTTTATTGATTCATTTATTTATGTCCTGCTGTGACACAGGGCAACCAAGGAGAAGCTGGTTACCGGGGAGCAGAAGGAAGAGCAGGTGAAAGGGTAAGAGATATTTTGCGAATCATAAATTTTCCTCAGATATCGCTTGGAGTTTGTTTTAATTTTTCCTTGTTTTCATGCTGTTCATCTGCATCTTTAAAATTAGCAACCTTATTATAAGCTGAGAAATTGTTTAAACACTGGCTAATTATTTATTAGATTTACAGTAGTTAATATCTTGTCTTATCATCACAGGGTGCCCAAGGTTCTCCAGGTGTTGATGGTTTGCCAGGAGCCAAAGGTGACCAGGTCTGTCAAATGACATTGATTTTGAAGGCATATTTATAATCTTGGAATTTTTTTGTATCATTAAAACATGTCATGAGGACACTTTTGCAGTATTTTCACAAAACACTTGAATGAAGACAATGTTTAGAAACAGTCAGTAGTAATTTAACTGGATGAATTTAACTTTCATTTTTGGGATGGTGATATTTATGAATTGAACAAGGTATCATCACCTAGTTCAGGAAAATCCTGATTTGCATTTACTCTTATAGATTTTGTTTTTGTTGCATGAATGGTAAGCAAACCTGATCATTCAGGGAAGTCTATTGTCAGTTGGAAGTGAAATTTTGTACACTATGGATTGAAAAGACCATTTCCACAAATTTTTGTTCTAGGAGGAAAATTCACCAATGAGAGTCCTTTTTCAAAAGAAATGTCGCATATGCATGTATACAAAACACATGGGAAAGGCATATGTTGTCTTACACAACCCAATATATATATATATATAAAGTTCTGAGTTTCGAGTTCTGTCTGATGAGCGCTTAGGCGCAAAACTCAGATGGTCACATAGAATCAATGCAACCTCTTTACTTCTTTAACTTATGTATACTTAGCTCTGCTACCAGAGCATTGAGCACTTTATGCCTAGGTAGACTCTACCCCCACATTCATTTATAGATATATATATATATATATATATACACATATATGTATGTATGTATGTTAATATATATAAATATATCCACCTTTTCTTTATATATGTATATAGTTAAATATATCTATACCTATATCTATGTTCATTTTTGATTTACAGGGAAATGTAGGTGATTTTGGTGAAGAAGGAAGGGCAGGCATGAGGGTATGTTGCCTAAATGTAAAAAAATATATCTGTAATCTGGGTGCATGGAGAAGATTCTCTGGCATTGTTATCTTGCCTGTTCTATAACTTTTTTCGTCTTCACAGGGATCTCAAGGTCCAGCTGGCAAACCTGGAAGACCTGGTAATACTGGAGCACCGGTACGTTTTGTCAGGCATATTTGCTGATTAGAACGATTCTTAACATAATTACTAGTTAGTGAGGAATTTTGCTCTTCTTGAATCTATTTTGGTCTCTGTAGATCATTGATATCAAAGAGAAATGAGTTGCAGTAGTGTGCAAAAAAAGCTGAGACTTGCTGCACAAGTTTAACTTGGATGGTTAAAATGCTGACATGTATGGAATATGTAGTTTTTTAATTCCTTTGTTGATTTTTTCAGGGTCGACCTGGAGATGATGGCCGACCAGGCTCAGCAGGTTTCCCTGTGAGTATTAAAATAACTACATTTTTGAGAAACATCTTCTTAAGAGCTGCCCCATTGTTGTTTGAATTGAATGCATGCATCTCATTCTACTTCACCTTGGCAAGAGTAGGTTATGAGCAGTCCCTCCTTTGTGGCAAAGTTGAAAAAAAAAAAGGAAAAAAATTGATATTAGTGCACATGTGTGCTGCACAGAACCCTGTAAATAGTGGCAGTTGGACCAAGTGGTCCAATTCAGTCTTAAATCATACAAGTGATTGCAAAATTGCATGAACTCAAGCAGGATTCTGATTTTTTGAAATTCCCCAGTCTTGTTGCTACAGTTATTATTATCAGCTCTGTGATTGGTGGATTGGGCTGAGTAGACTTAGTATGATTGGCTGTTCTAACTGTCCAATTACAGGTATTTGGTAAGATGTCTCAAATTACAGGTGTCTGTTAAACATGCAGTCAACTGTCTTATTAGTCTGATTACAACTCAACAGTTTAATAGGTGAAAATTAATTAGTGGATGTACAAATCACATTTGTGGAAATTGGAATGGATATGATTAAAGGAGTAATATTATAATCCAGTTGTTGCATGGTAATTCATTACTAATCTCAGCTGGCAGTTAGAAGGTAGCAGTAAGTAGTGGTACTGTTAAATATAGGGCATTAAATGTCTGAGTTTTGATTTTACATCATAAGTGTGTTAGATCAGTTCTTCATTTTACATGTGTTTTTCCTTTCTTCATTTCAGGGCCCTTCCGGTGCACAAGGTGCCCCAGGATTCAGTGGAGCCAAAGGATCCATGGTGAGTACTAGAAATACAACTCAAGATTTAAAGAAGATGCATTTCTTAAATGCAGTGGGCATTGTCGACCATTTATTTTGTGCTAGCTACTGTCCTCTGTTCTGAGTTGACTGTTTGTTAGCCTCTGTCTACTGTCCATCACGCATTTTCTTCTAGTTTTTGTCTACTATCCACTGTCCACTCTCTACTATCCACTGTCCACTGTCCATCATCCACTGTCCATTGTCAACTGTCCACTATCCACTACCCACTGTCCACATCCATTGTCCACTATCCACCATCCACTGTCCACCATCCACTACCCACTGTCCACCATCCACTACCGACCATCCACTCCATAGTCGTTTTTCAGTTTCTTTTAAAACAGGTATGGACTTTTCCACTATCCCCCGTTCACTATCCACTCCCCACCGTCCATTGTCCACTCTCCATCGTCCACTACCCACTGTCCACCATCCACCATTTACTGTCCACTATCCACCATTTACTGTCCACTATCCACTCCACTATCCATCATCCGCCATCCACTGTCTATTGTCTACTGTCCACTATCCACGGTCCACCATCCACTGTCTACTGTTCGCTTTCCACTGATATGGTGTGTTTTTTTGTTGATAGGGCAATTCAGGTCGAGATGGTGCTCCTGGTAGCCCTGGCTCTAGAGGAATGAAGGTCAGATTAACTGTATAAAATGAAGTGCAATTAAATGCTTAAGTAAAACTCTGATATAATTTTTTAACTTTATCTTCATGTAGTTCTTAGCCCCCTCGCATTTTGTCTTATAGCTGACTCACTACTTAAGTTGAATACTCTTTTGTCACCAGGGTAACAGAGGTGCAAGAGGTCAACAAGGAAAGCCGGGAAACCCTGGAAGAGAGGTGGGTACTTTCTTGCAAAGTTGCCCTCTGATTTCCTCTAAGGGCCTCATCCTTATTTACGAGAGAGAATTAATTTGATAATAAAATACTGGCTCTTCTACCTTGGTTAATGGGTCAACTATTTATAGGACTGACTGAGTAATGAATGTTTCACTTCAGGGTCGTCGTGGAGAAAGAGGAGAACCGGGTCTGCAAGGACCTCTGGGAGGACAGGTAAGCCACGGGCCATGACACGTGAGCGTCACAAGGTCAAACCATAAGTGCATGAATCACATGGTTTGAATAACAGCTTGTAGTGGTTTATCTTCTCTTTTTAATGGGTTGGTTACCAGTTTGTAGCCTTTACACAACATTATTGTGCTCCTAACAAATATGTAGTTTACAGGAAAATAACAGGAAGTGACTTTTACCGTTTCTATTGTAGGGCCCCACAGGAAAAATAGGACCAACTGGTGTGCCTGGTAACACTGGAAATCCGGTGAGTTAGTGTATGTAATGGTTTGGGCCCAAGGGCAATTAAGGATAAATTCTCAAAGTTTTCTCAAAATTGCCTCGTCATTTCGCTTCGCGACTTGGGCAATTTTGGGAAGACTTTGGAAATACAAGTGAAATTAATCCTTAATTGCCCTCGGGCACTTGCGATTACTTGTTTATGACATAAACGACAAATTTTTTGAGGGAATTGCATTTGCGCACGATGTCCGCGCGATAAAGCCCCTTCAGTGCCGCCATTAATGTCAAACCAAACGTAACTGACCTGTAGATTCAATGAACATTTTATTCTCAAAATACAGTTGACAACGTCAAACGGCTTCGTTTAGTTAAATTGCATTAAATAAATCGTTACCGCAAACAGCAAAAATGCTCAATCATCGTTAAGTAATCATGCCCTCTTGATTACCAAAAGTAACCTCGTGATTAAGAAAAAATGCCCTCTGTTTCCGCCAATCCGCATTCAGTAATTTTGCCCCGCATGGGACAGGTGTGTAGAACAATTGGGACATGTTTACAATTACTTGTTTAAAAAGTACATTCGGAGAGCAGAAACGTTTTTCAGAGAAGAATCTTAGGACTTAACTTCGAGCGTTGAAGGAGAGGCAAACTGAAGGAAATTGTACTTGATGTAAGAAAGGATGTTGAGGGGATGAGGAGAAAAATATTCTCCAATGAACACAATAAAGAGAAGGTTTTGTAGAGTAACGTTGAATTAGATAAAAAAGCTTGATCACAATTAAGGGCTGAAAAATTTTGCTATCCGTGACTTATGCCCTTCCCAACCTCTTAAGATGTCACAGACGTTTACTTTCTTGTAATATTCAACATTGCTGCAACGTCTCATCACTATTCTTTAAAATTTCTCTTTTATACAGGGTATGCGAGGTGAAAGAGGAAAAGATGGAAAGACAGGAGAAGCGGTGAGAGGAATTTTCTTTGAATCACAAATTACAGGCGCGTTTTTCTCAAACGCTTCTACACTTCTGTACCGAGGAAAGACTGTTGCCTTAGGGTTTATTCCAGTTTATGTTTTAAAGCCACAATTTGCTTCAGATCGCTGAGCTTTCTAGAAAAATGCTGTGAAATTTCACTGTTATTTTAGTCAGTAGAAACTTCTCAAAGGTCACGGTACTATTATTTTGTAAAAATTACTTCTCGATTTGTACTTCCGGCGCTTGGATTGTTCTCACCGTAACAGTCTCTTTGAGGTGAAATTCCTCAATTTCTGCATCCGTTAGTGTGGTGACTAATTGTCCTAGGTTATGATTTATTTTGCAGGGTAACCGTGGAGAAGCTGGAGAGCCAGGCCCTGTTGGCGTACCGGTATAGTTTCTCGACTTATGACGCTTGTTTGTTTTTCGCTTTTTGTTTTGATGATCTGATGAGCCGAAACTATAAAGGTCTGTAAACGAAGACCTCTGTCATAATCATGTTTTGTTTTGGTGGTTTTCAGGGCCCAGTTGGAATGGCTGGAGACGATGGATTGAGTGGGGATGATGGCATACCGGTAAGGGGAAGTAATTCTTTTTACTAGGTGTGAGAAAAATCGAGGCAATTTAGTATCTGAACGCCGCAGTTCGATTTTGAATACATGACTCGCAACTGACACGCGACTCCTGTTCCGAAAGAAACTGGAACGTAATGCGTAGGAACGTTAGAACTTGCACTAATGCAACAGCATTGACAGTAATGTTTGTTCTTCAATGATTTAAGTTAAACGTCAATATTCAATTCTTCTAAGGGAGACAAAGGACCGGATGGGAAGCGGGGAGCGACAGGCGCTGCTGGATCACCGGTATGTTGTTATTGTAAACGGAGAGGTTATAAGAAGATAAAACGACCAAAGCAACACTATTTTTTTTTGCCATTTCTCAGAGCTAAATCATGACAATGTTTATCAGACAGAGGAGATAATTAATTTCGAGATCTCTCAGGTGAAAAAGATTTGGTGTTGTTTTTTTTTTCAATATTTATCGTTGAATAGAAAACTTTTTTACTGTTGAATCTGATTGGATTAGAGAATGGAGTCAGTTTTCTTGACCAATCACAAAGCGTCTTTAACCAAACTCAAAGCAAGCTTCTTTACCTCCGCCGTTTATTTTTAAAATAGCAGATTAAACAGCGTTAGTAGTAATTACCTGATATTCAGTGAAACCAAAAGACTATCAACATACTCTTTTTTTGTTAGAACACTTTTCGACCAAGTGTCGTTAAACCAAAACTACAGAAATGATAATAACCAATCAGAACAAAGGAACATATCATAAGAAGCCAATGAGAACTGGAAGGAAAAAAAGAAGATTGCCTGAAGCGCGGGAAAACGCGGTTTTAGTTTTGACTCTGATTGGTTGAAAGAAAGGCGAGAGTTTTTTCGACCAATCACATTACGAGGCAAAGCAAAACCAAAGCAATCCTGAATTATATTCGACACTCGATTCAAAGTTGCTCGAAATGTTTCTATATTAAAGATAATATTCTTTTATTTTTTTTGTTGTGTTAGGGTTTCCCAGGACTTCCTGGTAGAACTGGTACCTCCGGAAAGAAAGGAGAACCTGTAAGTGATTTTTGGCGATTTAAAATGATTATTTAACTAACTATGAGGAGTCTTCCAGTCGAGATACAATGTACTGATAAAACCCTCACTCAAAGAAAGATGTTATTTGTTTTTCACGGAAGTGAAACAACGAAACGAGGAATGAAACCTCAGGTTACAGTTGTTCGAAGCGTGGATAGCTTTATTCAAAGATAAAGTTCTATATGGTGGATAACGCAGTACTTTTTCTTAACACTATCCGGTGGATGGCGATTTATCCATTGGACAGTGTTATCCGTTCTTTGACCAACCCAACCCAGATCTTTGATGGTTTACCAACGTGCAGCAGAGAGCTCGTTGAAGGACCACGCTATTTCCAGGTCGATTTATGGCAAGTGTTGTGCGTACTTCAAGGATCAGCATTGTTAAAAGTGTCATATAAAAAAGCGGTGATAGACCGCTTTCATCTTGTAACAGTGGCCCTTGTTCAATTCTCGGACGGGCGTTGCATGTGGGTTGATTTTATTGTTGGTTCTCGTCCTTGCGCTGAGGATCTTTCTACTAGTCCTCCTGTTTTCCTCTCTGAAATGAATTTGACATTAAACTATCATTTCAAATTCCAGAATCATTGTACAAGAAGAGCCACTTAGTAGAATGTCCATTGCTTAATTCCCATTTCCTCCCTTCCAAGTTTGAGCTCGGCCGTTTAATGAGGAAAGATGTTATTTGTTTTGTCTTGAGCGTGGCACGACGTGTCAGTGAGGGTTCTCTAAAAGGAATCGAACCCCCTGCCTTGAGATTTTATACTGTATTAGTGAGCTGCGGAAAAATCGATGTTGCGTCAGGCCATATTGTAATTTCGTGTGCCAAATGTCCAGCTTCTAGGATCAGAAATGAGGATTTTAAGATTCTAAGATCAGCCTTGTGGTGGATGGAATGACAAAGCAAATGAATTTTGAGCTTGGTAGTCGAATAAAGAAAGATGTTTTTTCGTTTTTTCCCATGAGGTAAGACAAAGAAAACCATGTAGGTTCCCACACGAAATCAAACCTCAGACCTTCGGCTTCCGCGATCTGATGGTCTGCCAATGGGCCACAGAGAACCCAATGATGAACTCGGGCAATACCGTTTGGGTTAACAACATGTGGAAAAAGGATACGAAAGTGAATAATCTTTCTTTTTTTGTTTTGTTTAGGGATCTGCTGGACCTGGAGGTTCCCCTGGTTCTGACGGAAACGATGGTGCTCCGGTAGGAAAAATGCTCAATTGGTGTCTTACCTTTGAAATGCAATCTTGAATTGTGGAAAAAAAATCCTGATCAAGAACGTTGTTTTATATTTTGGTAGGGTTTGGATGGGGTTCCTGGAAGTGTTGGCCCGCCTGGGTTGCCTGGACCGAAGGTGCACTTTATTTTGAGAAGTTGCCTTTAAGATAGGATGATTTTCGGTTGATTTTTCTCTAGAAAACACAGAGTTGTCTTTGGCGGTCTTAAAATTTAAGTACTCTTGCTTGTTTAGCAAAACAAAATAGCGTTATGCATGTTTCCAGGTTTTTCTGCTTCTAGTGTTGCGTTTTCAGTATCTAATGTGAAAATGATTCTCCCAGGGACAAGATGGTTCTCCTGGAATTCCTGGACTTAGAGGAAAACGCGGAGATCAGGTGAGACACTTTGAGCCATTCTACTTACATCAGTCATTTAACTGAGAATGCTATCCATAAGACTGAGCCCGCAGTTCGTTAGCTGCATGACGATAAAGAGTTTTTTTGAAGTTTGCAAATTCCCGTATGCGTAGTCTGTTTCATATTGGATATTCTGCTGGTTCACTTGGAGAACAGCACTTACATCGATATTTTCTCGCCTGATCTGCAGTGAAGCTTAAATCTGATCTAATTTTGAGTTTAAGCAAAAATTTTACCTGTCTGAGTTGATCACCAACGCTCAGCTTTCAATGAAATAAAGCGATTGTACTTTGGGTCACACAGCGGTCAAACGTTGGGCATGCATAAATAGATAAATTTCCACCAGCGGCGTGCTTATTTTTTGCGAAAAATGAAAGAGAAATACCCAATTACCAATCTTTTACACCCAAGTTTTCGTTAAAAATCGAAACTATAACTCTGTTAAAGGGAACAAAAGTGGAGAAAGTGACAACTCGAGACTTTCAGAAGTCAAAGTTCAATAACTTTAGATATTTTGTTTTTAGCTTTAGAGAAAACGTTATGCGCTCCTAAAACAAAGTTAATTACTGGATTATGTGGTCGTTTTTAATCCTGCAGCACATCTTGAAGTCTCATCTGAGAGTCTTGAAGCACGATATCGAGTCGCTTCTCAGACTTTACAACGTTCAGACATGCGGAGGTGTCTGACTACTATGTTTCTTTTTTTCGTGCAGGGTTTACGAGGCCCAGTTGGCTCGCCAGGCACTCCTGGACAAGCTGGAATGTCGGTTTGTACCCAAACGTTTCTAATTTGTGCAGGATTCAGTTTTAATCGTAATTGTAAATGATGAGATGGTTTGAAGGCTCCGGAGCACCCCCCCTCCCCCCTATCCCATCAGATCTGTGAGCTTTGTTACAAGTTGTCTGATCAAACTTTTTTGCCACGACAGGGTCGCGTTTGCTTCTCAACTACCTGATTCGCGTGTGCGCGTGTGCGAGTACTTGTAAGTGTGCGCGTGCGTGATTGCGCGTGTGCGTGCGTGTGCGTGCGTGTGCAACTGCGAGTGAACAGAGGAACGGGTATAGGTTTGTCGGGTAGTATCAACGGACCCTCTCCACCCATCGTAAATTTCTGGATTCGCCCCTGTGAACGACCTTTGGTACTAGAAAAGTAGTGATTTCACTTTCAGTAGTATTCCCTTTTAGGATTGATTTTTTTAAATTTGATCTTTTAGGGACCCACTGGACCTCGGGGACCAATCGGGTTGAAAGGAAATTTTGGTGAGAAGGTATGTGGTATCAGAATACGGGATACGGGATTACGGATTAAGGGATTACGGATTACGGGATACGGGTTTGGTCATAGTCAAATAATTGGCTGGAATTTTTTTTTGCGAGTTTGCCGTGTTTGTTTGTCATTTTTGTTTCTTTTTCCCACTCCTTCAGTTTTTTAATTTTTTTTACTACAAATCTTGAATGCTATATATTGAAAAACAACTAGAGCACATGATTATGTTTTGTTTAATGCGTTAACTTTATAGTCGAATTCTGACGTGCAAGTTTAAGGCCATGATCGGTCGTTTCATCTCAAGGATTCTTGATTTCTAGGGAGCTTTTGATTTTAAATTTTTTTTAAATTAAATAATGTATCTTTTCTTTACAGGGACGTAAAGGAGACGAAGGACCATTTGGCTCCAAAGGACCACAAGGTGGCGCGGTAAGATTTGAAAGAAGCCGCTGAAATTGTGGGCAAGACATTGAGCTTACACTCTGCGGATGGGAAGCTGTATGAAATGCTTTTCGAGTTTAAAGAGAAGTTTAGTCTAGAATCCGTGTAATTTTTTACCTCTGCCTTTGAAACATAGAAACATTTACTATTTTATAACAGTTTGAATAACTGTTCGGAAAGTGTCCAACCATAATCGTCGCCATTTTGAGTAATTAGTAACCTGGATTTCAATCCATCCTTCCCCCCCCCCCATCCTCCCCGTTGCGACTCAGCACTTAGTAATACGTTGTTTATATTCCTAGGGGGATTCCGGTCCCGAGGGAAACAAAGGAGACACGGGCGGACCCGGTTACCAGGTAAGTGAGGAGGACAAACGTGTTGGTAACTTTCGCTTTCGCTTTTTTGCTCAATTTTCCATAACTGGCTCAGAAGTAGATTGTAACGTAGCTCCCTTCCGGGGGAGGTAGTTTTATGGGGTGTTAAGAAAAAATAATTGATGGAGCTCCTTAAAACTTACAGGAATTTTTTTTCTAAGAGCGCATGCGCAGTATTTTAGGTCCCTTCTTGGTCAAGACGATAGACGATAGTTGGAAATATAAACAAACTTGGTGCGAACTGGCTACCGGTTCTGTAACTGGCTGAGAAGTTGGGAGAATATGTACTTAACGACTTAATGGTAGGCCGGAGGGGGGAGGAAAATATTTGGTTCGAGGTCATGATGCACGGGCGGAGCGCAGCTTTTACTTTGACGGCATTGTTGTTGTAGGGGCACTATTGGATTGTCGATATTTTTCTCCCTTCTTATGGTCAGTATAAGGAAGAGGTTCCTTTTCTTATCCATCCGCGTGTTATGTGATTTATTTTATAGGGAAACCGAGGTTCCGCTGGATCAACTGGTCAACCTGGATCTCAGGGGCCCCCTGTAAGTGGTCGCTTTTGTTTGTGTTACGAATGTGCGTTGCGTGAAAAGCAGTTTTGCGACGAAATCCTTGCGAGATTAGACCAAGAATAGGTACGATGGAGGCCATAGCAGCACGAACTTGTGATGGACCGGAATAGCGCTTGAGGAACAAAGAGATTTTCTTGTTTTGTAAAACTTCCATATATTCACAACCGTTTAAAACTAAATTAGGAACTAACAGGTAGAATTTTTTTCAGTAAAAAGTTTTTCTTATTTAAATAGCAAACAGATAGCTTCAGTTAATACTAACTTGCATTTTATTAATGACATACTAACTATAGTAAACCTCACAAAAACATACTCAACAGAGGTTTATTAAAGAGATGTGAACCTTTCCTGAACGATTTTTGGAGAAGTACTATTTAACAGTACTTGGTTTACTGCTTACGATACATCTCTAAAAATTTCCTCTTTTTCTTCCAGGGACCAGTTGGACCCTCAGGAATGTCGGGAAAACCAGGACTTTCCGGTGTTAAGGTAAAATTTCTACGTCTTTGCCTTACAGCAGCGAAAAGCTAAGATTGAGAGGCAGTTTTGATCGTGGTATTAAGAAATACAGTTTTACTCATGCCTTTTTCACCTGGTAAGTTCTATTGTCTCTACGCGTGTCGCACGTGATATTATGGCTGGTTGACTAGGTTTATTCGTGTTTCCTAGTTTTACGGAGTGTTCAAATTTTATCTGTTTTCGCCTAGGACGCACTTCGGCCAGTCGTTTGGAGTTGCAGATTTTGAGAGCTTTAGTGTTAGCTAAAATGCTTTATGCAATACATTGAATTAATTTCTTTATTTTTTGTTTTTGTTTTCTTTTGAGTCCAAGACTGGAAATGTTTTGTTTCTCTTTCCCAACTGAACTACTTTTTTATGTTTTTGGAAAAGAACTGATTAGACAAACCAAATCCAGAGACACTAGCTGGTTGAAAATTTGAATATTTCTTTTTTTTTTTTTTCCGCCGAGCAACCAAGCCTTTTTTAAGGAGAAAAAAAAGACGATTGGAATTGGAACATTTTATGGAGATGTTCTTTTTGGATTGGATTTCCTGAATAAGTGATTTTGAGCCAAAAGAAAAGGGATTCGCGAGTACATCACACTGCGAAGAACCAATCGGATTACCAAGATCGCCAGTGTTTTCAAAGTGGGTGTGGTTAATGTGAAAATTATTATTTGATTGATGTGACAGGGTGCGGTTGGACCTCTCGGAAGAAGCGGTTCGCCTGGGCTACCTGGACAACCGGTAATGCAGAAGTAGATTTGTAGTTTTTTCTTTTCTGTCGTTTCTTTTTGTTTCCAACTAAAGAAGGCGATTTATCATTTCGTTGCTTCTCTTATCAGTATAAGAATGCAACAAATGATACGCAGTTGTAGAAAGCTTGATTTTTCCGCCTCAAATATTAGTAATTTTGATCACGGCGCCTGTGGTCATGTGGCGTGTGTTCTGGTTCCCTCTTTAGCTAAATATAAAACATGTAGCTATCTATTAATGTGTAAGTTATATTTATACTAAAGGGTCCAATTTAGCTACGGCTGGTTTGAAGGGAGGCTTGTTTTCATTAACTAGTGAAATATTTCCACAATATTTATAACAAATGGAGTTATTAAAAAAAATTAAAAAGTTTGATCAATAAAGATCATCGTTTAATTTCCTGGCGATCCTTCCTATTCTAATTAGAGAAAAGAAAGAACTAATTTAGATTTTTGGTTGAAGTTATGAAGTGATGTTTTGTCGCTTTAATTTGATGGTGAGGTATTCAACTCCACTTTATATCGTAAAAATCTTAATTGCCCCTTAAAATTCTTAAAAGAATTTTAAGTAAGGGCAAGATCATATTCACAGGTGTTGTAGGTGTGGAATTTGCGTGAATAAGAAAAATCCTAAAATCATGGTCAGTGTTACTTCTTAACCGTCTCTCTTTTACCTTTAGGGGTTGCCTGGTCGAGATGGAGCTCCCGGAGCCTCTGGTGGAGACGGGCGTGTAGTAAGTTTTCTGATTTGAACCTTAAGTGTAAATCTTAAAGATTGACAGAAGTCTGTTGCTAGTTCCCAAGGAGCGGTGGTGGTGGTGGTAGTTGTTGTAAACTTGTAAATTTGCTATTTGTTTCTCTTTGAGCTTCAATACTCAACATAGGTCAATCTGTACAAAAAAGTTAAAAATGACCACTTTTGGAACTTTATAGCCAAAAGCAACCCTACATTCTTCTCGAGTGTCGCTAAGAGTCCCGGAAACGTTTTAAAATAGCTGCATTAATTTAATTGTCTGCGTTAGTGTGAGCTCGATTTATCAGAGCGTGAGCATCAGAGGGAGCTTTCTCTTGTGAGCTTTCTCTTCTGAGTCTGCTTTATTGTGCGCACGCTACCTACTTATACAGTCTTTAATAGAATTCTTTTGTATATTTATTCATTAGGGAAATATTGGACCAATAGGACCCGTCGGACCTAAGGGCGAAGTTGGGCGTGAGGTGGGTACATTGACCGTTGTAAACTAAATCGTGGAAAGCTTTGGAAATTTGAGCGTGGATCTTGGAACATTTATTTATTGATTAATAAATAATTAACGATTTACATTTTAGATTACTTTATAACCATTGCAGTGGTAGTCTAGAAAAACAAATGTGTACTACTGATGTTTATCACGGTAGAATGTGCTCATTCAAAAATTGTCATCAACGTTTTGATGGCCTAAGAAGAAGGGTTTGCATGGTTAATTTTTCCTGAAATTGAATTTCGGGATCGTAACGACTTTTGATAAATTCCTATGTTGAAACAATATGGAGGGAAATAACTGTTGCCTCGTTTCAAGTCAAAGGCTTTTAAATACAATTTTAGATTTCAAAGGTGCGAAAGAGGCAAAGAGGGTTGATTGACATAAATATAATAGAAGAGTATGTGAAATTTGTGAGCATTTTGGGGTAACGTGAAAAGGCCCTAAATGCTGAAGTAACTTATGCTATTTTTTACGTTTAGGGTCCTCCAGGCCCACCCGGTCGCACCGGGTCTGAGGGTGAAATGGGTGAAGGGGTAAGATTTGCAAAAAATGTGTTTGTAAAAATGTACTATAAAGGTACGAAAAAGTTCTCTTTGTGAGGTTTAATTCTTCTCTTTACGAGCAACAAAATTTGCTTAGTTGTTGTTATCAGAAGTAATTGATCCCTTCCCAACAGAAAAACTTCAAAGCTGCTCATGGTTTTTACCACTGCTTTGTTTTCACGAAAACGTACCTGTCATGTTGACGAGCTGTTTCGCTTTTCCCGCGGCTAAAATAATGCAGGGTTGCGCGTGCTTATTGTTTTACTGTCTCGAAAAACTCGATTTCGCAATTGTGCTTGTTGTGGAATTCAGATATCTCTCAGGAATTGCTCACGCACCGTTCTTTTCTTGCAGGGTGCCCCAGGTGTTCCAGGATTTGCCGGAAATCCTGGAGAAAGCGGTACACTGGTAAATATTTACTATACTGAATGAATGATTTTGCAAGGCAATCGGAAAAGGTTTAGTAATCTTCTATCGAGTTTGTCCGCATTCCTCCGAGTGTCGTGACACCAAAACGACGGCATCGAAAGTTCCAAGCGGAAAAATGGAAGTATGACAAAGAGGGAATCAGAAATTAAATTAAACACACGTAAACTGCCTCGGAGGTAGGAAAATGCGAAGGATTAAGCCGTTAAAAGTACTAAAAATCTTCGTATCTTACAGGTTGAAGAGGTAGCACAAGTTTTAACTGCCTCTTACAGAATGCAGTAGAGCAAAACCACTTTCCCTTTTAGATTACTTTCGACACTGAATTGAAAAATCATCTTTGAGTGAGAGCAAGCATAACCAAGAAAAAGAGATAGAATTTTATATTGTTCTTCCTGCTGAACAATTATAATTTTCCATAGGGTTACCCTGGTCCTCACGGAAGACCTGGCCAAGACGGAGCCAAAGGCCTACCAGTAAGTACCCTGCAATGTGTTTCAAGCCGTCACTGAGGCTTGTCAATGTCAAACTAGATAAAATAGATAAGACTCCTATCAATTTAGCAAGCCTACCTCCCTCTTAGGTGCAAAGTATCAAGTTTCTATGACGCTCTCCTCTGTCGTTTCAGTTTTAAATAGACTTATGTTCTTATATTGTTACACTTTCTTTGGTCTCATAGTTGAAAAAGAATTGTAGTTAACAAGATTTATCCTATGGAAAACTCATGTTACCCACGTGAAGTCTTTCCTGCTAGTAATGTGCTGTTGTTGTTGTTGTTGTTGTTGTTGTTGTTGTTGTTGTTGTTGTCGTTGTTGTCTTTTTTTTTTCACGAATTGTGATAATTGTTTTTGCCATACGTCAGGGTGAAAATGGGTTTGACGGAACTCCGGGAACTCCTGGGGAAAATGGAGGAGAGGTAAGAATAAAATAATACGAGGAAAGAGAGAAAGGCTTCTTACTTTTAATTGCTCTGATATGAAATTCGCAGCGACGATTTTAGTTGATTCTTGTGCTGTTTGGTGTGATACAGTCGAAATTTCTAGAGAGATCACCTCCAGCAAAAGATCGCTTTCACCATCTTACAGCCCGCGCACGAAAGGTTAACCGAAGAGCGCGCCCGCCTTTTCTCCCGCTTATATATAGGATTGAATGTAGAGAAATGATGTGGTGCTTGCTCCGTATAACTTTTTAAATTTTTTTTTATTATTCCACCGTTGCCCATTTTATTTGGGTATTGGACGCACAAAATATGCCCCAGTATTGCACTGTAGAACTGGACAAAAATACGGACGGAGAAAACGGAGCAACTGAATGGTGCACTAGACGATCCAAACTTTGAATTTTTTATTTTATTTTAGGCTTCTCTTTTCAAGCAACGATCTTAAAAGTCCACAATATTTTTTTTGTTGTCTACTTCTTTTGCGCATCGTGCATCTTTTGCGATCGATATGACGTCCCGGCTCTAGGATGTATTTCGAAAACTAAAAGCTTAAATACTGGTGGACATAATATAAATGGAATTATAAATCCCTTCTTCGATGGTTTGACATTTAAAACAAGCGGACATTTTGCTTATTGCCTGCAGTTTTACACAACTCGTAAAATATCCGCGTATTCCATGTTCAACCATAGATTAAGGAGTATGTATTTGACTAATTTTGTGTCTTGGGGGAGCTTTTTTCTTTTGCCTATTTCTCGATGACTGATTCTTAGTAATGGTATTCTCTCTTGGTTGTGTTTCTGACCTGTTTGTGTTTGTATACGTTGTCAGGGCGACCAGGGCGAGAGAGGGCCACCAGGCCCCAACGGAGTCGCTGGAACTAGTGGACCGCCCGGATCAACTGGTGAAAAAGGAGAAGAGGGCCCGGAAGGGGAACCAGTGAGTAAAAACAAAACAACCCCAACCCCTCTATCTCTGGAGAGATACTTACTAGAAGCTCCGGTAATAGGATGGGTCATATCGGAAAGTTCCACAACCAATGACAATTAGGCAGGAAACATTATTAGCAACCCCTCTATCTCTGGAGAGATACTTACTAGAAGCTCCGGTAATAGGACGGGTCATATATGAAAGTTCCACAACCAATGACAATTAGGCAGGAAACATTATTAGCTAATGAGATTTTACTACTTCCGAGTGCGTAGCAATCAAAATTAAGGAAGTAACTTGTGTGAGAAGGTTCGTCTGCTTCAGCTTCAGTGTCAGAATCAAAAAACCGTAACTCCTCGAATAAGTGCCCGAGTACTTTTTTAAAATTTCGACTAAAGGGGTGATGAGAGGGGCGCTTATTCGAAATATATTTCACATAAAAATCGAGAGAGAATGACCTACTAGGTGTTTGAATTTTGACAAGACAGGCTCATGCACATCGTCAGTCTTCTCGCTCTACTCACTCTATAGTACGACATAGATTTTGAAAAGCTTAGCCAATCAGATTGCAACATTTGCGTAAGAACGCCAGCAGATTTGTACCAATTTATAAAAGAATTTTCTTGCCGCATAAAAGAGGATAATCGAGTTCCTAATTTCATTTCAGCCTGATGCTGCACGGTGGTACTAATTTGCATTTCCTGCCAGATTATTTCCTGACTTATATCCTACTCAGACCTTTTAACTTTTCTTATTTATTATTTTCCTTCAGGGCGACGAAGGTGTGAACGGAGATTTTGGTAAAGTTGGGGAACGAGGCCCAGATGTAAGAATTATCGACATCTTGTTTCTCTGTACGATACCATATCCATATCAACTGCACAATTATTTGAGAGTAGACACTCACCGGGTTGAAAAGGGGATCTGAAATGGTCTGAAGTCAAAACTGGCTTACGCTATTTGAATCTCGCCCGAACTGACCTGTCAATTTTCAAGACGTGAACTTTTAACACTCGACTTCCAGACAACTCCCTCTAGATTCCGATGACGACTTCCGCTCGGGTTGTCGTTACGAGTCTTCTCCCTCACCTGGCCAATCAAAAATGGTCAGCGACACCAACAACAATGAAGACTTAAAAGTCATAGAATATGATGATTATCATAAGAAATAATAACATTGTTTGTTGGTTTGTTTGTTTACATCCAGGGTGGGGAAGGTGGACCGGGAGACCCAGGAGACCCAGGAATATCAGGAGAAGGGGTAATTTTTTTTATTGTTTTGTTTGTTTTTTTTCCTTTTCTTTATTTATTGTTATTTCCCTGACATCTCACTTGCTTTCATCTTTGCCTTTGTCATGGCAATTTCTATTTCCATTTGCATTGCCAATACAATTGCCATTGCTATTGCCATTGCCACTACCATCGCTAATGCAATTGCTATTGCCATTGCCAATTTCCATTTTCATTTCCATTGCCACTACAACTGCCATTGCCATTACCATTGCCATTACCATTACCAATACAATAGGCCATTTTTGATGTATTAAAATTCTAACTTGGCTCCGAAGCTATGGGAAATAAAACGAAAGATATTCATTATTCATCCCTCAACCTCGTTGTGGTTTCTTTTGTATTATTCCCCCAAGCCTTGGAGCCAAGTTTGAACTTTGATATATCGAAAATGGCCCATTGCCATTGCCACTACCATTACCAGTGCAATTGCGATTGCCATTGCCAAAACCAATAACATTATTGCCACTCTCACTACCCTTGACATAAACATTTTCATTGCCGTTACTATTGTCAATGCAATTGCCTTTGCCGTTGTCAGTGTAATTTCTTTTTTTTGATTGTCATTGTGATTGCTGATCACTTTAAACGTCACTCTTACAGGGAGATCCTGGATATACTGGAAAGCCTGGAAATATGGGACGCATGGGCCAGGAAGTAAGCATAGGAATAATTCCTTACATAAAGAACATAAAGAACATAAGGGTTGCAACATTTATGGGAACAAGTAGGTAATTTAGTGTTAACAACTGGGTTGAAAACGTAAATTAGCCACCGTAAAGGGTAAAAAAGCTGACGTTTCGAGCGTTAGCCCTTCGCCCATCGCTCTGACGAAGGGCTAACGCTCGAAACGTCAGCTTTTTTACCCTTTACGGTGGCTAATTTACGTTTTCAACCCAGTTGTTAACACTAAATTACCTGCTATACTCTCCCACCGACGCAGCACCACAGTTTCTTTAAAAACTTACCCCTTTATTCATTTATGGGAACAAGTCAGGAAATCCTTGACAAAATATATATCTGCGCGATATTCTTTTGTCGCCGCAGTAAGAAGCACAAATTCAAAGTGTTGTATCACACACTACACGAGAAGTGGTGTGTCGCAGAGATCAGTTACAGCGGTTTGATTCCTCGTATGTAACGGCCATTTGTATTTCCTCTAGAATACCAAAAGTTACCACATACTTATGATGTTTTGTCACATTTTGACAGGGCGAGGAGGGTCCATCGGGAAGAAACGGGTCAGAAGGCCCCCCTGGTCCAAAGGTGAGAAGACTGGTATCCATGCGACTCTCATGAATAATCAGCAAATAAATCCTCGTTAAACATTTGATGCTTTCATCAGATTAGACACTGCCCTTGTTTGAGGCAAATCCAGGGAAGTGGCAAGGAGAGCGGGGGGTTGGGCAAAAATATCAATGCTGCATCGCAATCTCACTTCGTACCAACAACACATGAACGTCTTCTCAAAGACCCTGTTTGTTATGAACTGGAAAAAATAAACCATGATAAAGGTGGGGGAAAGGGAGCAGGAGGGGAGGGGGGGTGGGTGGGATGAGCCCACCGCTCCCTCTTCCGAGTACCGCCTTTCTAATACATTCCTCTCAGAGTTCGGGGGGGTAGAGGTAGTGTGTGAGTATCTCGTTTGAAATTTTTGGATGTGAAAATAGAAAATAAAACGGATTTTCCACTCTATATCCTTACGATTGTTTTTTGTATTTGTAGGGTCCAGCGGGAGCACAAGGACCCCCTGGTGAAGATGGACCTATAGGAAATGAGGTTTGGATTTTTCTTTTGTTTGTTCTACGCCCGTTTTGCTTTTAGTGATGGAAGGGGGGTACCTTCCATGGACAAGCATCCCACTCACCCTCAAGCAATTTTATGATTTTATGCTCAAAATGGAGAAAGACACAGGAGGTTATGGGCCATTTGACCTTTAGGGCCTTACCTTCCCTCCCTCCCCCCCCCCCCCACCCCACCCCGTTGACCCTTTTGTTGTCAATTTTGATAATACTTTCTTTTCAATATTTTAGGGCGCAACAGGAGCTCAAGGCAATCCTGGGCCACCGGTAAGTCATTTGATTTGGTTACTCAAATTTTATACTATCTCAGTGAAAGCTGCCTTCATTTTCAGCCATATGACTACCTAAAAATTAATTGGATCAGTATGTGCCCTCACTGTACACTTTCCACCCTGATATTAGCATTCATCTTCTCCACACTGTTCTCTTTACTTTTCCTGTTGTAGTGACAGGGAGAATTTGTTTGAAAATCAGGAGTTTCTTAGATAGTGATCACTTCCTTTTTTTTCATGGCCTCAGTCTTTGATTCATTGATGATACTGTATTGAGAAATTAGAAACCAGACACTCTTAGAGGTTAAACGGTTAAAGTGAAAAAAGACTGTGTGGAAGAACGAAGTGTTTGTAAATAGTTGAAATTTGTGATAAAATGTACAAAGTTTTTACCATTTATCAGCCAAAACTCTAACTCATCTATTGGTGGTTTAAAGCGTGATTCCCCCTAGACCCTGACAAAAGAAAACTTGTATAATTCCCCAGTACACGGAAACTCATAAATAAAGAACGAAATTTAGCCCTTTACACCCTAACATTAGTTATCAGATTCTTCATGCTCATCTTCATACATTTCCTGATCTTATGATTCAAGGTTGATAGTGTGGGGCGAATTTAGAAGCAAGTCGCTTTTAGAGGTCAGCGGATTACTGATTCCTGGTTTCTTCTTGCATTTAGGGTGGGCGTGGACCAACAGGCGAAGATGGAATGGATGTAAGAACAAAACTAGAGACGCTGCACGCTCGTTATTTACTGCTAGGAGGGGTTGAGGGAGTTTGAGAGGGAGCCAATGGGGAATTAGTCGTCGCCAGCAAAGTTTAAAAGGGGACTTAAAAAGATTGACTCCGAGCCAACTTAGGCGTTAAATGTCGGCCTGTCCCAAATCCGAAGTTGACATCAGAGCTGAAGCTCCAAATTTGGAAGATGGAGAGGAAGACAAAAATGCGTTATATTTTGGGCCGGTAACACATTTTTGTGAGAAAATCGGATTTCCAATTTTGTTTGAGTATTAAATTCCATTACCGTAAATCTTGTTGACAAAATTTTCTCAGGCAAAAAAGGGATTGTATTAATGTGACGTACAGCCAAACTAGGGTTTTTTTCAAACTTCTTCAATTGTGCAAAACGGTAGCTTTTCTTACGGGCGCTCTCAGAGGTCGATTGGTTTATTTGGGAGGAAGTACCGTATCTAAACACGGTTGTGGTGTTACGCTTTTTTGGGTTTCACAGCACACTCTGAAAACATTGCAAAGCTTTCGCAACACTCGGAAATTAAAAAAAAAAAATGAAGTATAAATAGTAAGGCAATGGGAAAAAAGTTGCCATAATTTAATTCGAGGTTTGGCTACAAAGCAGTAATACACTAGAGAACGAGGTGCGTCCGCGTCTCGGCTTTGCATAACTTCTTTTCAATTCTCTCAACCTTTCTCGTGATTTGTTGAGACTATGTAAACACAGCAATAGTCCTGCGTTGCTTAAGTAGAATTCATATCTGTGCGTTTGATGAAAGTATCTTTCCTAAGTGGCGCTCTCCGACAAGCAGACGTATTCAGTGATATTCGCACTTTAACGTAATCAACAAACAAACGTTGGAAACTATCCCTAGCTTCGTTCTTTTGTTCTTTCCTTCTTTTTTAGGGAAACCCAGGCCCTCCCGGTCCGCGAGGACCTATGGTAAGACCATCATCATTACTCACCATAGCAGACAGCTCTACTTTACCGATATCCTCTAAGATTACTCTTGGGATGGGTAATCCCTGTTCAGATCTGTTTAAATCTTCTATTCCGGGTTTTAGTTAAGGTTTTTTCGGGGACTTGAAAGTAAACTGGAGAGAGGAAGTGGACGATGATGAACTAGTTCCATCGAGTTTAGGATATGGGAGGGGAGGGGGGGGGGGGGCAGTGATCGACTTCTCATCATTAGTGGTCGTGTTTCTGTTCTTGTTCCACTGATGTTTTCGCCGCTTTATTTTTTGTCGTTTGTTCGTTTTCTTGTCTGTCGTTTTTTCATTTTTTTCCCTTCCTGCCTCCATTCTATAGGGCCCTCCTGGAATTAACCTCATCGGTCAAATTGTAAGTGGTTTTCTTTTTCTGTTATTCTTACAATTAGTGTCATGAGATTGTTTTCCCTTTAAAAGCTGCTTTAATTTTTAAGTAAACCTTTACAAGGTTTATCTATGTTATCCTCTACGAGGGCTACAGAAAACAACGAAAATGCGCTAGCTTTATTTAACCACAATTTTTATAGTCTTTCAATTATTTAATGTGCATATGTATTTGTATTACAGGTATCTGCTTACCATATAAGTAAACAGCCTTACTCACTAACCGCCTGGCTTTCGCTATTTTGCTATCTCAATAAAATCTTTCATCTGTAATCCGATCTTGATGCCATGAAATGAGATCACGACTACATTGAGTTTAGGAGATGAAACACTTTTTGCAACGTCATTCACAAGGATTAGATGTCCCAGTTACTGAATTTTTCACGAATTGGTTTTCCAACCATGGTATCTGGGTTCACTCGAAGAATACGCGCGGCCATGTTGCATCCTCTGTAATTATTGTATGTGAGGCAGAAAGCAAACTTTTCTCGCTTTGTTTACAGTTTACTGGAGCCGACAACAAGGGACCACCACCAAACTTTCGACTGTACTCGAGCTCAGAGGTAAAACTGTCTTTACACGAAGCACAGTATTGTATTGTTAACATCAGTGGGAACATATTGAGTGCCATCTTATGATTTACGAGTGCGCACAGAAAACACATTATTTCTGGCCCCTAGGGTAATGATAAACCTCCTTGAGAACGGGTACCCCTCGGAAATTTTGATTGGGGTGTGCCACCTATTTCTTTAATTTTGGCCCTATGTTCATAATGTCTGGGTCCGAAGGGAAAGGAGAGATCTCCATGGGTACAGGGTAACCCCGGAAATCTTTATAAGGGTGTGCCGGCTGTTTCATCAATGTTTTACGATACAGGGGTTCATGATGTGTGAAGGTTTTTTTTTTTAATTCAAGATGTTATAGCTATCTTCTTTTCGGGTCAGCCACTCCTTTCACGCAATTCCTAACAACGTCATGTCACCGACTTTAGTCGCACTCTAATCATATACATCAGCCGATGTATTACGTGCACGAAGCTCTTGTCAAAAGTATACCGGGCAGGTCACATGATCTCTAATCAACCAATGGTAATCGAATTAAGAGAATAAAAGAAAGGAGAAAAGTGTTGTTTCTTATTGATTCATTTCCCAGGGGTACTGAGACTGAAGAACTACGAACAACTTTCATATAATCGCAATAAGAATTTACTTATGATTTATTTCTGCTGTTTTTAATCTTTGTCTAGTTTTTCTTGGGTTTGCTTCATATTTTGTTGGCCTGACTTTTTTCTTATTTGTTGTCTTTTGTACAGAGTACTTCATCTCGAGAAGAAAATCGTATGCTTGAGGTAAGCATACATTTGATCAACTACAATTACAATTTTATTGTTGTTCGACCGTTGTTACAAATTGCGAGATATACAAGTGGTGAGCGTGATGAGGGTCTTCAGCTTGAATAAAGAGTTTATTTTAGCATCACAAAATCATACCCAAAGAACGTTCCTGGGGGATTTTATCAAAAGCAGTTATTATTTTCGTCCTCGTTGTCGTCTTTATTATTTGCATCATTGCTATCGTCATCATCATCATTATCAGCTTCATCGTCATCATCATCATTGTTCTAATTGTTATTATTAATATTATATTTTGTACTATTATTATCACTATTATTGATTTCGGTGGCTGATGGCTGATTAACTCCCTTTTCTTCAGCACCCTGAAATGAAAAAGGTCTTGGATGGTCTCTCCCAACACACTGATCTGTTTAGACGACAAAAAGGCAGCAGATATCACCCAGCCCGCTCCTGTCGAGATTTGCAGCTTGATCTTGACAGTGACGATACTGTGCACAGCGGTAGGTATCGTGAGATCCAGTTAGAACAGTTTTCAATCGTGTGTGAAAAGCAATGCTGGATTGTACTGGTTTTGCCCACTTTGCTTTGTGGTCGGTACCGATATAGTGCGCAACTTTTTAGACCAATAAGATGAGTGTAAAACCAAAACCAATTACGACGAAGTCAACGACGTTTTCCCGCGCTGTCATAAAGTTTCATTCAGTTCCTATTGGCTCCCTGTGATCTCTCCTTCATCGTCATTGGTAGTTGAGAATTGGTTTTGATTTTGCATATTATGTCTGTCAATGGAAACAAACCCTCGTACAAAGCCATGTGAAAGTGAAGGGAGAAAAACAGAAAGTTATTTTTACCTATTCGTGTCTGAGAACTGGGGCCAGAATAATGGGAACTTAGGTCGTAGAATTCATGGCGCGGAAATCAAGGCTTGCTAAAAAGTTTTGCTTACGCGGTTTTCCAAATTTGTGTAACTCCAATGAGCGTTTGTTTCGTGTGTTAAGGTACTTCGTAGGTGTTAGTTCTCATTCAGCGCTTGTTCGCAATTTGAAAAATTGCAGTATACGAAGCGAATTGTCTCAAGATGAATGACTATAGATATGTGAAAATCATACATGTGAACTGCGGATTATGACAGACACAACAGAGTTCTAGGAAACACAGCCAAGCTTAGAAATGATAGGGACTGTACAAAAAATGAAATTTCTCATACCTTTTCGCCCCTTACCTTCTTAATACTGATCTTATTTCATCATGGTTTTATTCTCGCCTCCAGGCTTCTACTGGATCGATCCTAATGAAGGTTGCATCAGTGATGCTGAATACGTTTATTGCGACTTTGAAAACAACAGAGCTTGCGTACATCCGAAAAAAGAAAATGTGAGTTTACTTTGTACTCCCTTGCATCTCCAACTACCACAAATGCTCCTTTTACTCTGTTGTTTTACGTCTACTCTGTTTATGTTTTCAACAAAGAACTTTACTCTGACAAGTGGATTTGCCGAGGAAGACGTGCCACTGTGAATAAATTTTGCCTCTTGTTTTCCAGATTACCATAGATGATCCGAAGGCCAAGCAATGGATCAGCGAGGTTCACCCGGATGTAGAGCTTGTGAGAAGTATTTTAAGCTGGCCTTAGATTAAACAAGTCTTTTACCATGCGCATTTTTATGATCGTGACGTCACCATTCAGATACGTTATCATGTTTACATCCGACTCGTCTCAATTTTCAATCTACAGAGGCCGTGGAAAGAAGCAAAACTATTTCCAGGGGAGATTGGGTCGGGGAATTGATGGGAACCTCCAGAATAAAGAACCTGGAAAGCATGGACGATTAATCCCCAAGAATTTTTTAAAACTCTCATGTGACTCTTATAGTCACGAAAAAAAACTCTTCTTTTTTTCTTACAAAGCCACGGAATATAGTGGAATTTTCAAAGTCGAAAGAATTGTCAAGTAATTGTTAAAAGGCTACAATTTCTCGACTGAACCCTTTACTTTCATTTCAGATTTCATACAACATGGAACCTGCACAGATGAAGTTCTTGCGTCTTTTGAGCATGCGCATCACCCAGAATGTAACCTATCACTGCTACAACTCACGCGCATGGGAAGATGATAATGACCGCACCATTAAACTCCAAGGAGAAAACGAAATGGAACTAACATCATCTGATAAAACAAAGCCCAAAGTCGTCACCAACAGCTGTGATGTGAGTATTTACTTCATTGCTCATATTTCTTTCGAAAGAGCCACAAAACAAGTAGGTTTATTTTTCCTCTTTTCTGTTCGGTTGAAAATAACAAAACTTGGTCAGAAATCAAGTGCGTGATTTTAAAATCGACCGAGGGGTAGTGCCTGTGCACACAAGGTCGAATGGAAATCACAAGTATGAATTTGCTCGACACGATGTTCAACGGCCACTTATCTTATATTCGTTTTGAAATCGCACAATTCAATTGCCTAAATTTAGCGTTATGGCCAACAACAATATTAACTTGATCTAGATGACGTTTGGCGTTCATCTTTCATAGAAATCTTAATAATTTTTGTTCGTCTTGTTATTGTCAGGATTTGTGAAATTGATACATTTGAATTCGCATAAACGAATTGATTCCAGATTTAATCCAATGAGAAACTTCCGATTTTGGTTGGTCAATTTGATAAAGTCGTAAACCCGGCTCATATGGTTGGCTTCCGGGGTTTCTCCTCTTCCCACCATTTCCTAGAGTCCCTTTCCTCCTCCTCCTTCGCACACGCATGCGCGTCACCGCATTTAACTTTCATTCGTCTTCTTTTGTAGAATAAAGACAGTTCTTGGCATCAAACTGTTCTCGAGATCGACACGACGCAAAAGAACGCTTTGCCTGTTGTGGACGTAGCAGCTTACGATGTGGGAGACATGCTTGTTGAGCAGAAATTCACTATTCAACTTGGACCTGTGTGTTTTGTGTATTAGCTGGAAGTTAACGTGTCAAGCAAACAAATTTAGTGTAAATTTCATCCGTGGAAAAGATTTTAGGATGGGTTTGAAGTTTGCTTAGTTATTTAGGTCAATCTATACGACTCTGAAGTTCCCTGTTATAGTCTTACTTCGCAAAAAAGATGTGGTTCTCGAGTATAGTTCTTGGGAAATAAACTAGAAACAATTTCCTTGTCAGTGAAACTGGCTTATCCGGCGATTCTTCTTCTTTTTCTTCATAGCTGTTGATGGAAATTCTTATCCTTTATAGAAGATTTCCGTAAACTGCAGAACGTTTCCGAAGTAGGACAATAAAGAGATCTAGCCAATTAGGTCACTCGAGTACCAGAATGAAAAAGTTGTTATTTAAATGTAATTTTTGATATAAATCATTTTAGTGGCAAGGCGTAATCCTGATATTGATATCTTTTGCGTTTCTGAAAAGATATTTGAAATACACTGTTCCTAACTCATATTCACCCCAAACCAATGCATAACGCTTGTTGAGGAGGTATCAAAATGGTAATTTTGAATAGCTGAACAGTGAAGAAATTACCATCGAAAATCGTTGGATGTTCCCTGTGGAGTGGCAGCTTGTGTGATAGATGCAAAAATAAAAACGATCCTTGATAAATCATTGCTTTATTAGGAGAAAGTAGCGGTGAACAACGCCACCCGCATCCCGCCAACCACACCTTATTGCACCCCCGTTTCAGTGCTGAGAGAAAACGGAACACTTGCTCGCATGCCCAAAGAACGATTGCTTTCATGACAAGCGTGGGTAAGGCACGTGCGCATGTAATTTCAGGAAGCATGTGATACTTATGAGCCGCACCAGGAATTAAAGCTCCTCACTCGCTCTCGCGCACAGGCAAGCTTCTCGTGCCAGGTTAGCATGGAGACTTTACTGTATGCTATACGGGGAAGATGTAAATAAGTACATGCGCCACGCGCTTGGCTCTTTGGCAAAGACAAAAGACGGGGTCGGTTGCGACTGTATGGCTTAAGTAATGAGGTGCTTCCCTTGGCGTGGGGGAAAATATGTAGTATGAAGCGAGTATCGGAATTACCAGACTTCGAAGAAAATTCTAAGAAGGAAAATAAAAAAAAAGGGATGGAGACGATTTGACAAGGATGTAAATTCCTAACTGAGAAATAATTTACGATATTTTCGGAATTGCGCAAACCGATAGGCGAGCAGTATTCTGTTGGCTGAAAACTTAGGAAAACGCTTTGGCGTGCAGCATAACTTTCTTCACATACGGCCTCTTCCTATGTTTGTGCACGGAAGAAAGTCATGCTTCGTCTTATGTTACTCGCCGCAGTTTGCGATTGTGTGTTGATAGCTTTAGAAACTTTATAGTGGATAGTCGAACCTAGATTGAGCGGCATCGTCTTGAGGTCACCCTGTAATTAATAAGTGGTCAGTCGTCAAAGTTGTCTCGTCTTTTACTTTAATTTTCACCTTTATAAAGCGGTCTTCACCAATCCATCACCCTTCACCAATCCTCAACAGCCTTTTTTTTGCTTTTTTCTTTGTTTTCCTCCATAATCTTTCAATTTTTAATCCTTGTTTATCTCCTAAAATCAAAGTAAGTGGGTTTCTTTTTTAGTGAGATTCTGTGGTCAATGAAGGCATAAAGTAACGTTGTGTATCTTTTTTCATATTATCCCTAATCCGTGAAACCTAAATTAAGCTCACAACTTGTATTAAGCGGTCACTCCGGCCTTCCCTGCCCCGCTTAAGACAGGTTCGACTGAACCGGAGTTGCATGATTAGCCTCGAATTGATGTGCTCGACCAAATTTATCAAACGCGGGCTGTTTACTGTCGAAAGTATCTCAGAGCTGCAATGTTTCATTTTTTTGCTCTGTAATTGGTCTAAAAACTCGCACGCACATCCCTCTCATGCAACCAATCAGATGTAGAACTAAAGTCGACGGCGTGTTGCCATCTTCGTTTCCACGAAGTATGATTGTTTTGACTCTGAGTTTCCATAGGCTCCGTGTGATACATTCGTTTATTGTGATTGGTTTTGGTTATTGCATTGGTATTGGAATGGATAGCTGGTGGGGGTTTGTGCAAACAGGGAGAAGTAGCGTGGCTCTAAATTATACTCACAAGGAGGGTTCTCGTTTACAAAAGCGATGAAAGTGTGTACTGTCCCAAAGTGTTGGGGTGGGTGTAATTTAGGCATAGCTTAGCTGTAGTGTTGCATTATCACGCAACGATGCGCGAAAGGAAGAGAGATTTTGTCCAATAATGAATCTTCAGTGGATATGCAAATAGCATCTGCGTGGTTTACTGAACGAAACAGGGAGGCTATTTGGCCGTTTAGGCTGAAAGCGAGTACAGATTGAAACCTTTCAAAAAGTTTTGAATCGGGTATTGTTTTTCAAGGAACCTTTGGAGGGCTTCCACGTCTTTGTCTTTTCGTCTTTTTTACAAATAATTAGTAGCAAAGAAAGAGAAATGAAAAAATGCGGCATTTGAGCTGATTCTGCTGGGAAGAATTTTACCTTTTAACTACTTTCGAACTTGTGCGAATGTCAGTTGCGCGTCACACCAAGCCAGTGGGAAAATCTGCGACTATTAAGTTTATTTTCGGCTTTCAGGTTAGAAACTGGTTTGGATTTTAGAGGCCTGTTCTGTAATGCAAAAACCCCAAAACTGTACCCTGTATGCCGTCACATATCGTACCTGTACAAGTAGGGTTTTTCTTTACACCAAAAGTGAATCCCTTTCGTCAGACACCACTGTGGGATTCATGCCACTTGGGGAGGAGGGGAGAGGCTCTTCTCTAAACAATCCCTGACAGTTTTTTCATCCTGAATAGAGTGGCGAAATGAAAATATTTTGTCAAGAGTGCCCCCCTCTGGTCATACAAGTGTCTATATGACGAAGGTTTTATTCCTCGTTAGATACCTACCAGGTTGGCTTTTTAATTGAAAGGTCCAAATCTTATACGGTTCAATCGAAAGAAAGCGTGACGTTGCTTACGTTATAGTCTAGACATTTCCTGCAAGATTGCATGGCTAACCCTGAAAGCCCTGTTGTTATCAAATATCGTCTTTATTCATTGGTCGGTCAAACGACATTTGATACAACTCCACAACAGAGCAATCTTTGCACGATCTTAATTTTCCAGTCGCGCGGGGTTGTGTAGAATTCAGGTCTTGTGCCCGGTGTGTAGTGCTATTAGCATTTTGCACTGAAAAGGACCTTTGAAGGTGGCCTACAAGGATGGCCCGTTCCCGAGCGATTGTGCTATTTTCTTCCCTGCTTTTCTTGGTATTTCGCGTCCAAGCACAGCAATGTGAGTACCGCCTTTATTTCACGAATGGACAATAAGCGTTTCTTTGTGTTAGGCGTCGTCTATATCCCTCGCCTTCTCCGTTTCTCTTCTACTTTTCGCCCTTTTTTTCGAGGTTAGAAAACTCAAAGATATAAGCAGATCATTTTCAGAGATACATACTTGCCTGGCAGCGTGATTTTGAGATACATATTCTCTGTTTGGTGGGTTTGGTGGGAAATTCTTCAAAGAAATCCAAGACCGAAGCGTTTTTGTGAAGTCTACTGGTATTTCAGTTGGCGATCAGACTACTAATTCAGCTCCATGCATCACGCTTGACAAAAACGTTTGTAGCGCGTGTATCGTCTTAGGCGAAAAACAGGTATTTTCTTGAAGTACGTTTCTGTTCAAAGCGCCACACAGTTATCTTCTGGGTATTCGGATACTGTATAGTGAAGATAATCTTTTGTTGGCGATATCAGATAGAGGTCTGTACGGTTTTAGACTGGTTATATTTGGAAAGGAATACTTAACCACAGAAAGGCTCATCTTGGAAAGTAATTTTCATGTATTTGAATGATCTCCCGTCGAAAATGATACTTTATGTGGCAAGTCGTGACTTAGACAATAACTCTTTGTGACTTGTTAACTCTTGGCTCGTCACACTTTCAAGACGACAGATTTTGTATTTTATTCGAATGACCTTTCATTCGATTCAGTTTATTCTTTTAGAGTAAAGAAAACAACTCATGTAAAAGCCATGAATCTCCTCAAAATGAGTGGGTAAATTTGATTTTAAAGGATTCATGATGCATACCATAAATATCTCTGGATCTGGAACTATTGTTAAGCGGAGAAAGCGTGACATAACAAGAGCTTATTCATTTAGGATTTGATCGCAATGGAGACAAATTCCGCTCCGTAATTATTTTTGGAAAAAAAGCTGCTTCATCATTCAGTTTTATGAGTCGAACGGAAAATGTTTCTTTGTCAATTGTTAATTGTTAAGCTATGATAATGTAGTGATTCATTTTGAACTATGGAACCATGCGCATGCTTGTTTGCGCCTGTTGGAAACATATGACCTTCGGGTCAGCTGAGTTGTGTCAAAGAGTGTCTTGTGGCGAGAGGTAAAGAGTACTGCTGTGTTGTTTTTCGCGAGGCAGCTTACGCTCTTTTTTTTCATTTCCCTTCGTTAAAAAAATCGCCACACTCGTTAACGAAACTGTGTTCTTCAGACGCGCTTTATTGTGGGAATCGCTGTTCGAAATGCTCTTGTTAGGGTCGCCCCGTAACTTACTAAAAAGTCATTCATTTTTTTTATTAATCGTAACTGTCTGTAAGGATAATTTGAGCACTCAAAAAACGTTGTGAATTTTTCATTTTTCCGCCGATGTGCACGCGGTAATTAGATTTTTCTATAATTTTTTTAAAAAATGGATCATAATTGATTTAAGTGAAGAAAATTACAGTCCCATTTAGTAAGACTATTTTTACCCACGCGATCTCTCCGCAAAATATCGAGGTTAACGATGTGGATTCTATAACTGAACTGGGCTAGATTCAGTTTTGAACTGAGGAAAGTGGAGAATGTTTTTGTTTAGTCTGCCATCAGATATGGAGATGGCAGGGGTTTTCTGGAGAAATAATTAAAAATTTCTGAAAAAGTCCCACAGAGTACTGACAAAATGTCCTCTCACATGCTCTCTTATCTAGGTTTTGAGGAAATAAGATCATTTTCAAAGACTAAATTTTCTTAGTTTGGCTGTTCCTCATTGTTCCTAATTTCCTCCTCATTCGTAGTGAAAAATAGGCTGCTTTGAAAGACCTGGTGTGAGAATTGGGACACATTAACCTTTTAACTTCTAGAAGTGACTCACATGAAACTTCTCCCTAAAATATCCACACATATATCTAGCAAACAGGTAATGGGAACATTCAAACTTATCAGGTAAAGTTATTATCCTGATCTAACACCAATTTCTTATACCTGATTTGCAAGGACATGTGTAGCAGCTAGAGGGGAGAATTAACATTAACATTTTGATGGTTAAAGGGTTAAGGAATTGTGAGAATTTATTGGTATAATACATTCTATCATCCCTTACTAATGATCTACACCTCTTTGTACACAGTTACTTGTCCAGAATCTGAAGAACCTGCAGAATGTCCACCCGAGGAAGAAGAAGAGGACCCCCTCTGTCAAGGAGAAGGAGCTATGGGAAGTGACTCTGGATGCCCACCAAACATGATGTGTTGTAATGTTGGCTGTAATTTTTTGGATTGCGTGGGTAAGCGAAAAAAATTAACTGGAAAAGAATTTTTTTCATTTCAGGACCATTTTTCAAATGCAGAGGTTCTAATTAACCCTCCTTTTCTTAGGGAACATTTCTGCTTATTGTTCTCACCCCTTTCCAGATTCATGTTCCAGTTTACTACTTACAAACAAGGGCTGAGATCTCTTCCTACAGGGCTTTTCATGAACAGTATGAGTAAATGTGGCAATTCACAATGCAAATTTTGTGGCATTAGCATGGTCTTAGGAGTCTGGGGAGACCTGTATATGGTGAACTAATTGTTAAGTATGATGCATCAATTATAACAGCACAATTTTGTTTTTTTGGAATCATAGGGTCATTTCTTATACAGCCACAGTACATTCTTATAATATTCTGTACAGTGAATCCACAATTTGCACCATAGTGTCATTTTGAATTTAGTTTTAAATCTAACTGAGTGAGAGGGTGGTGTGAGTTTTCACGAGTCATAAAATAATTAAAAAACAATTTTGAACATGATTGTTTATCACGTACCTGATTTTAGCATGAAGAGGATAGTGTCCACGTCATTCAAATTGTAGTTGGATGGTGTGGTTGAACAGTATGTGTCGTGCATGCGCCGTTGTTGTGCATTTTACCAAGATGACTGTTGTTTACCTATAAAGAGGGAAAATAACCAATAGTCCAATAGTTTGTTTCTTAAATTTGTCTTAGTTTGGATTAATTGGCAATAACAGGACTTTGTATTGTCTAATTCTGTTTATGATCATACTCATAATTAGCAAATTGGACTCTTCCAATTTTGTTGATCACTCAAATGTTTACAAACTGTAATAGACTATAATAGGACTCTGTTCAATCCTATTACCCACACTAACACTAAGAGGTAACACAAACAAAACAATCCTGGATAACTTTCAACACTTAATGTTAGGAGTACTCTGAATCATGCAATTCATGCTTTTGAAGTTGGTTCTAAGGAGTTGCAGAGGACTGGCCCTCTAGCTTCTGGTTTTCATTAATGCTAGGTAATAATTTTCAATTACTCTATAAACATGCACTGGATATGAGATGGTAAATAGCCAACAAGGCATGTAACTTTAACCAATTTTGAATCCAACCAGTACAATTGGATATTTAAAGCTTTTTTCAGCTCTGCAATAAATGCATTTCAAATTAAGGTGACTTGGAATATGAGCCTATACCTGAGTTGAGTGAACCAATAAGAACACCAGAAATGTATTATCTGGAGATAAGAATTTAATAAATAATATCTGATGTTATGAATTATTTTTTCCAATAGAACCTGAGAAACAACAAGTAGCATCACAGAAAGTAAGGCTTGAATTTTGAAGGAGAAGCTCATGGAATCATTTTAATTTTGTCACCATTAGTTAAAAAGTATAGATAAATCAAGGGAAATACCACACTTTCTATTGGTTTGATCATAGCAGCGTGGTTATCCATGTGGGAAGTTAGAAAAATATAGGAGAAGTTTGTGCATCATAAGGTTGAGGAAAGTAAAATACAAACTTCTCTTGTGTTCTCACAACATCTGAAGTGGGCCATTATGTCAAACTCAGTAATAGAAAGTGTGGTTTATTGCTTTGATTTAATAAACTGGAAATGCTAACACTTTTCTATGGGTCTACTGACGCAATGAAGGACAGGTTTTTGACTAGCCAGAGCACTTGCAGTTTGTCTGGTATTTTTAAATATTTTTGAAACTAGCACATTTAAGGAATGAAAGACCTCACCACAGGGTAAATTGATGAAATTTGTCTTTTAAAATGGCAAAAATTTGCCTTGGTTGCCACAATTTTGAATTTCTCATCTATGTTTTGTTTTAAAAATTCCAAGGAATGTGGCCAATTGGAAACCTGTTGGTGGCCTGTTGGTTATATGTTACCAACAGTAGCTGGTAGCTGATCTTCACACTTTATCAATGCTAAGCTTAAGAAATTAGTGTTGTTCATCAATTAAAATATTTTCACACCAGTTGTGATTTTTTTTTTATCAGATTGGACTACCAGGAGATCCTGGAGAGAAAGGAGACAGGGTAAGTTCACTTTTAACAGGAAAATGTTGAAATGATACTTGAAAAAATGGTTGGTAATTAACTAAAAGTTTCATTGCCAAGACAAGCCAAATGCTCACCTGGGTCGCATAGTAAATCATGCTGTTTTCTCAAAGTGTCCTGTCCCCTCTTTTTCCTGGTAACTAAAATTCTGTTTGAACTGGTGAACAGTTAATAATATTGGGGGTGCAAATTTGCAGGGTGCAAATTCAATTTCACTTTCAAAAGTGTCTGCATCTGCTTATGAGAGAGTGTCTACTTATGGGAATGTGTAAATACAGAGTTTGACAGAGTTTGGAGGTAAAAAGGGACTTAAAAAAGTGTCTGGAAGTAAAGCTGTCCATTAACAAGAGTAACTGTTAGCAAAGAGATGGCTGTAGTAAAGAATTTTGAGAGTGTATGTGCTGTTGTCAGTGACTGTTATTGACAAAATGTTTATCTTATTTCAAGGGTGATCAAGGAATTGCAGGACTTGCTGGACCTCGTGGAAACCGTGGAGAACCAGTAAGATGTTATCTTTAATAAAGTATGCCCCTGCCCATCAGAACATGGTGGCCTATAGCTTACAGTTTAAGTGTAAAAGCCTATGGTGGAGGAGGTCTGGGTTGGAGACCTGTATACATCTTGTTTTCTATTTTTGGGCAGGGTACTTTACCCTCACAAAGCCTCTCTTTCACCAAGGAGTATATAACTTTTACTAAGTGACTTTCAGGTCTGTACTGTAAGTTATGGACCAAGATTTCTTTTTGGTCAAATGTATGTGTAGTGACAGTCGAACATTGGAAACTTCATTTAAGTAACTTTACCGGTACTCGTAATTTACATTGTTAATGTTATTGTTAATCCGGGATACCGATACCTTTTAGTGCCCGTCAACACATATGTCAGCGGACTCGTTCTGTGAAGACGCCATTTTGTGAAGTATATGTAGCACGAGGTTTTTGTAGATTAAAGCCTTTAGAAACGAGGCCAAACGTTTGTTTAACTATCATAACAATTTAATCTACAAAAAAAAAAAAAACAAAACAAAACAAATGGATAAAGTCCTCAGGCCCGAGAGATTCAGCGCCGATCCAAGCACGTCTGGAGCCTCAAAATCGTGGATTCACTGGCGTCGAACCTTCGAAAATTTCCTCGCCATATTGACGGAAGAAGGCCTCGATAAATTTGGAGTCCTGACAAATTTTATTTCGCCTGCGGTATTCGAATATGTAGAAGAATGTGCCGACTAAGAATCTGCAATCGAAACTCTTCAAAATATTTTCGTGAAGCCGACGAACGAAATCCACGCCAGACACGTGCTCGCTACCAGACGACAACAGGTTGGTGAAACTCTAGACGAATATCTTCAAGCGCTCAAAACTCTCGCCAAAGACTGCAACTTTCAATCTGTCACCGCTGCCAAATATTGTGAGGAATATATACGGGATGCTTTCATTACTGGGCTACATTCTAACCAAATACGCCAAAGGCTACTAGAAAACAAAACTCTAGATCTGAAAACGATGTTTGACCAGGCCAGGGCGCTCGACTCTGCCATGCGCAGTTCAGAGAGTTACTCTGTCCCTCAACCTGTCAGCGTTGCAGCCTCAGCACAAGAAATGACCGCTCAGAATCCAATCCAAGTCGACTCTGCTCAGTCAGACTCCACACTCGCTGCAATTGATTCAAAGTGCTTCTTCTGTGGAAATCCTAAACACCCTCGTTCCAAGTGTCCAGCCAGAGATGCAATTTGCAATAAATGTCAAAAGAGGGGACATTTTGCGAAAGTCTGCCGAAGCAAGGCCTCTAAACCCAGCGAAGTTTCAGCTGCTCTCTGGCCACCTACTCTTGCCACCGTAGGAATTCCCCAATCTCTTAAAGGATCAACTGCTACTGTTGTTGTCAACAAGGTCTGGAGTGTAGAAGCACTCTTTGACAGCGGAAACAGTGAAAGCTACATACATCCAAGCCTCGTTGAAGTAGCTGCTATCTCTGTTAACCCTTCGGTCAGCCAGGTCTCCATGGCAACATCTTTGTTAAGTACAAAGACCGAGGGCTCTTGCTCTGTTACTATTAACTACCAAGGTCAAACTTATAAAGACTTTCGCCTGTTGGTTATGCCAGGGCTTTGCTCTGATCTGATTTTAGGACTCGATTTTCAGTCTCAACATGATAGTGTCACATTCAAGTATGGCGGAACAAAACCGCCGCTGTCGGTATGCAGTCTCACTACTCTGAACATAGAGCCGCCATCACCATTTTCAAACCTCACTGCCGACTGCCATCCTATTGCTACAAAGTCCAGGCGCTACAGCAAAGAAGACCTAAACTTCATTGGCAATGAAGTAGAACGGTTGCTCAAGGAAGGCATTATTGAGCCAAGCCGGTCCCCTTGGCGGGCACAAGTAGTTGTCACAAAGGATGAGAATCACAAGAAACGCCTAGCTATTGATTATTCCCAGACAATCAATAGATTCACCCAACTAGATGCTTTCCCGCTGCCGAGGATCAGTGATACGATCAACGAAATAGCTCAGTACAAAGTGTTCAGTACCCTTGACCTCCAGAGTGCGTATCATCAAATACCTTTAAGAGAAGATGACAAGCCTTACACTGCGTTTGAAGCTAAAGGTGGGCTTTATCAGTTTACCAGGCTTCCTTTCGGTGTAACCAACGGTGTAGCCTGCTTCCAAAGAGAAATGATGAGATTTGTTGAAGATAACCACTTGAAAGCTGTGTTTCCATACATCGACAACATAACTGTATGTGGAAAGGATCAAGCTGACCATGATGCTAACCTCATATTATTCCAGGAGGCTTCTCAAAAGGCGAATCTTAAATTCAACGACAGCAAAAGCGTCTTCTCTGCTCAACGACTGCCATTACTGGGATATGTCATTGAAAATGGTTCTATTAGTCCAGACCCCGAAAGATTAAGGCCTCTACTGGAGCTCCCACTGCCGCAAAGCTCAAAGGCTCTTAATAGATGTCTGGGACTTTTCTCTTACTATTCTCAATGGGTTCCTTGTTTCGCCGACAGAATTAAACCCATAACCAGCTGTAGATCATTTCCTTTATCTTCTGAAGCACAGAAAGCATTTGAAGACTTAAAGAGTATCATTGCCAAAGCTGCTGTCTCTGCCATAGACGAAAGTATTCCATTTGAGGTGGAGACAGACGCCTCAGATGTAGCGCTAGCCGCTACCCTAAATCAGAAGGGCAGACCTGTAGCCTTTTTCTCCCACACCCTTCAAGGTAGTGAACTAAACACTCTGCTGTAGAAAAGGAGGCTCAAGCAATAGTTGAGTCGGTCAGGCACTGGAGACATTTTCTCACCGGGTCCCATTTCACCCTAAAAACGGACCAAAAGTCAGTTTCCTACATGTTCAACCAGCGTCATCAAGGAAAGATTAAGAATGACAAGATAATGCGCTGGAGGATTGAACTGAGTTGCTATAGCTTTGACATAGAGTATCGACCAGGCAGGGATAATGTAGCACCGGATACCTTCTCACGAGCCACGTGTGCTTCTAGCGTCAGTGATGCTCTCTACAAGCTCCATGATTCGCTCTGTCACCCTGGGATTACCCGATTATGGCATTTTATTCGAGTCAAGAACTTGCCTTATTCTCTAGAAGATGTTAGGAGGACTGTGAACTCCTTTCCAATCTGTTGTGAATGTAAACCGGTATTCCACCGCCCGGACCCAGTTCAACTTATAAATGCTACCCAACCCTTTGAACGAATCAACATTGACTTTAAAGGGCCACTTCCTTCCAACGACAAGAACAAATACTTCCTGAATGTTGTTGATGAGTTTTCACGGTTCCCGTTCGTTTTCCCTTGCCCTGATGTGTCTACTCCGACCGTTATAAAGTGTCTCACCACATTGTTTTCTCTATTTGGTATGCCTGCCTACGTACATTCTGACAGAGGGGCTTCGTTTATGAGTCAAGAGTTACGGGAATTCCTCTCTAGCAAAGGTGTATCTACAAGTCGTACAACCAGTTATAACCCCACATGTAATGGTCAAGTTGAGAGGTACAATGGCACTGTATGGAAGGCGATTACAACGTCTCTTAAGTCAAAGAAGCTTCAGGCAGAACAGTGGCAATTGGTCCTGCCAGATGTGTTGCACTCGATCCGTTCTCTTCTGTGCACCGCAACGAATGAGACTCCGCATGAACGTTTCCTGAACTTTTCACGCCGTTCATCCACAGGTAGTTCGATCCCCTCTTGGCTGGCTGAACCTGGCCCTGTTTATGTAAAGCGTCATGTACGACACAGTAAGTTTGATCCTCTGGTTGAAAAAGCTGTTGTTCTCCAGACCAATACTCACTACGCTCACGTTCGTTATCCTAATGGCAGAGAAACAACAGTTTCAACCAAGAATCTTGCTCCTTGTGGTCAAGTGGAACTTCTAGAACCACCCTCTTCAATCCAGCTCCCAGTCGTTAAACCCAATATTTCTAGTGAGTTTTCTCCCGTCAACGATCATCATGTTGATAAGACGCAAGAACCAACTAAAGAACCAGAACCCACAGAATTGAGGAGATCACAGCGAGAGCGCCGCCCTGTAGATAGGCTCAATTTATAGGAAGGGGTGAATGTAGTGACAGTCGAACATTGGAAACTTCATTTAAGTAACTTTACCGGTACTCGTAATTTACATTGTTAATGTTATTGTTAATCCGGGATACCGATACCTTTTAGTGCCCGTCAACACATATGTCAGCGGACTCGTTCTGTGAAGACGCCATTTTGTGAAGTATATGTAGCACGAGGTTTTTGTAGATTAAAGCCTTTAGAAACGAGGCCAAACGTTTGTTTAACTATCATAACAGTATGGCCCATTTTTGTGTGAAGAGGATTAAGGCCATAAATCTGAGTGAGAAAAAAAAAACAGTCCTGTAATGTATATTGCTTTTGAACTAAGAGAGAAATCTGATATATAGCTAGGGGTACATATAGGTAAGGAGGGTGATACCTTATCATTTAGTGCAGATTAGCAATATTCCTAATTCCTTCAAGTTGTTTTATTAAGGTAAAACCTAACTTAACACCAAATCCCCTTTATTAAAGAGAGAAGATCTAGATTTTAGTTTTATCAAGCATATAGCAAACGCACTGGCAAATTTCAACATGGTTACTCAAACCATACAATTTATTTTGATGGTTTCTGAAACATGATCAACTTAAATTACACTATGGCCAACTACTGACAACAATACTTATGGTCACAAAGCAATCCATCAAATGGCAAAGACAATGCAAAATGTACCTGATGGTTTGGATAGAAGGAGTACATGAGATGCAGCAAAGAAACGATCATAGCACGACAAACTGCATAACATTACCATCTTTTTCGCGCAAAAATTTCAATATTTGTATAGGGATGTGAGGGGACTGAAGCCTAATTTGCAGATAAATTGCTGACCCTTAAATTTGTTGTAACACAGCAATTAGACCTAGCAAACTGTATGGAAGAATTGCTCTCTATGCAGGAGACTAATGGAGAACTGGTGAGAGTTGACATGTGATGTGTGTTTCAGTGTTATATTGTTGTTCTTCTGTAGGGTGCGCCAGGTGCTGATGGACCAAAAGGAGAACCTGGTGTGACTGGACCACGTGGGCCGCCAGGTCCTCCTGGGCCTATAGTTGATGTTTCTCCTACGGGAGGTCCTGGACCAGATGCAGGTCCTATTGGACATGTGAGAAAAATCCTTTAAATGATGATGTTGCATGTTGTCACCTTTCTGCTTGTAAATGTATTGATTCTGTAAGGAGGAGTTTATTCTTGTTTAATCCTGGGAGTGAAATGGTTATTTTGTTACCAGCTTTATTCTTCTTGTTAGTGAATATGAATAATTTGTTCTACCAGGTCATCCTGTCTAGTGATTCAAAGGGCCCTGGAGCTACTAGGATCCAGGAAATCAGAGGAGACAAGGGTGCCCGCGTAAGTTATTCAATTTTTTTTTTGATCAGTACATATAATTATCTTGTGAGATGAGGTGTTGGAAAGTAAAAAGAGAGGTTAACCCTTTACAACCTAACATCAGTTTGCATGTTGTCCACACTGTATTCCAAGGGTTAATTTACAAGGAGAATTTTAATGTGTTAGTTTGGGGGGATATTGGAAAAATTAGATATTAATCACCCTTAAGGGTCAAAGGTTTAGGATTGGAACAAGGCTTGACAACAGGGATTGTACCAGACACAGTTGTTTAGGGTGGAAAAGCCTGGATGCGGAGAGGAAGAGGTAGTATCCTTAACAAGGAGAGGAAGGGTGAACTTAAATACATGTATGTCAGTAGCAGTAATAGGACTGAGTGAAGCTCTAACTGTTTGGAATGATACCAGTCATAAACAACATCAGGCAAGTGCGAAGCAAGGGTCTGAGGTAGTAATCAATGGTATAATTGCAGATGGAATTGAGTGTGTCAAAGCTCTTTGAGGAGAGGTGCTGGTGGAGCACACCCCCTTCAAGATGACCTGCAGCTTTCTTATATAATTAAGATCATGCAGAAAATTTGTTTATATCATTGGTCAGTCATGGTGACCAATTCTGAGCACACCTTTGCAACATAGAAGTGACAAGGATGCATCCAAACCAGTCACAAGATACTTTAATCTTCCTAATCATTCTATGCCACATATTGCAATATGTGGCCTTTTCCTACATCTAGAAAGTTCAGAAAGCCACAAAACTCATGAAAAAAAATTTATTTTTCAAATTGGCTCTCTTAATCCCCATGGTATCAACAAACACTTTTCATTCAACTAATTTACTCATGTTTTTCTTGTCACAACCAATAGCGTAACCCCAATTTTTCCGCCTATAAACATACACACTACCCACAATTCCTCCATTTCCTTTGACAAAGGGCCAACACTCAAAACGTCAGCTTTGAAACTCCTAACGGTGGCCAATTTATGTTATCAACTCAGTTGATAATACCATTCCTTAGTTGTGCAAAAAGAAAAATCCTCGATCAGCCTCTGTATCAGTAAAACACATCCAGAAATAGAAAAGTAAAACTTGATGTTATTCAGAAAAGAAGAGTGAACCTAGAGGTCTTGAATTCTGTGTGTGTGCTTGTTCTCATTTTGCTTTGCTTGTGTGTAAGATCAAGGCTGACATAACCAGCTCTTGAAATGTTTCCGTAGTTGTTTGTTTAGAATTGTTATGTAGTAATGACTGATTTGTGTGTTTTCTTTGTCTGTTTGTAGGGTGCTATTGGAGAGGCAGGAAATCCAGGACCTAGAGGACCTGATGTATGAGTAATAACCTAGTCTAATGAAAATTATTTAATTATACAGATGCTCTCTGTTAAGTGTAGGAAGTAATTCAGGATAGTATTAGTTTTGCTTCTTGAAGCTCTATGATAGGTTGTGGAGGCCCATGCCATCTTTAAAGGAGGAATTTTCATTTGCATTTTCCTGCATTTAACTGGTTAATTTTTTATTTGGAGTTCTGGTTGCCTCCTTGTGATGTTTATTCTTGTTCTGATTGGCTATCTTGAGAGTGCTTATTCTCAATTTCTTCCTGAAATCACTTCAAATAGTATAGTTGCTTCCTACAGGGTGCTACAAACATTTGAAAATGGAAGAAATATATTAGGATTTTCTGGTCAAAAGTGAAGGAAAGTAAAAGAATTCTCTTACTTCTCAGGAGAATTGAATCTCACAACTTTACCTTCTCTGAACTTTCATCTTCTACCACTGAGCTGTTTGGGGCCTGTCTCAATAAAAGCCAGTTACAGGTGTACCACAACCTGTAAGACTTCTCACTGCTGTCTATTCAGCCTGTGAAAAGGCTCTCATATTTGGGTTTTGCCTGAAGGCCCAGCTGCCTTTTATAACATTGGCTGCCACTTAAGGTTAAATTTATTGAATACTCTGGCTGTGAGGAATATGTTAGCAAGCTTGGCCACATCATAACTGGCTTTGTGAGTGACAAATGTAACTTGCAAGCTAGATAAGCAATGTCAAATGCATGGGGTGAATTTGAGCCTGGTTGTTGAATGATGAAAGATGCGATTCCTTTTGTCACAGGCCCCATTTTAAGTTGTCCATAAATTGTAAGTTAATTAATTGAAATTATTTTTCTTGCAGGGTGCACAAGGAGAACCAGGAGCAACAGGTGCCATTGGTTCTCCTGGAACAGCGGTATGCTTAACTGCTTTGATACTGCTGTGCCTATTCACCAATATCTTTTGTTGCATGCTTCCTCACATAAATGAAAGGTGGTTGGTAAGGGTATCTAGTGGTTTCCTTTGTGGCCAGCTAGCCAGCCCTGGTTATTATTACAATTCCAGAGGTACAGAAGCCTTAGTTTGTAACTTAGCTTGACCCATAAACCTGAGAAAATCATCACTGATGAAAAATAAGAGGCAAAACTGCTGCTGAACAATTGAAGACAACTGCTACTATACTACTGAAGAACATATGAAGACAACTGCAAAAAACTGCTTGTGAAAACTTGGAGACTGCTTCTTCAAGACTGTGAATTGTGGCAGTTGACTTTGTTAAATGTACCTTTTAATGACTTTTGATTGGCAAAGTTCAGTTGAATGGACACAATAGTCAGGCTTAAAATTGTTCAAAATGTTTGATTCCCTTTGCCACAGGGAAGCCAAGGATCTAATGGATCTCCTGGTGAACCTGGACAAGATGGCAGTGATGTAAGTAAATAGATAAAATTATGTCTAATTTGTTGAAATATATAGAGTACTATACAAAACTTCCTTTGTATCTTTCTCTCGAGCTCACCCACATACTGTGTTTGTTGCAGCCATCTTTCAGTGTATATTAGAATTGGAAAATAAGTAAATTTTAAGATGACAAGATAGCTAGTGACTGGAAACTTGAGAGAGACCATAATTGTTGAGTTAACTGGTGAGGAAAGCACAATGTTCAGCCATTGATCACTTGGAAGCAACATACAGATAGGAACTTCCCTTGAATTTATTCATTCACAATGTTCTACCACGAAAACAGAAGGTTGTGTATAGTCAGGGAACTCCCAATGAAATCTGCAGCACCCCTTTTTTTTTACCTTTTACTAAATTGTACTCCTTTCATTAACTGTAATCAGGTTCACCCTTGATTCAAATTTCCTTCTCTCTTCTTTCAACCTCATTACTGAACATTACTTAATATGCCTAACATATTGGGAAAAATGGAATTATTGATTGAAATCAAGAATGAAATTGAATGGTAATGTATATATTTTGTTCTCATCAGGGTCAACCAGGACCACCAGGACAGTTAGGGGACATAGGGGACCCTGGAACATCTGTAAGACCCTTATTCTGATTGTAAAATGATGAGGCTTGCATTGATTTCCCACAAATATCCATTGTGTCATATCTCAATGAACCCCTTCCTCCTCTAGACCTCTCTAGTCCATTGACTATGCTTTTATTGTGCTTGTAGTCACAAATGCAATGCAGGTAGAGTGATACTGTCACTATTATTCAATTAGATATCATTCAACACCTTAATTAGCTTGGAATTAACTAATTGTTCTTCACAAACAACTGGACAAAATGTCTGGCAATCCAACAAGTTGACAATGTTTGAACAGACAGTGTCTGTTGACCATCTGTTATTTCAAGCATGGCAGTGATGATGTAGAACAGGTACAACAAATGCCTAACAAAAAACCTGGACTATTACAGCTTATTATAAACTAACTAATTTTCATGAACAAAGTCTATGAACTTATTGTCAGTATTTTGTTACTATAGGGACAAAATGGTCTGCCTGGTGCACCAGGTCTTCGTGGTGTGAAGGGTGACATGGTAAGTGAAAGATGACATGCACTTAAGATATCCAGAGTGTGTCAGAATCTTGTCAAAGTAAAACTGTTCACAAATTTGTAGTTTCAAGTGGTAAGGTCACTCTCTGGAATCTCAAGATGCAGAGAGTGTTCTGTAGTTTTTAATGATATGATGGACACAGAACCATTGTGTTTTTTAGTATATTTCTCCTTTGAGGTAAGGCTACCTAACATAAAAGTGATTTTGCAGTCCAACTATGATTTCATTGCAGGGATCACAAGGAGAGCGTGGTGACAGAGGAGAAACTGGAGAGGGTGGAGAACAAGTAAGTAATGATGATTCATTTCATTTATGTCACTTAAGCTTGCTTTATGAAAGGTCCATTGTTTTTAGATATTTTGGTTCCAGGTTAGTTTTTTTCATTAAAGTGTTCTTTACTTTAAGAGATGGTGCAAAAGTAAGAGCACTTGCCTCCCACAGCCAGGGTGTAGTATTTTGACATCTTTTAGGCCTGTACCCTTAAAAAAGTTTAGTTTTTTGTTTCACAATTTGCAAGAGTTATCTATAAAAGCCAAGGGGGGAGTAAAATATTGTAGTCCCAGTTTGAAAGGATTTTAGACTGGTAGCTAGCACCTGAGTTCAATTCCTGGACCTAGCTGGTGTCACATGTGGGTTGAATTTGTTATTGGTTTTTCCTCTGCCTGTTTTCCTACCTCCACTAAAGTTGATGTTCCAAATTTCAATACTACCTGGAAACAGTGGACAAGAAGAGTGATCATGTGGAATGTCCACTATGAAATTCCCATGTTTCAAGAGTTTGACAGGAGTAATTTTTATAGAATTAAATAAACTCCTTAAAATGAACAGTACCTTGAAGCCACTGACAAATTAAGCAAGTCCCAAAAGTAATAGTCCCTTGAAAGAAGCACCTTGCTCTGAAAGCAGCAAGAAAATCCCAGATTTTAATAGATCCAGAAAGTAGTGACACTCTGAGAGTAACCACCTTGAAGACAAATATCCAACCATAAATTTTATTTGCCTTGGGGGAGTTTCAAGCTGCTATTTTTTTAGGTTGCAATGGCAAGGAAAAACTAGTGTGGGGGTCACCAAATTCTATGGTTACCAATGACACATGTACATCTTTGATGGTTTTGTAGTAAGCTATAATACTATTACAACTGTACTTTATGTTTATGGGAAAAAACATTGGCTTGAAATGCAGTGTGATTGTGAAACAAAACTTGCCTTTCCATTTTCTATTGTAATATTTTTTTCTGACAACCATCATATGATTCTAGGGCACCAAATGATTGCTTTTCGAGAGTTTAAGCATGTACAGTAGCTCTTCTTAAATGTAGAAAACTTCTGAAAAAATAATAGAAACAGGGCTCCAAAAAGATATTACAAGGGCACGATGCTCTTAAAGACATAATGATGTGTCTCCATAGGGTCCATCAGGTGAAGTAGGAAGGGATGGACAAGACGGAGTAAAGGTGGGCATATGGTATTTGTTGGTCAGTGTTTTTTTTAAATAAACCACCTCCTCCTTTACATGAAACACCCATCTGTCAGGTTGTCATCGAGATATTTTTGATATGGGAGCTAACGTAGTAAATAAACCCTTTTCTGTGGCTGTGAGATTGTTCAAAAAATGAATAGTTGGCCAAGGTTATTGTGAGGTTATTTGCTAAGGTTATTGGGGGTTATTACGTGATAAGTGTGCAGTGATTTTGTACCATATGAAGTAAAGTAGCCAAATGAATATATATAGTCACGCAAAAATTATTGGGTGGGTTATGATGTCAGATAGTACATGAAATAATTATGATGACACTGCTTGCAAACCATTGACACAGATTGAGAATTGTTGTATCAGGCAACATCTTTTCTGCATATTTTTTTCAAAGTACATCAGTACATTCATTTATCCTATGGTTATATATTAAAATAATGCTTATCCTATTTCAGGGAGATCAAGGATCTCGAGGAAACCCAGGAGAACTGGGGGCACCTGGTGAAAGAGTAAGAAAATTAATAATTAGAATTAACCCTTTACACCCTAACATCTGTATGTATATTCTCTATTCTGTTCTTTATACAGTTCCTAAGGTGCTTAATGGAAGAATTTGTTTTGTAATCAACAGCTTCTTTAGTTGGTGATCATTTCCTTTATTCACACGACCTTAGTGTTTGATTCAGGGTTGATATTGTATGGAGAAAATAGATGCTAGTCACTCTTTAGGGTTAAAAGGATAAATCTAGTGGCTGTTCTGGATAAATTGTTTACTGGATTGAAAAAAGTAGATATTTTCTCGTGATGTTTAGAGAGGTGAAACTGTGCATTTTTCATTAAGGGTCCCACAGGACCAGTAGGAGCAAGTGGACCTGAGGGTGCTGCAGTAAGTGTTCATGATAACTTAGATGAAAGCAAGCTATACTTGTTAGCACAGTAGGAAGCTAAGGGGGAGGGGAAGGGGAAATAGGAGAAGAATTCCTTTGTTTGGCCTGGACAAGTATGTGCCATCCAACAAGCTGTTTTTTTTTCTTTTAGAGTCTTGACTCTTAATCTTGGCATGAATTTTCACCCTTCAAGATTTTGAATGGGGTACTGTTCAAGATCCACTATCTTGAACTGGGTGTGAATGTTGACTATGTGGATCATGCATGCGTGATACTAAACATTTTTCAAAACTAATGCTGAATATTATGTCTGAATTTACCAGATTTAGCAGAAAGTATTGGTAGTTCATGAGGTAGAGGTTCAAAATTGGGCCACACTGTGTGAAACAGAGGGTTCTCACCAGTTTTTGCCACCTGAATATTGCAGGTTGTCGGCTTTAAAAAGGCTTACAAAGGGGGGAAGGGGGTCACAGGCAACCAGGCCCCCCCATGGCTATGCCCTTGTCCCATAATTGTAACATCTTTATCTTCATTCACACTTGGGTAGCCAAATTACAGGTTTTTATCTTGTTGGGTCAGGGTTTGAAACCAGTGGAAGTACATCTCCACCCAGATTCAGCTTTAGTACCCTTCCCTCCTTCCACGGAGAGTGGCAAGTAGAGGGTGAAGTACCAAGCTAAGGCCTTATCTGCACTGCATTTGAGTACATGTACCTTGAAAATGCAACTTTATTGCTAAGGTTTGCGCTGCTAGTACTGTTCATGTCAATCTGGATAAATTGTCTATGGAGGATGGAGCTTTCCAAAATGCAGATTACACAGCTCATAGTATAATATTGAAGGGATGAGCTGACCCATAGTATGTGTATACTGTACTTCAGAATGCTGTAGATAAACATCCATTTTGTGGATATGCCACCATTCAAATCCTACCATTTTTGAATTGTGCTTGTTGACATCATCTACTGAAAATTCACCCTAAGCCTTATTTGCACCAAAGTTTTTATGAATCTTTATCACTTTCTTTTTGGTTTCATTGGGGTATTCTTTTAATTTCAGTGTTTTGGGAATACTTTCCTGTCTTAAAAGGGTCCTTAAAAAAATTGTGCATATGTTGTAGGGTTCTCCTGGTCCGAGTGGTAACAGTGGATCACCAGGTGCTTTAGGGGCTAAAGGAAATCGTGGCTTGATGGGCAGAGCAGGTCCCAGGGGAGGCAGAGGAAGTCCAGGAGCTGAGGGTGCGAAAGGACCAGGTGGAGAGCCAGGAAATCCAGGCAAAAATGGTGCCCCAGGAGAGCCAGGTTTTAAAGGAGAACAGGTACTTTGTGTGTGATTTCTCTATCTTTTTTCTTTACTTCTACACATCGATGGTAGTATTGTGAAACAGAGTTTTAGTGCCCCAGATGTTCAAATTTGTCATTCCTTGACTCTCACAGACTAACCAACTTCGTAGTTCTGTTGGGGTGTGTGTGAAAGATTAAATTATCAATGCTTGTTGGAAAAAATTATTTTCCCTTTTTTTTTTTTTTTTTGTTGTCTCTATAAAGCTCCCCTTTCTTTTATTAGCCCCTTATGTATGGTTTCAAGATTCTGATGAACTGTCTTTGTTTCTTCCTTCTGTTTTGAAGTATATACTACATTCGGTATTTATCAAAGCTGGATAACCATGGAGAAAAAAAGTGACTCACATTTGGTTCACAATTAGTGAAAACATCTTAAACATCTTTTTTAATATGTTCTTGTCTGAATTTCTTCTAAAATTATTATTTTTTTATCAGAGCTGTTATAATAGATGGACTTATAGTGGGTGGGGGAGGGGTGGAAGGGTGGGAGTGAAAGGGGGGAAAAAAGTCCATTCAGGTCTACCAATCACTAGCTACAGGTGAAAAAGGTGTTACAATAATGAACTACATCACTCATAATTTGTAACAACTGTAAAGAGGGTGACATGTATGCATTTAGATGTGTTCGTGTAATTTTATGTGTTTCACCTGCTCCCTTCTTGTCTTGTTAATATGCTGTAGCTGAATTGTGAATGAAGATAAATGTATACCTTTACCTTTTCATACACATATCTTCTTTTGGATAATCTTATTTTACTGAAATTTATTTTTCACTGGTTAGGGTGCAATGGGTCCTACAGGACCTGTTGGCCCTATTGGAAATGCTGGACCAGATGTAAGTAATAACACCATAATTTATCATTATTTTAATATATTTTTTTAATATTTATACCACAAGAAGGCTTTGTTGCTCTTCTGTTTTCGACCACTTTTGTGTCCAAACTGTCATACAGGTTTTGTTACATCATGTTAAGTTTGTAATGCACATGTTCAACCCAGGGGTCAGGAGTAAAAAGGAATTGTGTGTTACCCTGTATGCCAATTCTTTTGACTTGCAGTCATTATTATAACATGGATGCAACACAAACAAAGAGGTTTTCTTAATTGATTAAGTCTGTGAACTCTCCCAGAGAAGAGTCTGTCTTTACAGTGTGCACAACAATGTGCCACATAAATTTTCAATTTTAGTGATAGCACTTCTGTTAATAGTTATATTTTTATATTACTGTTTGTTATGTTGCAATGCCCTTGTCTCACCTTCAGTTTGCTTTTTCAGGGGCTTACTGGCATTCCCGGTGAACGTGGTAGGCGTGGAGAACAGGTCTGGAAATAAACTTTTCAAACTCATTAATAATTCAAGAGATCAACTACCAACCACATCATGTGCATGTGTTTGGATATCCAATGAAAAACAGTATACCACTCTCCAGTGAGAGTGGTATATACCACTAAAATATGCATAATGACAACTTGCACAAAATCAATGAATATTTATTACTCACAAGTAACCTTACTTTTACAATGCTTCATTTTCTTATTTAGCCCCTTTACAAAAACTCAACCTGCAGCCTAGTGCTTTCATTTGTTTCTTGGTGTTTGGATACCCCGATGAAACACTTGCTCTCGTTTTGGAAATAGTACTTCTCAACCTGCATTGGAGATGTTGGGTTGTTCTAATTTTTATCAGCCTTGTATCTAGGATTATAAAAAGTGTTTGTTCATTTCATCTTTAGGGAGCTCCTGGAGTACCTGGAAGAAGAGGACTGGAAGGAGCCAAAGGACAATTGGTTTGTTGATGGACTCATAACTTCATACACTTATTAAGGTTCATGCTGTAAGAGCAAGCAAAATTTTGAGTTAAAATTAAAGATTCACTAATTGTTGGCATTGTGTTTTCCTTGGTTGGTCATGAAGAACCTTGTTTAATGGTTAAAACTACTGAGCAATTCATATCTCTTGTTAAGTAAGTTAAGATTGCAGAATCTTAAAGGGAAACCATTCACACTGCAGTTTATGCTTCTTGAAAAAGCCTTGCATCTTAACTTCAAGATAGTTCTCTAGTAGCCAAGTTCTTTTGTCTTGCATTTTAATTGCCAAGATAGAAGATGTGGCTTTCATAATTGAACAACAGTTTTATGGGAATTATTTCCTTTCCAAAAGATAACCAAAGAAATTAATCCACCAAGTAAACTGAAATTAATTGTGGTTTGGATAGAGAACTTTTATCTAAGTAAGGAAAAAAAATTGGGTTCAAAGAGGGAAGAATGTAAAGTAGCCACAACAATCTATTTCCTTTTTACCTGACAATATCAGGCAATTCTGAGCTTTTTGCCTGTTTAGCTTACCAATCAGAACACAGGATCCACTTCTTGCTCTGCTAAATGCAAATGTACAGAACAGTTAGACTTGCAGAAGGATTGTATGAATGCAAAGTCTGCAATGAAACCCTTTTTTGGGGGGGAGTTGACTTTTGTATTCCTAGAAGTGAGGAAAGGAAATTTCTATCCAAATTCTCAATTAATTTTATTGGAAACAAGTGATGAGAATTGACCAAAATATTAGTAAGGGGGAGATTGGTTCTTGGAAGTTATATTATCAAGTGTGCATGTTTGTTGTTTTTTCATTCTGATGTTACCTGCATGTATTGTTTGTTTCTTTATGTCTAGGGTAGCGCTGGAACTGCAGGTCCACCTGGACAACCTGGGCCTCAAGGAAAACGGGTAATGCCTGAATCATGAAAAGATGAACATAAATCAATAAGTACTATTTTTAACTCACTACCTGAAATACGTTACAATAAGAGCACTAAATGAATATAGAATGATCGATCCTCGAAGTTATGAACACTACTGAACTAGTTGTTGAAATAAGACCTGAAAAAAATTCTGGTCCACATGGTGTTTGAACCCATGACCTCTGCGATACTGATGCAGTGCTCTACCAACTGAGCTAACAAGCCAACTGGGAGCGGGTCATTATGTTGGATCCAAACGAACCTTCAAAGGGGTGAATAATGGCTGTAAACATATGAAAATCATGTGAGCACTGTGGTTGAAAAAACAAATATAGAATCGATCCTCACAGTTACGAACACTACTGAACTAGTAGTTGAAATAAGGCCTGAAAAAAATTCAGGCCCATACAGGATTTGAACCCATGACCTCTGTGATACTGGTGCAGTGCTCTACCAACTGAGCTAACAAGCCAACTGGAGCTGGTTATTATGTTGGTTACAAACAAACCTTTGAAATGGTGAATAATGGCTGTAAACATATGAAAATCATATGTATGCACTGCAGTTGAAGAAACAAATATAGAGTCAATCCTCGCAACATTAGTTCACATCCCTCCTGTGTGGAGCCATATCATTCTCATCTTGACTTGAAACCACTTAATTATCATCTTTTGAGAATTATTGAGGGGATTAGATCTCTTCAAGGTTGACATAAGTTCACCAGTCCTCTCTTTTGGTTCACTAGGGATCACCAGGAAAAACAGGACTACCAGGAGGACTTGGTTCCCCAGGTCCAATAGTATGTTGACCAAGATGACATCTTAATAGAGCTTTGTATTTTCCAGGAGAGTTACATCAAGAATAATCTTCAAATGAGATATAACTTTACAAGCCCATGCTGTTTTAACCATCTAATATTCTCTTTAATATTCTTTATATTCTTTTATTAACTTCATTAGATTATAGAGTTCTGTTTTTCATTTCTATCCCCCAGAGTAGTTTCACCAATCTTTAAATATTTGTTAGTACTAAAGGTGCTTATATTCTTTGGAACTAAGTTTAGTATCAGCATTTTGTCTTTTTCATAGTGGATATAAAAATATGTACAGTTTATACCTATTCCTTGCTCGAATGTTTAACACCCATGGATATATGTTTTTGGAGGGGCCAGACATTTTTCTGAGCCCCAAAGGGGTGGAAACATGCGACAAATGAGCGGTTTATTATGGTCCTATATTTTACATGTTTTCTTGACCTTAAATGTACAATATGATAGCTATACATGGAATATGTGTAGAAAGTGGTGTAATTTTTGACTTGACTGAACTCGCATGAATTTGTTTTTAGGGTCCTTCTGGAAATCGAGGCTATTCTGGTGCAGAGGGAAGGCAAGGAGTGAAGGTAAGCAGACCTTGTAAAAGGGCAAAGGATACAAGTTTCTAAAGAAACTGTGGTTCGGCATGGGTGGAAGAGTGATACATGCTAACTTAGTATTATCAACTGAGTTGATAATGTAAATTGGTCGTGGTAAAGAGTTTGAGGACATGAAAGGGCAGGCAGACAAACAAATAGAAAATATCATGCATAGAACATTTGAAATAATTCTACCATTGCTGTTCACCAATAGGAGTCTGAACGACAAGTATACTAGAACAGCAGTAATATTGTTTTACAAAATTGACTTTGTACTGTCTACAATGAGGTTCTCTCTTTACAGTTTTCTCTTTGCTTCAATAATTTTTAGGGTGACAGTGGTAGAAATGGAGAGAATGGACGGGATGGAGGAAAAGGAGAACAGGTAATATTAATGTCATGTGTGGTTAATGACGTGATTTAGGACATTTAACTCTATATAACCTATATAACGATGGACTCTTGCAAAAACAAGTAAAGATATTTTACTTGCAGCTGTAGTATTGGCTTGCTCAGGTGCATTTTAAAAATGAAGGTATTTTTTGCTTGTTTATTAAGGGATCGCAAGGGGAACCTGGTAATCCAGGCCGATCAGGACCTCGGGTAAGTATTAAAGTTATCAATACAGTTAAATGTGCTCAGAAAGAATTACTGGTGGAATGCCCATTTCTGAATTTTTTTTGAAGGGCAGATAATACTATCTAATAGGTAAATTGCAATTCTCTAGATGTTTCAACAAAACCTTCTCTTTTATCCACTGGGTAGAGAATTATCGAGTGCATTGTGTTATCTACCCTTCAAACAAGTAGGCCATATATGCCTAGTGGGCAGCAGTCTGTTTGAAAGGGCATGCACAATAGTCCCTCGCAGTGTGCTGGTTATGTTTCAGCTAGTGTGTTACTCTAAGAGTTGTTTCTCAGCCTCATTCTCCTCTCCCTTTCTTTCTTTCCCTGATTGTCTGGAATATTAGATTCAGTTCCCTTCTGAAGGGATTTGTAGCTTGTTTGCCAGCTTTTACCAGTCATAAGCACTGGCTGTTTGAAGTGGACACTATACATGTAGGCACTCAAAGTAGTTAAGAACTGTGCAGTTGTTGATTTTAGTGAAGTTACTTTGAGCATGAACTCAACTACATCTATTCTCACTACACATACTATTGGTTCATTTCCTCCTTAATTGTTTTTGCCTGTTTATACTTGTTAAGTTTACTGTTTAGTTTGTTGTCAAGTGTTGTTTTCTAAGTTTTATCAGATTAACCATTCCATCTATTGCTACAAGACCTTTGTGTTAGGTTAAAATATGGTAAGTTCACAATGAATAATAGTATTTTTAACATCAATAATTTGGTTTAAAATTCTGGAACTTGGTGGTTTCATTATATTTAGGGAGACACAGGTGCTGCAGGAAAACCAGGAAAGTCAGGCTCTCAAGGAATTCCGGTGGGTCAATAAAAGCAATAGTAATGCAGTTGTAGCATTGAGTGAAAGGAAATTCAAAGAGTAATTGGATTAGTGATCAATGTACAAAGTGAGAGAGCAACCAGTGTCACCTTTTGGTAGATTTGGGATTCTGTCTAGCACCCTGACAACTTATACTAACAACTTTATAGTGAGATGCAAGATTAACTAAAAGTAAGTGGTGTCAACGACACATTTCCAGGGAAACATCTTAAAGAAAATTTGTCAAAATTTTTAAAAGTTTTAAAATGTAATCGGTGTTACAAACACAGACATCTGCATACTGATACAGTGTAAGAAGCTTTTATGTATACATACCTTTAAGCTTAATATTTTGCAAGTCTGCATTTTGCATGAAAACAAACGCAAACAGGAAATATAGTCAGTTGTGAATCACACCAAATTTTCAGCTCAGCTTAGTTCTTTGGTGAGTGTACTAATGTTGTGACTGCAGATTTCATAATGTATGAAATTAGTTAAATGACAGGCAATATTTGGGCTTGCGTTTGTTTTCTTTGTATTTTAGAGTTTGTGAAATGTTGCAGTCCTTTATCGCAAGAACAGTATTTGGAAATTGACTCAAAATATTTTTATTTTTCTTAGGGTGTTGATGGAGAGGATGGTACCCCTGGAATACCTGGGGTCCCTGTATGTTACCTTTCACTTTATTGTAAATTGTGTGTTTTTTGAACCAGGTAGAACTTAGGTTCTTCCACCTTTAAATTAGTTGACTATTGCACCCAACAATTAGATACCTCACAAAGCTCAAATCTTGATTATTCAATGGTTTGGGTTTGTGAGTTTGCGTGCTGCTGGTAAAAATTACTTTCTTTTGGGAATGGGCTCTTCTTGTTTGAAATTCCAGCCAGAGTTTTGGACTCTACTACCTATATTTCTGGAAGGATCCATCAGATCACATTAAGTATCCTGACTGTGCTACATAAGATCCTGTAAATTTCAAGTACCAGCAGGGCTGTAACCATTCTTTTTCTGGTGGGATCAAAGCACATTCTGTTTTTGATCCTGAAAGGTCCCTGCTTGGAATATATATCCCTCACAGATCTGCATTCCCTTAATATATCCATAGTGGGATTTCTGGAATTCCTGTGGGAACTTGCAGAGGTTTTGTGTTTCATCCCAGGTGTTGTTGTAGAATATTCTAATAAATTTCAAGGGGTGCATGGGGAGGGGGGTGTGTGTGGATATCCTGACCGTGTTGCTTTACATGTAGATTCTGTGTAGTCCTGCTGGGAATCTGGAATGTCAATATGGGATACTACCAAACATCAGTCTGTAGTGGGATTGGTGGAATTTCAGACACAGTTTTGGTGGGATTTTGTGTCCCATCACAGATGGGATGTTGGAATTTCACTTAGTTAGTTATTGCAGCTGCAGCAAAGGCAGTCATTTGTTAATGCTAAGCTTATGCCTCTGATCAATAAGTCAAGTGATGTTCATTGATAATGTAAATCATGCTGATTACTGAGTCAAGAGATTTCACTTTGTGATTGTTTATCCTTCTGGACTTAATTTTTTCTTTCAGGGCCCTCAAGGAGCACCAGGAACACCAGGTTTCTCTGGTCCTAAAGGAGCAGTGGTGTGTTTCATGTTATTGATAATGTGGATAGTTTTCAGTATATGTGCATGGACATTTTGTCTATCATTTACTTATAACTTGGTGTAGGGCTGATATTGCTCTCAGTTAAGAATGTTCACAATGTTGCTACATCAGAGTTTGTGCTGACATAAAAGAAGAAATGGAGTAGTAGCCATAAGCCCAATTAAAAATTTGAAATCATCAAACAGTTATCAATTTTCAAGAGGAGATGGCAAGAATGTCAGTCAGAGATCTTCTGAAAATACACTGTAGGGGTTCATTGTGTCTTTGGTTGTAAATTTTGCCTAAAGACGTGGCATTGTATTCAATATTCTAATTAAGGTGTGAATAGAGGATCCAGTTAGGGGATTTTGATTGGTTCGGCCATCATAGAATATGATTTAATATACCAAATGGACTATAAGTCACTAAACGGATCAAGAAAGATGGTCAATTTTGAGCTTGGTTGTCATTTCAGACATGTTTGTTAGACATGACATGTTTCATATATAGCTTGGTGTGGGTGCCACATGCCCCATTGGCTATCAGCCATCTCATATCCATTGCATGCTTCAAGATTAATTGATAACAAGTGTTGAGGCAACCTTCAAGCAACGTAATTGAAATTCGTTTATTTTCAGGGTAACGCTGGAAGAGATGGAAGCATAGGAGAACGAGGAGCAGATGGTCTTAAGGTAAAGGAGTGCTCCAATTAAGAGCTTTCCTCTTGAGGCTGTTTACAGGTGTTAGTTATTCATGGAAGATTAACCTCTTCTTCCTTTTTAAGATCTGTCTCAGTGTTGGCTTTTGACAAATTGATTCGTCGTTCGTTGGTTCATAATCACGTCCTCCATTTTTGGGTGGTTCTCTTCTTTTCTCTCTATATCTCTGTATTATTCTTTAAAAAAATGATGTGACAATTTACGAAAATATCTTTCATCTGGTTGCAGTAATCAAAAGGATTTTACAATCCAGTTCAAGCAGTACTATTTTATTGATTTCTTAAGGAGTCGCCGACATGTAACCTATGGAGCTGTCAGTAGTGTCTCTTGACTGCAACAATTTCTTTCGACAGGGTGAACAAGGTGCCACAGGAGAGTTTGGTAAATCAGGCACACCAGGACTGGCGGTAATGAACAAGATATTGTACTCCACATATGTATAGTACACGCTAAATGATTGGGGGGGGGGGGGGGGTAAGGGGGGGGGGTAAAATAAGTAATGAAAAAATAATAAACTTGATCTTAACAACGGACCTTAAGTTTATGCTACAGCACAAGTTGAGTGGCAGATATTTGTTTATTTGTGTAAGTTACACAGTATGCAGAGGTGCTAGTTAGTGAGGCAATCGACCTACTGATCCAGGCAACTTTAACTTCGTTGTGCGATTTTAAGAAAAACCTTGAAAAGGCTTTTTTCAGTCAGTTTTTAAGCTTGGTGTCAGCAAGTGTCTATGGGCAATCTTTGATCAAACCTCTAAACAGGAATTTTTGCATTTTAAAGCAATTCCTGTGAATATCTGTCCAGTGGTAATTATGGTAGTTATGGTAGTTATGTAGTCCATCCATGGATTCGTATGACTGTGTAGCGATTTTGCCTCTAGGGTCGACAAGGTTTCAGAGGAGACCCTGGTGCTCAAGGAAGCATGGGAGCAACGGTAAGAGAACACTAGGAATAGGTATGATTGTGGGGCAAGGTAAACCTGGGGCGGGCAGAAAATAGAGTGCTTAAAGAAGGCATGACTATCTGACTATACCTCCTCTAACCCAACAACAGTCAATTGATAACAAGTTAGGGTTAATGTTGGGTTAGGGGAGGGGTAGGTGGGCAGTTGCCCAGATACTGATATTGATCCCATAGGCACTGGTGAACCGTCAGAGTCGCATGCATAAATACTGGGGGTTAACTATGTTGGACCAGCATTCCATTCAAGGGGTGGATATCAATACTCATAGTGTCGTCATAGGGTAAATACTTGGCTTGAGAGTTGACCTTTTTCAATGCCAGCCAACTCATCGTCAAGTCCTCGGGCATGTTGACCCTTATTGTGGTTTCTAATAACTTGCACCTTGCAAAAAGGTGGAAAAAGTTGATACAAGCTTGTGGAAAAAAAAAATACGGGTTTCCACGAGGACACCGCAACAGATCTTCTTACTCTATAATCAAATTCTCAACCGACTTAGCTACAGGGACTTTTTAGAAAGTGCCCGTTTTTATAGTGAGATTAAGCAATGTTAGAAAAATCCCAAGTGGAGGATGGAAGATGTTGATTCTCTGCGAGTGGGGGGAAAAGGGTTGTTGCACTTACATTACATATTATTTCTTTAAGGGACCGCCTGGTATCCAAGGACTCCCCGGTGCATCTGGTAAACTAGGAAATCCAGTAAGTATCCAATCAGGTCGTTCTGGCTCTAAGCAAAGTAGATTTATGGAAGACTTCAGCACTGTACTTCATCTTAAAATGATCTGTGAATTATGGGAGTGTCTGGGAAGTCGACAGTAAGACAAAGGTTTTCTTGACGTGCATTCTTTTCATTTATTTATTCATTTATTTTCGATATAAGACAGGCTGGCCCAGTTCAGCTTTCGGGCTGGTTGGAATGGGGCTTGTATAAACAAAAGGGCCAGGCCACCCAACCGGAAGCTACATTCCCTACACTTTGCGAGAAGTGCGTACGTTCTTTAACGTCCCCTGTTAACCAGTACAGAGAAGATGCAGAACATGAGGCCTACAGTTTATTGCCTTTATCCAAGAAGACTAGGATGTCTAACCATTTGCAGATGTCGTAGCAAGACAGAAAATTCTCCTCAGTTATTTTAAAACCCTGAGTGTTGACCCTGTATCTCCCGCACGGCAGTCCAGCGCTCCACACCATGACCTTACCTTAATATTCAGGGCGTGAAATTGCGCCTAATACAGGCGCCAATGCGACTAAATTTTTCACTTTGGCGACCAAATCCTGAAAGTTAGTCGCCAAATTGGCGACTAGAACGTTTCATCATAACCTTACCAAGAGATATAGTGAATTAAAAAGATTTGCAGAGATAAATCCGCGGCAAACTTCCTCATTAACTTTGTTTCTAAAACGTAGCACGTGCTTCTCGATCGATAACTAGACGCCATCTTGGATTTAGATGAGCCTGAAAGTTGTATATCATCCATCCTAGTGTCCACTTTGTAGCACGTTAAAGATCTTTTCCCTAACTTAATTTTGAAGGTAATTTAGTGTTAACAACTGGGTTGAAAACGTAAATTAGCCACCGTAAAGGGTAAAAAAGCTGACGTTTCGAGCGTTAGCCCTTCGTCAATCGTTCTGACGAAGGGCTAACGCTCGAAACGTCAGCTTTTTTACCCTTTACGGTGGCTAATTTACGTTTTCAACCCAGTTGTTAACACTAAATTACCTGCTATACTCTCCCACCGACGCAGCACCACAGTTTCTTTAGAAACTTACCCATTATTAATTTTGGAGGGTCTATCTAGAACGCTGACAGCGTAAAGAAAGATTTTGTTTGTCTTTGAAAATGGCGACCAACTTTTTTTGAATTGGCTACCACTTTGAAGAATTTAGGAGCCAAGTGGCTATCAGAAAAAAAGTTAATTTCACGCCCTGATATTATTAATAGCTATTGCCGTTGATATGAAATATAAACATCATTTATAGGAGTTTGACAGCTGGAACCACTTGCCTTGCTATCGTGCAGAACTCTAACTTGCAAGCTATCCAAATTGTCATACAGAACACAGATTAACGCTGTTTATTCCTCATTTTAGGGATTCCCTGGGACGCGAGGCAAAGATGGCTCACCAGGGTTACAGGTAAACTGTTTGTGCTCAGAGAATTAGAAGTATTTCTTAAAAAAAGAGTTGTGGAGTGAATAAGGAGGACTCTTGCAGAGATTGGAAGACATAAAGTCTGACATATACGTGAAGGTTACCTTCAAAAGTATACAAGATAATTTGGTCTTTAAACTGAGTTGATAATGTAAAGTGACCACTGTAGAAAGTTCCTAAAGCTGACGTGTTCAGCGTTCGCCCTTCGTCAGACATTATGAAGCACCATACAAGGTGGTTTTTTTGTTAAAGGTGTAACAGAGGTCTTCAAAACTTTCAGGGGATTTAATAGGCCATTTTCGACTTATTAAAATTTTAAACATAGCTCCGAGTCTAGGAGGAATAAAACAAAATTAATTAATTATTCATCCCTCAACCTCGATGTGATTTCCTTGGTTTTATTCCCCCAAGCCTCGGAGCCAAGTTTGAATTTTAATATATCGAAAATAGCCTGTTAGAATCTCAGTTAATTTATTCCAGATTAAATAGTCCAGCAAGTACATAGAACCAAAAAGAAATGTTTAGGAACCTCACGTAGGAGAAAGAAATCATTATGACATCTTGTGAGATGAAGATTTAAGTAATGTAGGACTTACAACCCTAAATTTTTTTTCATTTCGGGCTAGTTTTGAAAGAATAGAAATTAAAGTTAATCTAGTTGCTGGTGTTTTCTGCTTCTGTAGATAATTTTAGCTATGATAATTAGGTTTTAATTTATCATTAATTGTCTCTTAGGGTGAACGTGGACCAAGGGGAGAGCAGGGTCCCATTGGAGCCCAGGTAATTACATTTAATGTTAGGGCCCTCTAGGATATCAATCAACTCTGGAAGAAATAAATTCACATTGTGGTATGTTGCTAATAAAAGCAAAAGAATAATAGAAGAGAGGTGAGGGCATTTTGGTATTTTTGTTTCATAAGAATCATACGTAAAGTATTTTCAGGTGCGCCTTAAATTCAATGACTAGGATGTTAGAAAGAGTTTTTGATGGTGATGATAGGTTGTAATAAACAGCTTAAGATGTACATTTTTCACGGATACCACGCCAGAAGTTCTCACATTTTGATAGAAGAGCGATATTTATCCTTGATGTTATACTTTTTTGGACATGTTTGACATGTCAGTCCTTGTAGCTCTCTCTTGTGGCCTTTTATTCCCTCTAGGGAGCTGCTGGCCGTGAAGGCGAGAATGGATTACCTGGATCGGATGGTCTGCCGGTAGGTTTGCATCACTTCTCCATAATTTGTATCTGACTGAATCTGGTGCAACATCGACGCCACCCACTACTTCCAACAGCATAATTTTTGCGAGGAATACCATCACCTCGACTAGACACTACACTATGTCCAAATGTTTTTTAGCTCCTCGTAATCCCAGTGTTATTAATCCTCAGAATTTGGAGCTTAATCTTTGAAATTTTGCTAAAACAAATATTTGTCCTCATGCACGGAAATTGTGTGAAGTTACGTAAAAAATGTTCCTTTTGTTCTCGACAGGGAGACAGAGGAGCCATAGGGGCCTCTGGTGGATCAGGTCCTGAAGGGGGACCGGTGAGGAGATAAGCGTAATGTTTGTGACTTTATGTGTTGATACAAGTTGCCTTGGTGCATTAATACAAAGTTTTCTGTTTTAAGCAAGATCTCAAGCACTGCCGGTGTTTTAAACCAAAGTAAACACCGTAGTGCTCTTTGTTTAGGATCCAGCAGTGATAAACCGGTCGAAATATGGTTTTTGTGAAATATCTAGGTGTCTGCAGTGCACTTTCACCGTAACTGGAGTAACACGTGCTCGTGATCTATTTGTTTCAGGGTTTGCCAGGTCTGCCCGGTCGAGCAGGATTTACTGGAACTAAGGGTGACTATGTGAGTGCCTCATTTGGTTGTTTGTTTCTTGAATGTAGAATAAAATTACTTTGTTCTTATCTCAAGATTGCGCGGTTTTTTTTCGTCTTGTTCAGGGAGAGAAAGGCAACCAAGGTTCTGCTGGAGAACCTGGCAGAGATGGTGAACCGGTGAGTTATGCTTCCTGTTTGTGACTAGTCTATCATTGTTTTCAATGAAAATAAGTGGTCACAGCAATGGACCTAGGTCAATGGCTTGTCCATTGCAATGTTAAAAGGTCTACTGCAGGTTCACTGTAGGTCCATTGCAGGTCCACTGTAGGTCCACTGCGGGTCCACTACAGGTCCATTGCAGGTCCATTGTAGGTCCATTGCAGGTCCACTGCGGGTCCATTGCAGGTCCACTACAGGTCTATTGTTGGTTCACTGCAGGTTCATTGCAGGTCCACTGTAGGTCCATTGCAGGTCCATTGTGGGTCACTGCAGGTTTATTGCAGGTCCATTGCATTGAGTAAACTTCCAGTGTGTAGTTCTGGTCGACTCATTGTGTTGTGTGCTCCAGCGTCACTCTCCATCAGGAGTGACAACGGGTCGGTTCCAGTTAACTATCAGGGAAACCTGAACTGCTGGAATTAACTTTAAACAACTGAAATTCCTTAAGGGAGAAGTAGGGGTACTCCTTATCGCTTCATACTATTTAAATTGAGATACCATGTGGAAAGATGGACTGTCTGGATAGTAATGTGTCTTAAGCTTTACCCTCAATCAGATTCAACAAGTGTCCCTGTCTGACGATCATTAACAAATTCTATAAAAAAGGAATAAAAATAGAGAGTGTTTCTTTTGGAGATTAGAAGCGAAACTCCTCCCCGGCAGTACGACGTTTGTAGTCTTAATGGTGAAATTATCTCTACCCATGTTTGCCTTTTTTAAGATAATCATCTTGGAAATTTTTTCATCATTTTGCTTCAATTTAGGGCGGTGATGGTGCCCCAGGAGCTGTTGGTCAACCAGGTTTGCCAGGACCTAAGGTGAGTTAGTTCAACTAATTTTTTGCAACTTAAATTCAAGGTAAATCTCTCCCACAATTAATGCGCTTTATGTGCCATAAAAAGAACACGACATCATTTTATTAAGGACCCAACAAAACACTTACAAACGGAACATATTGGTGACTTAGCCATAACCGAAAAAAGAAATCTTTGCGCAAACAAGAATCTTTTTGTTGGCAAGTCATTCATTGTTACTTGGTGACTCGTCTCTTTCCGCACATCAGACAGTTTGGCTCTGTGTGATATTTTCTTTGTTATGATTATCTGCCATGATTGCTTTGGGTTTGGTTTTTCTTCACCCCATAGAAATTTTCTATGGGGTGTGAAAATTATCCGGGATTGCATTGGTTTTTGCCCAAAGGTGCTCTGTGATTAGTCCAGAATACTCCGCCTATCTCTCAACTAATCAGATGCAAAACTAAAACCAATCACGACTTTTTTTCATCGGCTCTTCGGGGTGTTATTCCTTTCTTCTGATTGGCTGTTGCTATTACTTTGGTTTTAGTCTAACGACACACAATAAAAAAGCACTCTGTATGTGCTACATAAGTCACAATCCTAACTTTCTTACAGGGCACAGACGGAACACCAGGAGTCCCAGGAAGACGAGGAGATCGTGGAGCCACGGTAACCATTACACTGATTTTGAATTCGATTACGAAAGCAATACGTGATCACATACGTTTTCTTTGGATGCAGCGTTTGGCCTTTGTTAAGGTGTTTACGCTTGAATTTTTTCCCTTGTAGGGAGGCCGCGGATCAGTTGGTGCCCCTGGAAGTCCAGGAATTCCTGGATCCCCGGTACGTTCTGACCAAAGATTCCATTTTTAATTCCAGGAGCAATAAAACATACTACGATCACATATAAAAAATACTACCTTGTAAAACTCCTGGACCCCGTCCTTTATTCAGGAAGCTTCTTTTTGTTTCTACTCTGACTTGATTTAATTTGTAATTCTCAGGGACCAACTGGCCCTCAAGGACTTATTGGATTAAAAGGAAATGCAGGCGAAAAGGTAACGTGGCAAATCTTGAGGAGCTTTCTCACGGTATTTGGAATTATTGTAGGAAAACCTAATAAAACTGATCCAATCCTCTGGGTCTGTAAGAAACGTTTTGTGTTTAGTCTCGATAGTCTGTCGTAAACCACTACGTGGACATCTTTCATTAATATTCTTGAATTTATATGGTCGTATACAGAGGCGTCGATTCAGATAAAATCTATTTTTTGACTTGGGAAAAATCTTTTATGGAAATCCTGAAGACAATAGATAAATTTAACTCACAGAAATATCTCTTTTATATGGAAATGTGACGATCTCTTTTTCAGGGTTCGAAAGGCGAGTCAGGCTCATTTGGATCAAAAGGAGAACCAGGGGACTTGGTTTGTCCAAACTTATTTCATGGCCTTTTAAAACTTTTTCTGAAATTTCCCTGGCACCCAGGAAAATAATTTCGAACGAACACGGCTGAAAGTTCCATGTTTATCTTAGCGCACTAGAAAAAAAAAATACACGGCACATAAGTCAAATTCCTTAAGCACACGAGATCAATTTGCTGGGCACACGTGAGAAGATTTCTGTTGTACACGAATAAAGATCTCCTTGGCACACAAGAAAGATATTTTTGGAAAGGGTGGAAGAATTTCATAGACATAAAAATTTCACCAGCACGCTTGTAAAATTCGTATAGGTCACATCTTGTTAAACTAACTGAAAGGGACAAAGCGATCGTGCACAATACGTTCAAGTCCGTCCCTTGATATAGACATTTTGTCGTTGTCAAGACCAATTTTTTATTCTCCTTTACTCTGTTATCTCCCTAGTCATAACTTGTATTTATACTCACTTTTTTTTTAAGGGAACTGTGGGAATTCTTGGCGCCAAAGGAAATCCTGGATCTCCAGGAGCTTCTGTGAGTAGAGAATACTTTTATTTAAAGACATTAACAAAATCCTGACAACAAAGCAACCTGTCTTTTGTCATCGTCTTACTGCGAGAACGTTCTTGAAACAAAATGTTTTGAATTAAGAGTAAAATTTAGAAAGTGAAACTAATCATGTTATGAGAGCTTGAGAGGATGTTGAAAGAATAACGTAATTTCCAAGTGAGATTGGTATGCTGGTGTGGAGCCCAAGTATTTCATGAAGCTTTCATCTTCGATTAACCACAGAAGGGAAATCTTAGATGGAGGAAATTATCTATTAACGAATGCAGGCGTTTACGACTTTATGCTCTGTTTCTAACATTCTGTTCTAATTTAGGAGGTGAATTAAAACAAATGTTTCTTCTTTACAAAGGGTAACAGAGGAGCCACAGGGTCACAAGGGCGACCTGGATCGCAGGGCCCACCGGTAAGTTGCAATTTCCCTACTAATTTAGCCAAAATCACCTGTTAACCCGTAAACTCCCAGAAGTGATTAACAAGTAACTTTTCCCCACAATCATCCTACATTATGGAGCAAATGGGTAATAAGAATACTCAAACTTTTCGGGTAGAAGTGATTATCTTGATCTATCACAAAATTCTCATAACTAATTTACAAGGAAATTTGTAACAGGTAGAGGGGAGAGTTAAGCCTTAGAGGGTCAAAGTTTGCGTATTTAAGCCAGCATGCAGGCAAAAGTTCAGAGAGCAGCTGTAAAGTAGTGAATCCGCCCTGAAGCGTTTTGCGGCACAGATAATTTGAAAACAAGTAATAAACGGATCCCTGAAAGTGATCAGTAATCGAAGAAATTGCATGATTTTTCTTCCTTCGCCTGTGATAGACAATTTGCCAACTCAGTAAAAAAAAGTTAAAAAGAATTGTTTGTGCTTAGTTAGAAAAACACTTAAGAGAAAAAAAAACAAATCGTGGTGGTTAAGGATAAGGAGTATAAATTGATAATTATGTTATTCCTTTTAGCAGTCTATACGTCACTACAGTTTTTTTGGAAGATATTTGAAGTCTATTAAAAAATTTAAAGCTGTTTGTAAGTTTAAAGTGCAGAGGGCTTTTGAGGGTATCTTGTGTCACCCTTCACCTGCGTATATTTTGGATCAGTCTGGAAATTAACTCTTCCTTTATTTTTTCTTTTCTGGTTTGCTTGTGATAACTTATATATTTGGATCTTCTAGGGACCACCTGGCAATAGTGGTTTGACAGGACAACCAGGAATCCCAGGAACTAAGGTATGTCAGCGTCATCGAAGAAATAGTTGATGTGGCGGATTAAAGATTTATATTGCATGATTACAGGACATTTTGTAAAAAGGGAAGAATTTGAAGTTCAAGGCGCTGACACAACGTAGCGCTCGTGGCGTTTTTTAACTCTCAACAGAAGATATTTAAGCAGAAAACCAATTGCAAGCGGTAGTCAACCACTGCACTTCCTATCACTGAGAAATACATGAGGCAAACACTCGCAAATGATATGAATTGAGACATTTTCGCATCTTTGATGTTTCCTTGATGAAAGCTGGAAACGAGGAATTGACGGACAATCTATGCTGAACGAAGCCAGATATCCAAGTCACTTTCGCATAGATGAGTTTTGAGTTTCTTAAATCACTATTTGTACTAATTTTTCCAGAGATTGTTAAACGTCCCATATGCTTTTAATGCTAGGAGCTGATATATTAATTGTTTCTTTGGAATGGGGATCACCTACGGGAATAGGGTTGAAATTGCAAACAAAGTTGCCCCGTGCCTAAAACCTGCGCCAGTTTCTTCGGAACATTCTTGGCACATCGCACTATGATCTACAACCTCCTAAATTGCTGTAGACGCTCTATCTCCCTGTTTGGTAGAAGGGAGAGGGGGCAATATGTCTTCCTCTCGCTCCCCGGGGGACGTAAAGATTAGACCTTGCGAACGCTTCTTACCAGGCTGTCGTATTGTAGTGTAGCATGACATAAATGCTCATTTGATTTTGCATCTCAAACGCTTGAATATTTGCAGGGCTCGCGTGGCGCTAGTGGTAAACCAGGAGTTCCAGGCTTACCAGGAAGACCGGTAAGTCATTCAAAACAAATAACTACATATTAATGGAGAACACAGCTCTGTTCCTTCGTCTTTCTGTTCACATATCGCTTGGCTTGCAAGAAAACTTCTCCGTTCTATTTCCGAAGGGAACTGTATGTGCCTTGTTTTCCAAAGTAGAAAAACTCCAAAGAAAACACACAGAGGATTATGGACGCTAAAAGATTGAAAAGATAAGCGCGGATGACGATTGACGAACCAGAAAAAACTTAAACCGGATATTCTGAAGAACGGGTCTTAAGTCTTATTGGGTGTCCCGCGAAACTTCCATGTTAAAGTGATAACCCCGTGCCGCAAGGGAGAGAGAGCTATACGTAGACTGAACCCCTGGTGGAAGTTTTCAAGCACAGTTGTAGCCTCCTTCCGACAAATTCAGATCAGTCACACGCTTTGCAAATATTCGGCGGATTTATTCTATCTGTCGCCTTATTCACACTACTATTTGTCTTATTCATAGGGAATACCTGGACGTGACGGCCTACGGGGATTATCTGGAACCGATGGAAGACCTGTAAGTAGAGCATTTGGTACTTTCAAGGGAAGAGTGGGAGTTGAAGAACATTTGATCCTTTAGTTGCGTTTTGGCCTTTTTTTTTTATAATAGCAGGGTTTTTTCTTATTGCACGATCGATTTAGGCTGCCTTTGAATGAGATTTTGTTGTTGATTCAAGCTTACACAAGTGTATTTTAATGTACTCTATAATTAATTGGCCAATCTACCAATGGGTCTGTTCAGGTTTGGAAACATATTTCGTTATCCCAATTGGCAAGAGGCAGACCAGTTGGCTATACAATAACTAAATAATAATGCTATATGATCGGTTGAAGAAGAGATAAGAGTCCATATTTTTGAAGTTTCCTTAAATTCATGTAACAGTTAATCAATGTTTCTCGAAGCTTGGTTACATAGTATATATCAGACTCCTTAAAGATGAGGCTTTTTCCAATTATTTTTATTCCCAGGGTTCAGCCGGTCCAATTGGAGGGCGTGGGCCCAAGGGAGACGTAGGACCTCAGGTACATATATACTTTTAGTAAGCTGGTTGTAGAATACCGATATCTGCAAGTGTACCAGAGTACAAAGAACGTAATAAACATTTAGCTATTTTTTTATGAAAGTGAAATATTTATCCATTTAAAACTGAAGCTAAGGGAATCGTTTGATTTTCTGGCTTGAGAAACTCGATGTTACCCGAGTAGGAGCCGAGGAAGACACGGAAATTTGATTGCAACAAAATTGATTGTTTCCGCCGCGGAAGAGTTCGTTTAATTATTTGTTATACAGAACAACAAAGATCGAAAGTTTCTTGTCGGGAAAAATAAGCTAAACGCGATGGGGTCGCCTGAAGACTGAGGAACGCGCTGACTGTCATACTCTGTCTCTTGCTACCTTCAGTCACGTGAAACGGCGGTCGTCAGTCAACATTCGCGGGTGACAATGCACTTTTACACACCTACGTAATGGATGTTGAAATATTGAACGCTCAATGAATACTGGCGGGAAACAGTTTTACTGATAGATGTCATGTAACTTCAAAGTAACCAAAAGAAGCCTTTGCTTTATAGCAACTCTCATTTATGCATGCTGGGAGTCTTAAGAAGTTTTTTATACAGATGTGCATCAGTGAAAATTGACAGAATTTATTCATTTATTGTTAGTTTGTTTTCATATTTCTATTACTTATAGGGCCTAGTTGGCATTCCAGGAAGGCGAGGAAGATTCGGTCCTCCTGGAGCAAAGGTTTGGAACTGTTTCTTTTTTTTTTTTTAAAGTTGTTTGTCTATTGTGTGTTCGGATACAGACTTTAAAGTGTAAAGCAATTTTTAAGTTAGTGTCGAAACGACATCGGAATATCACTGGTTTTGGTTCGTCGATATTTGGTTTAGCACTCTGATTGGCCTACGAAAGTTACGCTTCTCTTTGAGCCAAACAGGTTTAAATAAGGACCTATCAAAATTGCGCTATTTACAAGTTCCAGCGCTCCAGGCAACTTGCTTGTTTTTGCTTTGAGGTTTAATTGGCTCCTCGAGATATTTTTCGTTATTCTGATTGGCCATTGACTACTTTGATTTTTTTTTCTTCCTTTTTGATCGAAAAGCGCCATAAACAAATTTTGACGTTTACCCATTGCTGTTACATATTGAACGTGTTAGGAATTGTTAATTAAGCTCTGGCTTGACAGAAGTGAGACGAGAATCTCTCACCGAGTTATCATTCTTCAGAATGTTTCACTCAGCAAAAGCCTTTTGGATTAAGGTCTTTGTCTGGGTCAACAGCAGAGACTATATTATAGAGGATCTTTGTGCAATAAATGTGGTAGGAACATTTTTGTGAACAAGCTAATGTTCGTTCAGTGCAGGTTGCCGATTGGTATGGCGTCCATTTAACACAGGTTTCACTGTACCCTGCTAGCAACTGTGATGCGAACTGTAGTAGAAATAACGAAATAAGTGTCACTTGACTCCTTAGGGCGTAAAAGGAGAAGCCGGCTTTGATGGGAGCCCTGGCGAGGGTGGACGGGAAGTAAGTTATAGATTTTTTTACCGCAGTTAAAGGAGCACTTTCGTGGCTTGGCGTATCCTAAAGACGTTCCATTTTAGAATTCGTGTATCCATCCACGACAATATTTCCATACCCGTTTGTCTCTTGAATCACGCTGTTAAGTCAAATACAGGGAGAATATCGAACCCTTGGGATGTCAAACTCTGCCGTAATTTAGAGCCCCACCGATACGTAAACGCTTTTGGGATGTTGAAACCTGTGGTTATTTCAATCCCCGTTAGTATCTCGAAAACCATACAGTGTGTCTATTGTCTTCTGTTTGTTGAACCCGTTGGTTTGGCAAACCCCATTTGGTATCTTGAACCACTCCGGTGTATCAAACACCGTCAGTATTTTGAACCCTTCCGGTATTTCAAACGCCTTAGTGATTTTGTACTTAGCTGGTAGATCAAACCACGAGTCGTTATCTTGAATCATTTTTGCTGGTTAACGACAAGGCCGAGAATACTGGATTCTACTCACAGAGCTTCAAGACGCGTATTTCATTGGTCAGTCTTTTTACCACTGAAACGAGACAGGTATTTTCGTGGCGTGTTTGAAAAAAATTAAAATTTAGCATTAAAATTTTTTTTTTTAGGGTTATCCTGGAGCTCGCGGACCCTCTGGAGAGAAAGGCGCAAATGGATCACCGGTAGGTCTAAGCTTTCAACTTTTTGTCGCGTGCGCATCAAACGTATATCGAGGTTGGAGAAAGCTCAAGAGACCACTGCCAGGTTGGCAAAGGTCATGGAAAACCTGGAAGGTCATAAAATTCCGCACAATCATTTTCCAGGCCTGGGCAGTCATGGAATGTGATCGTGGGTCTTGGAAAGCAACGGGTTTGACCGAATTTTTTAGCGAAAACGGCAAAGAAAAAGTGTCTCCTCTACATAATGGTTTACACTGATGTACTCTGGGATTAATTTCTCGATCGTAGGGTACGGGTCACATGTAAAATGTCAATTAAATGATTTTGAAAGTAGAAACCCTGAATATTTTAAACCAATAGAAGAAAAACAAAAGAATTAATGTACAAGAAAATAAGATGAACAAGAACCAAGACTCGTAGCTCTGACAATATGCGCTGTCAATCCTCTTAACATTATTACTTTTGCGTGTACTTCTATTTACGTCAATTAACAGCACCGCCAGCCACAGAGATTGATAAACGTTTTATTTGTCTATTGCAGGGTACACCGGGAGCAAACGGTGAAAATGGGCAGGATGGTATTGGGGGTACAGAGGTAGGAATCAATGATAACACAAGCCTGCTCTTTCGAAGAGCTGCTTGTGATTGTAATTAGTTAAATTTTTTTCAGCGGTATGAAAGAAGAATTATGGTCCAGGACTTATTGAAAAATTATCTTGGGTTCTCAGCAATTTCCAAACGGTTTTTTTTTTGCTTTGAAACCTTAAAACTCGGTCATGATCATAATTTTATTTCTACTTTTGAGTAGCGAAGATAAAAATCGTATAGTTTCTAAAACGTACTTCTCTACCAAGGACCAACAATTTGCAAGGTGATACCTAAAGCTGGAGTGAACAGTAAAAACCGAAGCAAACAACAAATCTCCTTTTCATGTTACAAACTGCATGAGAGATAAGTCTAGCTCTGAGTTAGTTTTTATGTGTTATGAGTAACACTATGAAGCAGGTTCAGCGGTAAAAATGATTGCCAGGAGATAAGATTACTCTCAAAGGTGACGACCAACTAGTACACTTTCCTCACAGTTTTAATTGTTGAGCTTACAGGCGACAACGGGTGAAAGGTGCACTTTTGGCACCAAAAATACACAAACGTGGGGTAGAATTGTCTTTCGGTGAAATCAATAACTTAAACTGGATTTGCAGTTTTTGTAGCACAAAGTATGAAATTTTCACCAATCCAATTTTATAAACTTCCAGCTCCACAGGAATGAAGAAAAGATAGTTAATGTTACCTTTTGATTTTTTTAGGGTGCTCCTGGTAACCGGGGATCCCCCGGCGTGGACGGAACTGTGGGAGTTCCTGGACCAATGGGATCTGCTGGTGCAAAGGGACCACAAGGTCCCCAAGGAGATAACGTGAGTAGAACCCCTTAACATTGCTAACTTTGATTTAAAATTAAGGTTTCCTTTTCGCAGCTGGTCAATTTTTTTAATTCTGTTCTTGTGTGGATTTTATTCATGCAGGGCGACCCTGGTAGAAACGGCAACTTCGGACAAGTTGGCAAACCAGGAAATAATGTAAGTTAATATTTAATCTCAGTATTACATATTTAAAGGTATCTAATCGTTTTCTCATTTCTTGGTGATTTCGTTACATTAAATCGCCATTTGTCCTCATCACATTAAAGTAACAGATGTAATCCTAGCAAGAATTGTTGAAACATTCCTCCTCTCCTCCTTCCCCCCTATCCCTTTTCGGTGAAAAATTTAGTCGGCTGCAAAATAACCCGTGCTGTAGAGAGGATCATGTGGTCTCAGTAGAACACAACGAGGGTTGTTTTCAGAGTGAAGTTGTGTTAGTTTCAGCTGTCAGCTCCTCATTACAAATTGTAAAAAGATAAACTTATTGTCGCCCCGCCAAGCCTAGGATAACAACTTGTTGCCGTTGTTTTTGCACTCCTTTTGGAAATTCTGTGACTAATGATCGTACATACGTAGACAAATTGTTCCGTGATGCAATGCTTACTGATTTAGACTGGAAAGCCGAGAGGGATTTTAATCCAACTCAGCGACTCTTTGATGGTCAATCAATTTATGTATCTGATTTTCTTATCTTGGTATCGGGGGAAAGACGTTTATCGAGGAATAAGACGGGGGAAATGTAGTCTTGTATTTTCCAAGCTTCACTTCAAGTTCTCAATTCCTCAGCGGTAGAGTGCCAAAGTGCTTAAAAAAATTTAGACTATCTTTCCTCGAGCGCAAGATTTGTCGTTTTTCTTAATCCAAGATAACGAGATTCCTTTCAATCTAAGGATCTACATGTGCATGCCATTAGTTTTCTTTCGATATGAGAATTGAAAATTTTTGTATTCTGATGGCAAAAGGGACCACGCGGTTACAGAGGTGACACGGGAGAAAACGGTCTAATTGGAACACAGGTAAGAAGCGTTAATGTCTTTTTTTCGGTATTAGTTCAGGATAGAGATTTAAATTTGTTGTGATTATTTTTTCTTTTAACGCAAATTGTACGACGAGTCGATGCCTAAACTCAACTTTTGACCTCGCCTGACCAAGACTGGCACTATAGCAATCGAAACGTCAGGATCAACACACGATTGATGAGCCTGACTCCGCATCGTGAGACTGATCATTGAAGGTTTATATATCTACAGAACCAAGATGGACAAAAACATGTCCTAAAACACGGGTTCCCTTCTATCCTTAAATTCGGCACAAAAGAAATGCTCAGTTATTTCTAAACAAGTTGCGGTTTTTGTTTTGTTTTGTTTTATATGTTTTCAAAGGCAATTGTTTACTATAACCTATTAAAAGGGAACACTCCTAGTTCAAATAGTTCTGTAACTCGGAAACAAGATGGTTGACCCAGGTTTTTTTCTTTTTTTGCAATCATCGTATCAACGTTCATCTTTTGGCAAAGCTCAGAGCAAACATGATATATCGAAAAATTAAGGTGGCCCTGAACCGTTTCCACTGGTTCAGTAGTAGGAGCACTTTTGGTAAAACTTGTACTGAACTTTTACTCAAAATTCTTTTCTTATCATTTTGTCAGGGTGACCCAGGATATACCGGTGAAGTTGGCAGGACAGGTCCTCCCGGAATCGACGTAAGGAAAATGATTAATGTTTTAAATTATCCATTTGTGATTTAAGTAATTCCTTTTTATCGTTTTTTGGTTTTCATGAATACTATTTGCATTTTATTGTAACTAATTGCAATAACGTGACAACGTTATTGCAATTAGTTATAAATAGTGGAGGTTACCAATTAGTTATAAATAGTGGAGGTTACCAATTAGTTATAAATAGTGGAGGTTACAAGATCAAGAAAACCCTCTTTCCCACTCCTCTCGCGGTTTCAAAACTGTACCACAACTGCTAGCTGTTTGACTTTTTACCTTGCCTCACTAATGTATTTGATCAGCGAATTAAGCGATAGAGATACAGTGGTTTTTTAGAATGCGTTGGTGTTTGCCCTTAACCACGCGTCAAGTATAAACCCGCTGATAATACTAATGCAATTAAATATGCATTTTAGGGAGAGGATGGCCTTGAAGGAAGGAACGGAAGTACGGGACCTGAAGGACCAAAGGTATTCCGAATTCCTATTTTTAAAGGAATAAGTCTGTAAACAGGCCGAGGGTCGGTTTTTCATTCTTTCAGAGCTCATGTTTCACGCGTAAGCTTTTTAAAACTCTTTACAGTGTACGTCGGTTTATTTACCTGTAAAGCAAATTTTTGATTGAGTGTCGTTAAGGTAAAACCAGCCAATGAGAGCCAAAGAAGATATCACAAGGAGCCAATGAGAACTCGAAATAAAAACAAGCAGACTTTGAAAGCGCGGGAAAATGCGGGTGACCAAGTCAGGATTGGTTGTAGTTTTGAATCTGATTGGTCGAGAGGATGTTGCAATTTTTCTTCACCAATCACCTCATGAAGTAAAGTAGAACCAAAACAATTTTTACAACTTTTGACACTCAATCTAAAATTGCTTTATTAACTCCCGAGTTGACACATCTGAATTCTGTCTATAGAAACCAGTAACCTATAGTTTGTCTTTCTGTCTGTTTGTCTATCTGTTTGTCTGTCTGTCTATCTGTCTATCTTTCTGTTTGTCAGTTTGTCTGTCTGTTTGTCCGCCCGTTTGTCTGTCGGTCTGTCTGTTTGTCTGTCGGTCTGTCTGTTGGTCTGTCTGTCTGTCAGTCTGTCCAACCGTCTACATGTCTGTTTTTGTCCGTCGAACTTCTGCCAATATATTTATATATCAGTCCATGTCTTTCTATTTTCTCTCTGTCTGTCTGTCTGTCGGTCGTCGCTCTCTAAGCGTGTCTTTGTGCTCAACATGATTGCTTCTCCCTAACACATTAGCTCTTTCAGCTTTCACGAAAACAGATGCTCATCACTTTGACTTTTACCAAAAGAGTTTCACTAATTGACCGCTCGACTCAATTCTTTCTTTGAGTATTTAGTATTTATTGTACCTATTTATTTATCTTTCGCATCCGAATGTGTACGCATTGCGTTTCTATCTACCTCTCGCTAGGGTGGCATGGGAGCCGCAGGCCCTCCTGGTCAACCGGGAGTTCAAGGACCAGAGGTATTTAAATGCTAGTTATTTGACACCTTTCGTGTCTGTACTGTATCGCATTTACGTGGAGATACTATTAAGTATAGACCAGATGATACTGAAAAAGTTTACCGGCTGAAGTAACTGATAGTGAACAAAACTCTTTACACGAAACACAAGGACAATCGGAAGGGTTATAAGTATCACACAAATCGTTGTCGATTCGTCCACAGTTAGTTTAGTGCTGTTGTTGAAATCCTGACAGTTTTTTTTAACGAACTGATCAAAACTTCTCAATTAATTATTCATCACAATCTGTGATCAAGTGAACATTTATCTGCGAACTCCTGACGAAAACTGTAACACCGTCGTTTACTGTTGATTTTTCCTGCTTTCCGCACATTTTACCTCTCGCTCACAACGTTTCGACTCTAATTATCAGGATGAATTGTCTTCATTTTAGGGAACTGGTGGAGCTCAGGGAGATCCCGGCACACAGGTTTGAATGTGCATATTTGGCCATATGCGTTCATATTTCAATTTTAACTACCGTCCCGTTTTTTGTTATTATTTTAGTTTTTTGTTCCTGAAAAAGGAACATATGATTGAAACGAAATGTGTTTGCTGTGATAATCCCTCAAGCCATGAAACTAAGGCAATTATCGTAGAATAAATCTTCACTTTTCAACAAGTTCCCTTGTCAATTCTTTATTTTTACTTTTGATTTTTTGCTGAGAGTAAAAAAAAAAAATTATGCGTGATAAACTTAACCCATATGTGTTTTTGTTTATTTTCAGGGTGAACGTGGAGAACCGGTATGTTGTCATCCAATTATCTGACTTCGATGAATAAATTTAGAGAACTGAGTTGTATACTATCTTAGAAACAATTAAGCTTCAACTTTCCACAAGTTTTCTTTATTCGCTCTGTCATTGGTGCAGAAATTCGTGATGTCTTCTTAACCAATCAGGAGCTCATTGCAAACTAGGTTAGGCGCGGTTGAAGACGATTGCCGCAGTCACACCAACCAAGCACGTGAAGTGAGACCCCGTTGACCTGAATGAAATTTAGCCACAGAATACTGAAAAATGAATTTTATAGACGGTTCAAACATTCACTTGCTTTAATTTTAATTTGGGGAATTTTAAGTCGCCAAACTTCAGTGCAGGTAACTGTGTTGATGAAAACAATTCTAAACCCTGTTTAGATGATTTTTATGGGGAATTATGTGTTAAAATGGTGCTATAGATAAATTTTAAATTTCCTTCCTTAAGTAGCCTTATTTAGCTCTCTGTGGGCAGTTCTTCAAATTTTTTTTATAGTTTTACGTCTTAATTGTCTCTTATCCGTTATTTTCTTTTTCTCCCTCTCTGTTATTTTTAGGGCAGAGACGGTCTACCTGTAAGTATTGAAAGTAAAATTATGTTTAACCCTTTAAAGGGCATGTAAACCCAAAAAACGTTCATTTTCTTTTCACATAGATGTTTTGTAAATATATCAAGTACACCAAAGGTACCATTCGTTTATTCTCAAAAGTCCATTTTCACTTTGTAAAAGCCCTTCCAAATTCGAAACATTCGCCATCTTGAATGGCGCCATCTTTCCTGTGACGTCACGGGTGGACCCTCCAAAGTCTCCTTTTATAATCGCGTGAGGCATGAAGGAGTCTTCTCTACAGCCGTTGTTTGCTGGTCTCGTCATAATTTTTTTACTTACAGTTTGCTTCAATATATTCAATTTTTTTCGTAATGGTGAAGCGTTGTGTCGTCCAGTTTTGTACTGATTCAAACAAAACTGGGCATACAATGCAAATATTTCCAAATGACGCAAATTTGAAGTGACAATTTGTGAAATTTGTTCAAGTGAAAATAGCCAATTTCGTCGAGCCGTTCGAACGTTCTGTTGTTTGTAGCAGTCATTTTTCTTCCTGGTGCTGTACCGACGATTCAGGCCTCACCAGAAGCAAATTATTCGGAAGTATAAAAACGACCCATACAGTCGGCAGACGACGAGGATTCGGAAGTGGCCGACCGAACTGAGAAAGAAGTTGAGCTCTTCAAAAGTTAGAGGTCAACAGAGAAAGTAAAAAATCGATTTACATGAAAACGTTTCGTTAATTAAACAACAATAGCTTTATTGGTTCTCTAAAAACATCTTTTTTCTCATCTAATGAAATATTATGGGGGAGCCAGTTGTTCGGGAGCCAGCGCTGAGCCCGTAAAAGACACTGACATGTCTGAACCTTTGCCTGAATTCGAAACACGTATCAAAGAAAGAGAATTCGTTGATATCAGTGTGTAATGACGTGATCTGGAATTTTGTCGGTTCGATACAAAGAATTCTATACAGGATCCCATAATCAACCCTTATGTTCTATAAGAAAATCCAAGCCAGCCCCACTTGGTGCTTCCTTTGAGAAACCCTGAAGAGAAACAGCAGAAGAATTTGTGTCACGGTTTTCACAGCAGTGAAAATACATTCAAAGGTCAGTAGGACAATATTCATCATTTTGAGTACAACTTAAAAGATCCTGATTTCAGCTTGCAAAACTATCTTTTCAATATTTCAAATCGAAGCAAACACAAACAGGGTTGGATAATTATGAAGGCCACACAAGGAAATGTACATGATACAACTTGTTTATCGATGGAAATGCTTCTGAGATGAAGGATATTGTTTACCGCACAAGATAGCACAGCGACCCTAAAGTGTTTGCCGAGATATCCCCAACACCAACGAACAAGCTATCTGTAGGCAATTTAGCGAAATTTCCTGTCAGGAAAGAAGCGAAAAACAACTAGCTCTAGTACTGTATTATTAAATCAATGGCAGAAACAACTCAAGTAAATCGATCTCAAAATGTAACAAAACAGATGAAACAGAAAATATTTAGCTTAGTCGTTTCCGGTGTGATTATCTGTGCTTTGCTGCTGCCTGTACGCGTACTTGGCCGTCTCCAGCACCCAGAAATCGAGGCAAATTGACTGAAAACCTGGATGCTCAGTGATACAACTTATCTGGGTTTCAGGCCATTTTGCCACAATTGCCCGATTTCCGTACAACAAACACTTTCATGAGTTGTCGGCATTGGTTGACAAGTTCCACACTCGCACCTTTGATAATTTTATATAAAACACTTTCAAAAGCTCAAGTTAAAAAAAATTCTGTTGCATTCCTTTAGATTGTACCCTCGCTTTATTGCACTTTCATGTTAAATACAAATAAATCACAAAGTAAATTAAATACCAGTCTGGGTTTCCGAGACGGTCGCATCGCTGTCGACATGTTCTGTACTGTCTTCGTGCGGATCGCTTCGGTGAACCCTACGCGGCTCATATTGTTAAGGACGTGGCCCAGACTCTCCTGAAGATTCTGGATTATCCCCAGCGCTGTCATGTACTAAGCTTAAGGCATTCGAGTCGCTATCTTCTGAAAAAACATCTTCCGAACTACTGCTACTTACACGAACTCCCACACCAGTTCTACTGGGGAATATGTGTTGCGCAATATTTTGGTTCCACTGCTTACGTCACGACTTCTCGCTATTGTTTTTACCGGAAATGGAATTTCAGTTGAAAATGCCGATTTTCTCCTAAAATAAGTCGAATTGGACAAAACTAATTTCAAATTCGTTTTCTACGCCACTTTTTACATAGTATAAGAAAAACATGTATTTTTGGGTTTACATGCCCTTTAAGTCCCAGATAAAATTTGTAATTCCCCTTACTGTCAACCATACAATTCTTAAAATGTTAGTTCAGAGAATTTAGTATTGGATCAACTAATTATCCCTAAATCGATCTTTTTCTTTATTCTTGTCACTTATCTGGTTGATATTGTAGAGATATTGTAGGGAGAAATTCTTTCTTGGTCACTCATGGGAGTTAAAGGGTTGAATGATTACTGTCTTCGTAATTACCTAGCAAGTGATCGGTTCATCTCAATTCATTAAAGGAAGTAGATACATGAGACTCTAACACACTGGTTTTTGTTTTATAGGTTAATTGCCAAAAATTTAGTTTAGTTTATCCAAAAATATCACTTATGGCTTAACTTTAAAGTAAAGTCTTCACGAATGACTCGCGTCAGTGTGGAATTGAAAAAGAAGTCTAGTGGAAGTGTTCCTCATCGATGGAAACATTTGAAAACTTCTCAAATACCACTCCGACATTTATCTATTTTCTCCTACACTGTAACTAGCTAGCTTGTAGAGAACTTGGGAACTTTTGAGAAAACAACTTAACAATATTATTTTCATAACAATACAATTGTGTGCGTTGTTTCCAGGGACCTCCAGGTATAGCCGGTCCCAGAGGGCCAATGGTATGTCTTTTTTTAATTGTCAACACTGTGTTTGCGTGTGTATGTGTGGGGGAGGGGGGGAGGGGCGGAGGGGAGGGGCAGTGTACAGAAAAGAAAAAGGATACCTAATTTTTTTTTACTGTTTCTACTTTTCACGGGGCAGTTTACTTCCCTACAAACACTAAAATGAAATCTTGACTGGCTGAAACGATTCACCGTGATATCTGAAAAAGTGAATATAAATTGTTAAAATTTTAATTTTGTATTCGAGACGCAAAGTTGTTTGAACCGACAAGCTTACTTTTGATTTGAAATCGGGTTGCGAATGGTCTTTCCGAAGATCGGAGACAATTCAACTTTTGCAAAGGTTAATTCGTTCGTATTGTATCCGTGAGACATCGTCACGAAGCGGTTTTTCGCTAAAACTGCAATCGGGTTAAATCTATGCACACCCTGGAACGGTTGTATAACTTTTATCTTATTTACTTTTTATCAGGGACCACCAGGACAGAGTTTGGCAGAAGCGGTAGGTTGTTGTTATTGGGGACTTCGAGTCTCAGTTTATTCAAATGTCCATCGCAATGTTTTTTATATACTACTGCTAAGATGAATAGCTAAGTTAAACCGTGATGTGTAAAGCTATTAAGGTTCCATTGTAGGATTGCCTAGGAAAACGTCTTGCCCATTGTTGTGAGTTTCCCAAAAATTGTCCTTTGTGACGAGTCTCAAAATTAAATTTTTACGTTGAGAAGTGACATCTCTGAATCAAGTGCCCTCCTTGAAAAGCATTTCAAGAATATTAGTTTGGGCTGTGTTTCGTAAGCCACAGACTCGTGCTCTTCGTCGAGAAAACGCATGAAAATGGCATGAACATTTGCAAGGAAACACAAACCTCTTAGTGGTGGCTATCAAATTTAAAATTCTGCTTGCCAAACTACAAGGAAATATATAATAACTGGAGGGAAGAGGATCTTAAGAATTCAACGCTGAACAGCACTGTAACCTTACAACAGATATCATCTTGTACGCAGCTAATTTTTACTTTATCTGTCACTTGCAGCTTTCTGAAATGAACACTGGTGAAAAAGGACCTCCCCCGTACAGATTGTACTCCAGCCAAGTAAGAACCGTACTGTTTTAAAAATATTTGTGCAATTTGTTTGACCACAAAGCTTGGTCCAGCCAAAAAGAAAATTTACACCTTTGATCGGCGCTTTTATATATCCGATGTTCTTGTTATCATTTACTACGTTTAGGGATCTGGAAAATCACAGGATTCAAATAATGACGTTGGAGCCCAACTCTTCAAGGTATAAGTGATACTTCGTTCTGACGGTATCCCACTTGAGCTGCGCAGCCATAGTATGCTTTTAAGGAGAAGTAAAAAGTAAAAAAATTTTTAACGTCGGTTTTTTACCCATGTTGTACGGAACAACTTGAAACACAACTTTTTTGCGGCCGTGATCGGCAACGGTATAGTACACGAGACGATTTTTATCGCTGATTTGTGTGCTACGTTGGAGCCCGGGTTCCTCCCATTTGGTTTGTAAAATCTGACCTAACTTAGACCGAGAATGTAAATGGAATTCGAAATTCTTTTTCGTGTTAAAAGAAGAAGCTCTCTTGATACACCAAGCTAATTGTCGCCGCGATATTGCAGCGCAACAGGTCATGGGGACTTGTCGACAAGATTTTGTAGGTCTTAGACAATTTTTGCTCAACTATAGTCGTCTTTTTTTCCCCCTAGACAGTGGATATCGAATTCATGATATCGCTTCTGGACAGAAAAATTCAAACTTTCCGAGTACAGAATGGGGACCTGGAACATCCTGCCCGATCATGCCGAGAAATCAAACTAGATCATCCTGAATCTAAGAGCGGTTTGTTGTTGAAACGTTTATTGACAAGCTTCTTATGTATTTATGTCGCGCAGGCAATCATAAGATTTCTGCGTGACATCATAGAGTGGCTCTCTTGAGCATGCGTGGTAGATTGTTACCGAAAGATCAGTGCACATAAATAAGGGTGGCGATCTGTTGATGATGGTTGACTTATAACACTGAATTGTCTGCGATAAGGGCGGTGATGAATTTTCTTTACCAGGAGGTTAAGATACACTTGTAATCTCGGTATCATGGCCTTTGTCGTATTATAGGTCAAAATAAAGTCAGCCAAAACACTCAGGGAGCAACTTGAAGAAAATTTCTCTCCGTTGGATGTCTGTCAATCGCAGGGTTACCCTCCCCACACCCTCTCTCTTTCATTTTCGGTTTTATACTCCTGGGTGGAGAGATGCACTGTGAGAGTAAAGTGTTATATCAAAGAACAACCACATGGCCAGTGTTTTAATCCGTATCTTTCTATCCGAAGTTTACCATTTCATTCTCTTCTTACAGTTTGCTGTAGCTTATTTTATTTTCAGCTCGCACTGCTTGATATTCAATCGTTCTTCGTTCGCTGTTTCATTTGTGCGTTTCTTCCATCTGGTAACTACTTTCTACATGCCACAAAATGGTAATATCAGACTATGTTTTGTTCTGTAGGTGAGTACACGATCGATCCCAACGAAGGCTGCAGTAGTGACGCTGTCAAAGTTTATTGCGATTTCGAGAAGAACGCTACCTGCGTAAACCCCAAAAAGACCAAGGTACAAGAGAAAATTTAACTTAACGCTCTCGATACTACGAGAGGCCAAAACTGGAGGGATTTCTTTGCTTGGTACTATGCTATCATGCACGAATATTAGGTGATAACAGCAAAAATCTCATTGCTCTCTTTTTTGCGTGATAGATTGTTGTCGACGCCAATGAAACCGGTCCAGGACAATGGACAAACGAGGATGAACCGGTATAACATTTTTCTTTTGCCTTTTAATTTTTTACTTTATTGCCAATGTGCTTGAGTACGATATTTCAGAAAATGAATAGTTTCTCTGAAACTGACTGAATGGAAGAGAGGGAAACAAAGGAAGCAGGTTGAGCAAAAAAAGCGCATAGTAATGCCACTGATAGCCTCTTTGGTACTCCCTACATCAGACCAGGATCTTCTTGGATCTTTCCAAAATCATATTCGCCAATCATTTTAAGAAAAATATGGCAGTCTGCGGTCTTTTCCCACATCTAAACAGTACGGAAAGCCATAAATCTCTAGAGCAATGGTTTATCTTTCATAGCGCCACTCTTGATCACGGTATCAACGAATCCTATTCATTCCACTAATTTATTCTCGTGTTTTTCACGTTACCATGTTCCTTCCCATAGCGAAGCTCCATTTTTCTGTCTATAAACTATACAAGGCCCACAATTCCACTATTCGCTCTGACGATGGGCCAAAGTTCGAAACGACAGCTTTAGAAATTCTTTAAGGAGGCCAGGTTACATCGTCAACTCAGTTGATAAAACCAAACTTCCTTGTAATACCTCCCCCCCCATCGATGCAACACCACAATTTCTTTAGAAACTTACCCCCTTTATTCAATTGAATTGCGCTGAATTTCCTATAACCTTTATTCCCTCTGTTCATAGATCGAATACAAACTAAATTCAGTGCAAATGACATACTTGCGACTTCTGAGCAAGAGCGCTTTCCAAGAGATGAGCTACAGTTGCGCAAACTCACACAAGAGCTGCATGGTGGATCTTAAAGGCGATAATGAAATGGTGGTCAATAACTTGGAGAAGATAGACCTTGATGTTACAGAGGTAGGCTGGTACAACTATAACGTTGACAATGTTTAGACACGTGTAGATCTTGAGTTCAACTGATGTTTTTAAATTTCCATTGCTAGATACACTGCTCATCACCATCTCGTGATTGGATGTAGATTTTTTTTTCATGATGCCTCAATTTTTTTTTGTGGTAATCATTATTGAAGATCATGTTAAAAGAATGTAAATAGAACACATTTCGATTAAGTGCGTTTGAGCAATTTTCAAATGATTGGCGAAAGTAATACGATATTTGATAGTTTTGGCTTCTCTTCGCTGTGTTTGGTCCAGAAAAGTTTGAATCATTGTTAAAGTCGAAAGATACACAGTGTGGTTACACTACTACAGTTGGTCATTTTACAGTTGTGTGTTTAGTTGCCAAGCCTTTGATTTAGAGTTAGACTAAAGGTGACCTTGTTGTGATAAAGACCAGTATCTAGTTAGCATGATAACAAAGTAATTTTCATTTGAAAAGCAACAAGGTTAATATCATAACAAGGTCAACCTTAACCTCACTCCTGTTCAAAGGCTTGGAAACCAAGCATGCAACTGTACAATGGACTATTGGTCTTGAACTGTCGCCTGTGGGAAATCCGATTCATGGCACTCCTTGTTTCGCCCGCGCTCGTAAGGGAACGAAACCGAACGAATTGCTGGCATTGAAGGCAATGAGTTTCGTTTGAGAGCAAATTTTGTCGACGAACTATCTATCCCCTTTACAGATACAGCATAACCGCACCGTTGAAATGACAAATATTACAAATAATTAATTTTTGTTTCTCCATCCAGACGTCTGATAATGGAAATAAAAAAATGAAGATTGAAGTCTCGACCGCGCAGCAGAATAACCTGCCGATAGTGGACTGGGCACCACAAAGCAGCGTCGACTCCAAGCTCACTTTTGAAATAGGACCAGTTTGTTTTAAGTATTAGACATGTGCGGAGTCAAACAAGAGAAGAACACCATCTGTATTGTACATTGACAATTTTTCTGCCTAATATATTAGCTAAGGAACAATTGAAGATCGTGTGAAAGCTTGTAGGAGATCTGAATAAAGCACGCGGTTGACTGGACGTTACTGAAATGCTGTTGATTCTGTTTTGTTTGTTACAGTAGCTAGTCTTAAAAATTGTAATTTTGACATGGAGTTATTTTGTCTTACGCCGCGTTCAAAATATTTTATTATGAAAATAAACTGTAAGTTTATATTCTTTGGAAAGTCTGGTTTTGTAAAATCAGTCACATTTGACTTTTAACTGCAGGCAGCTGAAACAATAACATAAATTAAAGCTATAAATGAATTCAACCTCATACTTGAACCCTAAATTTTCTACAGTCCCCGTCATAATGTGGTTTCATTTCTTGTTGTTAGGGTAGAAGCGGCGCTCAACTTCTTACTGGAAGACCTGGGTTGAAGCCCAGTTGAAGCCTGCTGTTTTTCTATTTTTTTTTTCTTCAGACTAAGTTTTACGTTTTTCCCGCCAGTAAACGAGGTTTTTCAGTCACGCACGATTAAGGCATCAGTTCTTGAGTCATTTTCTAAGAAGTTGGCTTTTGTCTGTAGGTTGATATTTTGTTTTGTCTCGACTAAATAATTAGGGGAGGCGGGATTAATATACTTAGCTAGTATGCAACTTTTGTCCTACTTGTCTAATATCCATAGGAGTGTAACGCGAGACTTAAAACACAGTAATACCTCATTAAGCTATATCTCTTTGAAGTACGTTTCGATCATTTAAAGTAAGAAATCTTGGACTCCTCGGTTTGACGGTCTTGAACGTGTCTCATTTCCCTTAACTTTTCAAGTCAGCAAGGTTTAAATTCGCGCGTTTTTTATGCGGCAAAAGTTTGCCAGTGAAACCATAATTAACAATGCCTTGCAAATCAGTTTTGAATATTTAAAGTCCCAATCTCGTGGGTATAGAACGGACAGAGGTGCAGACCCTCACTGTTTTAAATAGTCCATCATTGAAGCGTTCACAAGGCAGCCGACTTCAGATGAATACTATAGTGAAATCTGGCATTTTGGACAGAATATTTTGTTTCCAAGAAGGCTCTCCGATCCGCGATCCTCCTGAACTCACTCCTACCTCTCTCGTAGAGGAGAGCTATTGCATGCGAACTGATCAAATCTATTACAAACAAAAGAAAATAATTCAAAGGTACAAAAGCTTTAATTGTATGCGTTTATGATCGTGAATATGTTCCAACTCTTAATGTATTAGTTTATAATCTTGAATTATCCTAATTAATCCTCATTCGCTATCGTTCATCCGGTGCAATCAGACGTCAGCCGACTGCAACCTTCAACAACACACGCCGCAGAAAAAAAAAGAGGAAGATGAATGTTGCGTTACTGTCAATAACTTTGATGGCTTTGCTATGTAAAGGAGAAACTTTGCCAGGTATGTTTCTTTTAAAAACTTTTTTCTTTTTAAGTGCCTTGCCCCTAACGTGTGCCTTCGTAGCTCAGTTGATAGTGGCGCCAAACTAGTATCTAAGAGGCACAGTTTTGAATCCCATCAAAGCCTGGTTTTTTTTCGGGGTTTTTCTGCAATTGCTTAAATGGCATGGCAGTCCACTAGCAAAGATCATAGCTTGAATATGTTTTTGTTATAAGTCGAATAGTAGAGCTACTTCGAGCAGAAAATCAGCTGTAACCGTTTGATCAAAGAGTTAATGAAACATCAAATTAACGATGGACAAACGTTTAAAGACTAAAAGAAACAAATTGGTGGAGTGGGAAGAAGAAGAAGAAGAAGAAGAAGAGAAGATGAATTTGAGACGTATTTTTGTGTTCTAACTGTTCTTAGCCTCAATATTTGTGCGAAAGGGTCAACGCATTGTCGCTTATTTTACTAGCATGGTCATGCAAAGAAAATTTCTGCTAACTAGGCTTTGCGGTGGAGAGCGAAATATCTTGTTCGCCTTTTTAACTGTTGTTAGTTTTTGCAATAAATTGTATATCGGCTTCAATTATCTGAAATTACCAAGCCAGGTTATCCGAAATAATAGTGGTGTACGCATTTTGTTTGAGCGCCAAAAGGATATTATGGCGCCAAAAACTAACCATGCATAAGAAATGAGCAACGAATATTCAGTTTGAATCATGTGGCTGGACATGTCTTCTGTAATGTGTAATTTTTAACAAAATCCAAAGCAAAAACGGATACTCAAGGTTTTCTCTCGAGATCGCGAAAAAGTGGGTGGTATATCCTTGTGGGTTTCATGATGACAGCCGTTTGCCGTTTGAACGCGTATAGTCTTAAACAGAACTCAGACAGCCCTCCTCCGACTTCGCAAACCTCTCACAAAGAATTTCATAGGTAACTTCTCTCCTTCTTCATCGTCTTTCGTGCTGGGCAGCTTGGACCCACCCTTCTCTTAGGTCTTCTGGAAGCGACCATTTCTTTACAAAACCCAACAGAGCGTTCATTGAGCGGAAGACCCCACGGGATCATCAATGTTGGTGGGCAGAAGTTGTATCTTGCAATTTAAACTGCGTGGGTGGGGCTCGATGGGGTCAAACGTTGCATGTTTGAAAGCGTTTCTAGCAAACTTAAAAGAACGAACCCATTGTTCTCTCTGTACACTCTAAAATGGCGAATTACCAAAGGGGACTGAACTGGATTGCAAGAACGGTTGAAGGCGAAGTATTCTAGGTCCATTTCGCTTGTTGTAGTCTGTGGCGCCTCAAACATGCCACCAAACGTGGTGTAATTCTTAAAGAAGGGGACTGAAAACGCTATAAGATTTAAAAACCTGTGTACTTTCCCTAAAGGATCGCTCCCTCATGGTAGAACCACTTCTTGCGTCCGCTTATATACCTTTGGATCACAAAAGGCTCTATATTTTGGCGGTTTCATCAGGTTGTTAGAGGTGCTATGTCAACTGAACGCAAGTTAGTTTTGCAATAAATGTAAGGAGACAAGGTCGGGACTTATCTTCTATTTTATCTCATTATCTATACTGTCCTCGCACAGTGTGTGAGATGATGCTTTGTTAAAATAGAGAAACTCAAAAGAGTGAATAACAAAGCGAGAATCAACGAGGAAAGCCACGAAAAGAGAAATTTAAAACGAATTACAAATAACGAAATGCATAGACTCTGGTCTTTCTCTGAGAGAAAACTAGACAAATTCGCCAATCTGCGATTCTTGAAAGCACTAAAACAAGGTTGCAACTTGTGAGCAAAACGAAATAAGAAAGATGGCAAATTTTGAGACTTGCTCACTAACATGTACAGCTCGCTGGTAGAGGATCAAATTAAGAAATCCGCAGATCTGGGGTCGATTCTTCATTATACGCTCGTCACAAAACGAATGACATATCATATGTTTAAAGTTTAAACTCGGCCTGCCAAGAGCACAGTCATTACATGGGTGTAAGGGGGGAATAAAATCTCCATGTTACGTGTTAGAAGATGTTTCTGGCAAGCCATATGAAAGAGTATTTTCGTTCGTTGTTGAAAGATATGGCGTGAGGCACCGCACTTGGGGTGACCTTGAAACTTACGCAGGTAGACCTGTGGATTTGATATTCAGAGGGTCACGGCTGCGAAATCACAGAAAAATGTGTTGATATGTGTTGCAAGTTCTCTAGTTGCTAATTCATCAAAATATATGAAAATTCGGCGGGAAGGGACGTCGTAACTTAAGAAAGAAAATCATTAAGTGTACGCTTAGTTAGGTCGCATGCAGAAGGAGATCAAACAGGTGAAGATTAAGCAAGATAGGTAACGAGCATGCTTTCATTTCTTTCTTCTGTCATTGGTTCACTGCGATTTTTTTTGTGTTTTACGATTGAACCAATCCATTAAGTAGATGATGCGTATATCTTGCTTTAAATCTGCCTCAGTTCTTAAGAAGTTGTCCGCTCAGGTGACAGGACCTGTAACAAAAAACCACCTTTTGATCGCACGTTACACCCTTCCTCAAAATATGGTACGCCCATCAACGTGGGCCGGAAACTTTTACTAATAATACCTCCGAAAGTAAGAGGACTGAGATCACACATGAGAACTCAACCATTGTATCCTTATGTAATTTGAATAAGACTCATTAAGCCTAAGTACCTGTGATCAGGTGAAACAAAACAGCTCAAGCTGGAGAAACAAGAACAAAAAAGATTGGCTGAAAAGGTTTATTGGTTAAATTTAGGAGAATTTCAGGCGATACCTCTCTGTCCCCCAAAATATTATGCGCACTACGTTTCTCAGGATTCACACGGGAACATTTTTCCCAAACTTATCGTCCGGTGGCAAAGAAGATTTGCGTGCTCGTAGGCTAAGATTGAAGAAGTTGCACTGCTATATCTCACTTATCATTATTTTCATCTTAATTTGTCTCTAACAAATGTCTATCGCATTGGTGACGTAAGGATACTTCGGTAAAGATGGATTCAAGGTGGTAGGTTTAGATTTAGATGAGATTTACAGTAAAACTGCGCGATGTGTGCGAGGTTCTTGAAACCATGACAAAGAACTACGTGAAAGAACTCAGTTCCATGCATTGTGTGTCATGCGTGTGTATGCTACTCATCAAGCACCACTTAAACAAGCTTAAACAAGTTTCCAATGTCGTGTATTTCTGAATGGAAATATTGCGTGCTAAGGGGGTTGCTAACAGATACGTTTTGAATTTTGGAATTATCCTTCTGAGTTCCACTAGACTGAAACGCGATCAACCTTCTAAAAATAAGTGATTTCTCACGAAAACGTGATTCTTCTCGAGCGAACGTGGCTAACGGAAATTTAAAACGTAAATGTTTGAGGAACACCCAATCACAAAGCTTTTTCTGTAAGAGTACACCGTTATTGCGTGGTTGAAAATCTAAGGAGCGAGTGGACCTATCATCGGGAAACAGAAGAAATACATTTTAGGGGGAGGTGTGGTTATTTTGCAACTATTTTGACTTGAAAGCGTTTCATGTCTTTCATAGGTTCAGTTGGCTCGGTGTAAGAAAATCTTGCTTAAATTTTCAGGAGCCGAATCGAGTTTGTGAAAACAAAATCTTATAAGGAGGGCCATTTGTTGTTCTCACCTTGGCCTTCGAAAATAACTCTTTCGCTAATGTAATATGTTTTGGTCTATTGCCTCCACTCTTCTGCTTTGATGGCTCATTCAGTTCAAAGATGCATTTACTCTTTCTTAATACTGGCGAATTAAACTAGTGCGACGAAATTTAGGCAAATCAAAGATACCTATGTTTATGCTTTCAGGATATAGAACCAAATAAGGTCTAAAACTTCACTATGTAACGCGTGATGTCATTGGTTTAAAAAGCGTGCTCCATCACAGTCTAAAACATAGAGCTGACCTTTCTTTTTGTTCCTGTGAAATTTCGGAACAAGCGAGCCGGCAAATAGCAACAGAAGAACCAAACGGAGATTTATAAACTGCCAAGCACCGTAATTTACGTTATTATAACGTGAGCAGAGACGAAAATCCTCAAAAGGAAAACGAATGGACAGTCCGAGTTTTGAAGGTTTTCACGCCCAGTTTAATAGATTGCAAGCTTGCGTAAGGTAATAAAAATCAAACACAGCTAACATTCATATAGTATATATAGTTTCGTGTTCAAGAAGTGGGGAAAAACGTGCTCTATCCGCTTCCTGTCTGCTTTTGCAACAGAACAGAGTACAGTCAAGGCTTCTCTATTTGTTAATTACGATCCGGAAACATCAATTTTTTTTCATGGACAACTAAACCCGAAATACCCTTAGCAAGGGTATCCAAGTTTAAATTAGTCAACTCTCTCATACTTGTGACTATGCCAGCCTCTTGAGAGCACTGTTAGTCTGACGCTCCCTCCCCCCTTAACTGATTGTTTTGCATTTGAGAGTCATATCAAAGGTAACATCAGGTATTTTCGTCTGTAAGCGGTGCTTGCGTGCATGTTTTATCGTGTTTAAGTGTAGATGTCACCATATGCTGGGTTATTTGACAGATGAATGCCATTAGCTCTCGACATATGTCTGTAATTACAGCCAGCTCTCGTAAATGAACAGTATAAAGAGTGATGACCCTCAGCGCGTTTTTCCAGTCCATCCTATATAAGCGTTCAGAAGGCAGGCTTCAGTAAACAACAATAACACACGATAGAAAAGAAGCGAGGATTTTGTGTCAAGATGAATGCAATCACTTTGCTGTTTCTAACTTTGTTAGTTGTGCTGTGTCAAGGTATATCTCTTTTCCTTTCTTTTCTTGTCCTGAAAATCGAACTTGGTGAAATTGGAAGGCAGATGGCTACTTTACGATGCACATTCAGCGCTAACCGGTCGTTTGAAAAATTAACTTAAACAATGTTAAACTGAGGGGTGACAATAAATACAGAAACAGATCGGTTGGGTGGTAAGAATTAGAGAAGTTTATACAGTGGTGAAATAGCGTGCATTTAGGAGACGCCTATTCGCCTTTCTCAGCCTCAATTTTTATACCGTAGGTCAGACGCATCCTAATCTTGCATCCTAACGTTGTTTACGACTGAGTTGAAGTTTAGATACAATTAAGATAATAAAGAAAAGTGCCAAAACCGTCTTCGACATAACAACTTTGAATCTTGTTAGCTGTATGTGCTTAATTAAGTGGCATATCTAAGGCGTGTTTTTTCTAAGTACGATTACCTGAGTTGAACTATGTGCTTGAATGTCTACGGATTTTTAAGACAAATTTAGTGTTCTGTAGAATTGCGAGTTTATGGACGTAATTCGCTCGATCTGTAGCAATCAACGCAGTGATTACACAGCTTTGACAAAAAGGTTCTCGCAATTGACTGCAAAATGGACAAAATTAGTGTTTTGTAGAATTGCGACTGAGTTTATGGACGTCATTCGCTCGATCTCTAGCAATCAACGCAGCGATTACACAGCTTCGACAAAAAGGTTCTCGCAATCAGATTGACTGCAAAATATCAACTAAGCCATATTTTTGTGTGTAGAATATTGTACACCGATAAAATTTGTTTCTGCAATTCTGTTAGGTAGCAAAGAAAAGGCAACGTATCTTTCAAGATGTAATCTTGATAGAGGGTATAGGAAAAACTGCAACCGCTAATACAATGATATGAATTGAATTTATCGGATCGCATTATAACTGAACATGAACTGTAGTAACAGATCGCATTATGACTAAACATCGATAGTAACAGATTTACTGAAGCTGTTTACAGGAAAATGTAGTTTATGTCCTGCGTCATGCACGAATGAAAGTAAAAATTTCTTAAACCAGTTTGTGACTTTCCAACCATTTCTTAGAATAGATGGTAGTTTAGTATTTCTTTGGAAGTAGAAACGAGGATAGCAATTTGAAAGGTTGATAACTTCGCTTATCAAAGTTCACAGGAAACGAGTGTATCATTGTTTCTGACGACTAACATTGTTTTTATCGAGGGCAGTTCTCGCAAGTGTGTGATTTTGCTTGAAATTTCTATGTAGGACTAATCTGTAAAAATGTAACACAACAGGTGGAGGGCAGTAATTTGATGGCTTGAAAAGTGATGATATAAGAGCGAAGAGAAACGGAAAAGAAAATTGAAGAATGACTCAATAGAGATAAACAGGGGGAAATCACGATATCGTCGGAAAAGAAAATTTAGGTTGTAACTAAAACACATTTTTCTGCCGAATTTCAGTAAAAAAAAAACAAAACAAAACAAAAACAAAAACAAAAGGAGAAAGTGATATCTTTGAATATACTCAAGTGAGTTCATATCCACTTTTCATCACCTTTGGTAGGAAATACTTGAGATTAGCGTCTTTCAAAACCAGTTGAAAAACCAACGGGAAAAACATGCAACACTTGAGTAAAGGAAACAAACGCGTGTGGTTCAGACCGACAAACGCCAGAAGTAGTCGCACGCACGAGCGAAGCTTCACCACGTCTGATCACTCGCGCGCGTATTACTCACGTTTCTGTCAGGCGACTGTCATGAAAGCTAACTTCAAATATGTACTTAATCCGTTCTCAATAAACAGCGAGTTAATCAAACTGCATAGAACACTCTAGAAAGAGTTATAGGCCACCTTATCGATCTAGGAATCTGGCTGGCAGCAGGGAACATACCAAGCAACACGTCAGAGTCTGCGTCAATGCAGTTAACTACCGGTGTGATAAAACACCTTGATGAAAGGTCAAGATGGTACTTACAGCTGGAATTAATTAAACCAACAATGATCATCTTTGTGGAAAAGAGCAATGATAAAAAAACAAGGGAAAAAATGAAACAGGGGAAAAAAGGATATGTAATTTCACTACTTATTAATTTTCTTCCGCTCGGTTTTTTTTTTCTATACCAGAGGTTTTTCGACGTTTTGGTGGATAGCAACACGTAGCCTTTTAATGAAAAAACAATCAGTTTACCCTTTTTTGGCCTGATTTCGCTACTGGTAACTGGATGAGGTCGATATGCTACTATCTATATCATTTCCGTCTTGAACTGAATATCAAGATGAAAAGATTCGACCCCACCCCCTTGAAACGTCCCTTCACACCCCTCCCCACCCCCCCTCCCTTCATATAGACTAAAAGCCGGAAAACTAGTCCACCACACCCTGTTCACTCGGCGAATCTGTCACAATTTGCAGGCAAACGCAGTAGTCCTGTTGGAGAATGCCCGTATGTGAGACCTCCAGTGGACTGTGCCGGTGAACTGGGATTGCTGGGAGGACTCTTCTCCTCTGGTGAAGACAAAGACGAGTGTTCCGCTGACGATGAATGCACGTCGTCGATGAAGTGCTGTATGATGGGCTGTAACAATAAATGTGTACATCCAGTTACTCATTGTAAGTAAACTATATTTCCGTCAGTTTGACGGCAACTTGTTCAAGACGCTTGCGGTTTTATGTTTCCCTCAAAGCTTTCTCCTAATTGGCTCCTTGTGTTACTTTTCTTTTTTTTTTCTGATTGGCTGCTTTGACTACATTGCGCTCTAATCCAACCTCCTTTGTTTGCCTTTAGGGTGTCAGGCTCCTGTCGATCTCGCCATCCTATTTGACGCGCAGATTTCCACATGGCCAAAAGTGAGGAAAATGGTCCTCAAAATTGTCCACAAAATGTCCATCGGAGAAGACAATACTCACATAGCGTTGGGAGCAATTTCAAAAAAGGGTCAGCCGCTGCTTGGATTTGATCAACTTAAGGGCCGAAATATCAGCCATGTTAATGTGTGGAAATTCATGAAGGCATTTACACCCACGAAAAAGAATGGAAAACTAACAACAGCCTTGAAGAATGCCAAACAAATGTTTGATGAGAAGAAAGGGGCAAGAGAAAATGGCATGAAGGTAAACATACATATCAAATCTACACTCTTAATCCTCGCGGTATCAACCGGGCGACAAACGCTTTTCATTCAACTAAGTTATTCTCCAATAGCGAAACTCCATTCTTCTGTATATAAACACTTATTCAACACACAATTCTTCTCTTTGCTTTGAAGATGGGCTAACACTCGAAACTTCAGCTTTAGAAAGTCTTTATGGAAGCCAGTGCACATTATCACTGAACTAAGTTGATAAAACTAAATTACCTTGTTATACGCAGCACCTCTGTCAGTTTCTCTAGAAACGTATACCCACTTACTTCAAATATGGATTGCTTAAATTTTTGTGACACCATGGATTCATTTTTCACATCGAGAAATTTTTGGAAGTGGGATGTCAGTCAATCTACACTCACGCACTCCTGAGCACTGCATGACATCCCAGACTACATTTACAGCAACCTAAGTCGATGAAATATTATGAGCAACTGGAAAAACGTCTTTTGCTTTTTGTCATAGGTCCTCCTTGTTTTGTCCGACGCAAACATAGATTTTGAAGAAAGCGACGCCGTGGACGAAGTTGCGCAAGAATTTAGAGATTCTAACGTTCTGGTACAGACTGTAGGAATTACTGATGAAATGAGCCTGATGACTCTGGTGCAGATAGCTACGAGCGACATCTACGTTTGGCCTGACGTTGATGATGAGATGCTAAACGAACTGAAGAAGCTCGAGAAACAACCATGCAATTCTGATGCGCTTTGAATTATCAATGTTATTGTCTTAATTCAAATTTCTTTTGTAGAATCTTTTTTTCAACCCATGCCATAAATACAAACAGAAACAGGCATTCCGAATTTAAGAAAACCGTTGTAGGTACGGTGCCTATCGTGAGCTGCTATTTCATTTCCGCCGAATTATAAGGGACGTCACTTCCGGTTTCGTTCGACTGTCTTTAACATGCACTTTTTATCTTCCTTTCCATTTATTTTTACCAAGAAGCGTTTCAAGAGTTTTGAAAAACCTTGTTAAGATCGAGGAGATTACGAAGCCGGCTCAAAACCAGTATTTTTTATGACACGATTTAAAATAGTCATGGAGCGCTTTCTTGTGGTGGAACATTGGGTTTCGTAGTTGCTATTTGGATTTTCTTGTCACACGCACTTGCCTAAGAGACATGTACTATATGGGATACGCTATGGTGTAAAAGTCAAAAGTGTTGCATAATTGCTTGGTAGCCAGAAAGTTTTAAGATCTCTCTAGTATTCTAGCTTTATGCCTCCATATTGTTCATGTTAGTATTATAATGTTTTATTTTTGTACGCGCACTTTCGTTTTAAGTCACGATTTCGAAATGATGTTCAAGTGGGCGAGCAACTTTGCAATCATAAGTTGAGTCGCCTTTGAGGTATTATTCAAAGTCATTCAGTAGCCTAAGGTTATTTTATAAATACTCATTAGGTAGGTAAATATTTTTGTAGGACGTTTGTCACCCGTTTGTCTACCCTTTCTTTCTCTTTGAGCACGAGATAATCACAACAAAGAATTTTAAATAGCCTCTTTCGAGTATTTAGCTCAAGACTTGATCCCAGGTCATACATCCGTCAATTATAAAAATGACGAGAGACTGGGAAGGAAGGAACTTTCCATGATTCAGCGGTCTTTCTTCTGAGGTTCTTCCTCTTTAGGGAGCAACTAGTAAACTAACCTTGTTCAAAGAAGGCTGAGCTGATAAGGGGTTTCATTTTGTAACTATGATAACTGAGGTAAGTAAGACTTAAATTGATCGATTGTAAGGTACCACAGATATTCGGCTCTATACTTTGGGAGGGCGTGTTCATACTTAGCAGAGTCGTGTTCATAGCTGTTAGTTTATTCCTTTGATGCCTAAGTGTGACTAGCATCCAATCTAGTTGGGTGGGGTTCGTACCTATTTGAAATAACTGCGAGTGTTCCTGTGTCAGTAAATGTCGACAGTAATCTCGTACCCAGATCCTACCGTGTAACTGTAACTGAAATGTAATGTACAGCCGCTTGGTCGTGGAAGGTCCGACACCCCGAGTATGTGAATACTCTAGGTTACCCCGACGGTGCTATACTTCAATGTCTCTAATGGTTTGCTAACGACTTAGAGTCGCTTCCAAACCTTGATGCTCTTGTGGAGCCATTTTAAGAATCAAAAGCCAAAGAAGATCCGGATTAATAGTTTTAAACAATACTAAACTTCGAGCCGGACCGAATTGAAATCCGAAGGTTTAAGCTAACGATACTAAGTACTCGTTACGTGTCTTACCTTGAGCGGGGTGCTGAGGTATGATAACACCTCCTTCATTGCGGTGGAAAGGGCAAAAATTTTCAGGCCGAGTTTTTCATTTAATCGCCTCTTGTCAAACCTAACCTATTCGTAATTAAAAAGTGACCATTTACTAACCTTATTAATTTTCCTGTTCTCGCCCCAATGACACACAATGCGCTTAGCACATTTCTCAGATGATTTGGGGAAAGCGAAAGTTCTTCACTGATATTTCACGTTCAAGATTTCTGACTTTCCGTTTGAATTACATACTCAAGTTTGTTACAACCGCGTGAGAACCATCGAAACTACGTGTAATAGCGACTGAGCCTATCTGTGATTGTCTGTTCAAATGCACGGGTTTTTTTTTTAGCGCCACACTGTCAAACATCATTATTGACAACAATAGAAAACAATAGACGTAAATTACACTTTTGGTCGATTATTAAGGTAAAATTTATCCACGTAGCTGAGTGCATGGGAATTATGTACAAACAGAAATATTGTGAGCTCCGAACAAATATCGCATTATCTAAAATGTGTGGCAACAAAGATTTTCACACTTTTGTCGAACTCTTTTGAATATTTCATTATTTTTGTTTGTAATTTTCAACCAGTGCGTTGGGATTAAAAGACAAACTTGAAGGAATCACTTCCACAGCAAAAATGTTTTAAAATATTCTCGATGTATGAAAACCAATATATCCCTGAAATCAGTTTTTGCTTTGTGTCAAAATTATTACTCTAGAGATGTTTTCGTTTCAATTATTCATTACCACTGGAAATTATTCCGAAATCTCTCGCCATAGGCGCAATTTGTGACGGCAGTTCGTGTCCTCCGTAAATAAAACCGTTCGGGTATAGCATCAAATTTTCAAAACTACAACTCAAGGAAATGTAGAAGGGTCGCCATGGGGAATTTTTCGTCAGATCGTGGGTGTGAGGATTTAATTTCATTCTTTAACAAAATCTTCAAATCCTTAAATTGGTCGCGAGCTTTTGTTCGCTCGCGGGGAAAATATGAGGCCTCGAGAAACGCGAGCGAGCGAGTAGCATTTTATTATTAGTGCCAGACTCCTGGCAAACATCTCCTCAATTGGTCTCAAATCTTCCCGCGGAAGGAGAAACGCACGTCCTTCAGGGCTAACAATGAGGGTCTGCTCATTGGCTAAACAAAGAGGAAGTACGTGTATTAACATTGGTTTTTGATTTAATTTCATTTCACTTTTTCATAACTTGGGTGCTATTTTTGACGGTTATCAACCCAGCCTTAATTGTGCGGTACTTCACTCTTTCTTGGTTAGTCCCCTCAGTCCATATTTCAGCAGCAAACGTTTCAGGGAACCTAAAAAGATCATTTCAAAAGGTTTGTTAGATACGTGTGAGATTCACTGGAAAAAGCTACTTTTTCTCAGAAATGATTACCGGAGTACTGCTCATCATCTTTGGAAACTTTGTGTGAAGATAGAGGAAGCCGATTTTGGAAGATCTTTTTGGGAATACATTTTTTATATGAGCACCTATAGCCACAACTTACCAGAACAAGGCGCTTTTGAAATTTTCTTCAATTGTGCCAGGAGATTCCCAAAAAATTCTGCGTTGAAAAAGTTGTCCGGGCTGGATGTGATATCGAGAAGCGTTCTCATATTCAGTTCGTCGGCCCAGACTCCCACAGGATAAATCTGCACCCCGGCCATCATCAGGTCTTCTGCTTCGTTCCTAAGATTAAGCATTGTTGGATTCCACGTCTGTCCTCCGTCGCTAAAAACAAGAAGGATCTAAAAGACAAAGAGAAAGGTGTATGTAACTGATCAAGGGCCTAAAATCCCTTCCCCCTCAATCTAGCCTTACTAAGACAGCTCAAGCGAACTGGTCTCTCGAACACAGCACTTAAATGTAAGGCATACGCAAATGGGTCAATTATGACTTCCTGCACACAAAATTCACCCCAAAATTTTAGAGCAAGATTTAAGAAACAACCGTAGTCTCGCAAAATTTTTTAAAATAAAATGATTTGTTCATACAAATCTGCTCAGACACTTATGTTATTAATTGATATCCCAGAAGCTCACCTTCTGCGCGTGTTTCCTTCCACCTCCCAATTTCGAGAATACCTCTTTACGTGCCATGCGCAGAGCCAGATCAATCCTTGTCTGCCCGCTGATAAACTTGAGGTTGTCAACTACCTTAAAGACGTTATCACTTGTGATGTTGTCTCCTTTAAGGGTGTTGAGATTCAGCTCAATGTGTGGCACGCTGTCAATCATTATGATACTGACATGGGTTTTCTTCTCCGAGATGGTGAACTGGGTGAGGGTTCTGTCTACCATTTTTTTTATCTTTTTGAAGTTTTCAACACCAACACTCTCCGACGAGTCGATCATGAAAACGAGGTCCATGGGTTTTTCACACACTGCATAGATTTAGAAATGAGAAAAAAAAAAGTTAGGTAGAGTTTCCTCATGACGTCAAAAGGGTGACTGATTTCATAATAACAGCTCGAGTCAAAGGCCATCATTATAATTGGCTCTTTAATGTTGTATCGGCTGCAATTTAAGGTTGGTCTTTTTGCGATGTTGATGAAGTGATGGCCCTATTTTAGGCAATTTTTTCGGCTGTATATATCTTCGCTTAACAACTTCGGCGTAAGAAAGATTTTATCGACTTGATGAAACCCCCAAAATATTTTAACCAATAGCAACATCCATAGCGGAAACGAAAATTCAATAGCTTCAGGGACCGGTCATAATTGTGCACGGGGGAAGGGGGGGGGGGGGAAGGTGGGTGGCAAGATCAGAGGATTTTGGTCGTATCGCAATAAAATTTACCTGATCTTCCCATAAGGTTCTGTAATATACGTATGATTACCACTCTGTCAGTTATTAACGGTTAAATTTCTACAGTCCCCTCCTTCCCCTCCTTATATATACTTTGTCGACTATGACTAATCCCCCCTCTATTCTCCTGAAAATAACGTGTTCCTCCAAAGATTCTCCGACCACCCCTTCCCCCCCCCTCCCCCTTCCGTTCCTTACTTGTATATCCTCGATGACGTTTCCCATGCTTGCGTTTGACAGCTGTTTGGCACGTTAGTTTACAGCCGTTGTAACAACACTTGTTTTTAGTCTCCCCGCAGTCCACATCCACCGCACATTCGTGAACGATTGGGAATGAACAGCGGTGATGCCACGTCAGTCGAGGACAATCGCCAGAATTTTGCACTACGAGAATAAATAAAACGTATGTCGACAAGACAATGCATATGTACTATTCGAAGAACGCTAGATTTCGTGTTTGGGTTAATTATCTAGTTGTGGGAAGCGATTATACGAAGAAAAAGAAAAACAACGGAAACCACATGAGCAGAGCGGGGAGTGGTTTGATTTTGTTTACAGACCTGTTTCCTATTTTTGATTAAACCCAGTCGATGTAAAAAAAAAAGAGAAATTGTCGTGACATCAAATCATATTTTGATTTCTTAAATAGGATTACTCGATCTTAAATCCCATTTTAGTTTGTGTTTCCGTTTGCGTACAGATATACCACCCTTTTCGACTCTTTTTTGGCACCGATATTATTATATTGATAACCGCTTCATTCAAATTTCTGTTGCTTACAAGGTCAGCTTCGTTTCCCCTTTGGCATCTCAAGAAGCTGTTGATGGAATGAATCGTTCAGTTTGAAATAACAAACCAAATAATTAAAACACTTTCGTAAACCAGAAATTTAAACAAAACACCAAATACAGCTTTTCAAACAATCCCAGAAAAACCCCCCAAAAAGAAACCTTTCGTGAATAGGTAAGATGAGGACGTACACGAATTATTCCAACTTCGTAATAAGCTTATCACAAAAATTCGTGCAGATTACACACTTTTTTAACTGCTTCTTCACGAAATATTTGCGCCGTTTCCGTTATGCAGAAAAATTGAAAAATTAACGCACGGTTTGTGTCTAATTGATTCCTTTTGACCCGACTAGACTCAACTACAGCTGGAATGGCTAGCAAAGAAAAAGCGTATATTTCACTGCACAGATGCGTTAACTACTCTACGTGTTTTTAAGAACACTCTTGTTATTAATTTGCTTGCAGTAACAGAAGGGTTATTTCGCATTTCATCTTTGTACCAATGTGATATTTCATCAGAAACAACTATCCACGATGCTAAAAAAAACTAATTGCCGATTATAATTAGCGCGGTCTGCGCTAAGTTAAATTCCTTCCTGTTCCTACAATGGGTTAAATTTCATGTTAAAGTCCTTTCCTCCTTAAGATCCTTAAGAAAGCAAGCCAAATGTTTTCATATCAACGCAATGCAGCCATGATCTATCTATCTTACACGAATTCGAAGCACATAGATGGCTAAAACAAGAAAAATATGTGTGCAGTTCGAATCCTGGAATGAGTGGATAAATAAATAGCGTAGAAAGATGTAAACAAACTGTTAGTGCCTATTTTTTTTTTCTTTTTAGGCCTTGGGCCTTTACGAGATTAAAGATCAGATCGTTTTGAAGAATCAGTGATAAAACCTGCATCTCTTAAACTTACACGCTTCTTCATCGCTGTCTTGGCAAACAGAAGACCCAAAGAAAGACACAGACACCATAACTGCCAAAGCTGTGAACAAGTGCATTTTGCCTTCCTTAATACAGTGGATAGAGATTCGCTGTAGCAAGGTTATACGTTCCTAAACTGACGGCGCTTCAAGTAAATTCTAAACCACTGTGTTCATATGACCTGGATATTATTTTTCTCGGAGTATAATGTCACTGATAATATTCTTGAAGGCTAATGTGATTGGCATAAGCTTCGCAATCTTGACTCGCACGTCATAAAATTGACCAATGAAATTAAGGTATGAAGGTGCCCTAATAAAGGCATCCGTGGTCGGGTTCAGAACATTAAGTACACGTCAATCAAAATTTCTAACAATAGACAAAATTAATATATTTTATAAAACCAAACTGGATAGACCCTACAAACCCTATAGCTTCTTCGAATTCTTCGTAACCTACCGCTGAGTCTCCATGTCGAAAGCCAGTTAGACATTAAAGAATCAAACTGGAGTTATAGCTGCGTTTGACTAATAATGGGTCCCTGTGACAATTATCTAGCGATCCAAATGTCAGCAGTAGGCACGATATCGATGTTCGTCACGTGAAACTGATTTTATGGATGAGTGACCAGTAATTGAAGTTCTCCAACCTGCTGCTAGTCTTTAAATTAATCCAGCCCGCGTTGCCACGGGAAAAACGTAGATTCAACTGCATTAATACAAAGGATATACGGAGGAATGGTCGGGGGATCCAGACCCCCTCCCTCCCGCCTCGTCAGAGTTGTGTTTATTTTTGTAACTGTTTGCCTGACCTTAAAATTCTTGCAATGACATGATCACGTATAACTACTAACCACAAGTGAAGGGGCGAGGTGGAGAGCGTGGGTTGGTGAAGAATTTTTTTTTACCCTTTTGCCATCAAATGTTTCTAGATCTTTCCTTTTGCACGAAACATTTATTTGTCGTCTCTCGCCGGGGGACTTCTTTTTTGGTTTGTACCAGACTAATGAACACAATCTTTCAACTGAATCATTGCAAAAGGTTGCATAAGACTTAAAACACACCATCTTCTTTCTATAATCGCGCAAATTAAGCGCTTTTCATAAGCCTTGAGAGGGAGAGCGGGTTACTCTCATCCGGACCCTCAAATTTTGATGACGAGCGAAAAAGGGGGGCGAGTGGAGGAAAATACATTTCAGGGGGTGGAGTAAGGAGAAAGGAGAACCTTTAACTGAACCCCAGGCGCCCCCCCCCCCCCACCCCACCCCAATTTCATTGGCATGGAAGCGCAGCTTTATCTTTCGTCCCTGTTAACCGAGATCCTAACACAGGTTAGTTGCGCATATCTCGAAGTTTGGGTCTGCGCGACTTAAAGCCAGGCTCAGGTCGGTTATTTCATGTCTTTCGCTCATGGCTAACAAATGTTGTCTTCTTTCCCAGACCCAGTGTGATAACAGTAATTCTCAAGTGGTCTGCGGTCACTCTATCACGTCGCCAAAATGGTTGTTTTGTTTTCCAGATCATACTGAAAAAAAGGAACACAGACGGAATAATAAATTTGATGGCCAATACTTTGTCTGAGAGAAGTAAGAAACTACCAAGAGGTAAAAATTATTTTGTTCACTCACCGAGTAAACTTCCGTTGACAAAGTTTCTGGATATTATCAACCAAGGCTTCACCAAAGCTGTCAGAGCTAAACCTCAAAACTTGCAAAACACGCAATGTATAAAGGCAGATGAACGCAAATAAACAAATTAATTGTTCTTTGGGATTTTAGAATGATATATTGTTTTGCTTCACTACTGGCGACTTCTTGGTCGCCTTTAGTGAGGTCACGACCAGTAACGCGCATGTCAAATGAGACGAGTTACTGGATGTTGTGAGAGGCTGCCTTCCATATCAGATATTTATTACGAGGAACTCATCTGATGAATAATAGCTTACCTCCATAAGCTTTATTCCTACAGAAAGGGGAGGAAAAAAGTAAAAAAATAAAATTTAGGAGACGATCAGTAAAATATATAGAGAATCTGGTCGCAATTGAGGTGGTCCAGGGTTCGATCATTTTCGTACCTAGAGCTCACGACCGAGAGCGTCGTTCGATGGCTAGACGTTGCTATGGAGGTATTGGCAATCTTAGCTGATATTTGAAGCTTATATTTTCACAGGAAAATCGCAAATGTGCTCATACTCGACAAGACGTGTATTCTAAAGATTTTGTTGGCCTATAACGATTTTGATATCATTATGCTCAAGACGAACTCAATTTTCGTACCACAAGCAACTTTGGATATTTCCTCTGCCACGTTTACAAGTTGGTCGTATGATTCCGCGGTAATAACATTTTCTCGAGCGCCTGCAATTTCTATCAGCTCATCTTCATCAATATCTTCCTTATTCCAAACTGCCACAACATAAATCTTGATTCCTTTGTTTCGCAGAGGCTCAGACGCCTCCTGTAATGACTTGACACTGCTTTGTTGGCCTGTTTGTTTACCAGTGGTTAACAGAATCATAATCTGTGAATAGAACAATAAAAAATATTAAAATGTTTCGCTTTAAAATAGCGCAGTAATTTTCATGATAACTTAAGAATTATCGTTAAAAGGAGATGGATAAACCTAACTTAAGTGACTAAAGTGATCACAACGGCTAAAGTTTTCGCAACAGCAAACTCAGGAGAAATTTAGAGAGCCCATACAATAGCTCAAACCGGACATGCAAGGAAAACAGGATATAATTTATTGCATGTGATTGAGAGTTTTTAGCTCACTGACCCTGCTGACATCGCTAGTTAAGCGTACCAAAAGAAATATAGAGATATAGCTTTCAATACTCCTTGTGCAAAATTTGCCTTATTTTTCTGGTTCTGCTGTAAAATTATTGCGCCGTGAGACTTTCTTGACAGACCTTTTTAATGTCACTTTTATTCACCCTCATTCCCGCCTCTGCAGTAAACAGTCTTTCATTCGCCAGTTTTAGCGCCTTGTCAATGTAGCGGTCACCTCCGGTCGGCGCTACTTTTTCGATGAAGTCTTTCACATTTTCCGGAGTTAGGCGGTCACCTTCAAAAGTTTTGAAGTCCATAACCAATTGTGCATCTGTGCTGTAGGTGATTAAACCAACATGGCTTTTTAGGCGGCCTATGTTGAAAAAGTCCACCAAAGAAGTGGTGAAGTCCAGAACCTGACAATCGAAAGAAAACGTGCACGTAGATGACGTAAAGCAATTTATAAAGTGTCGATCGCGTGACTAGTGACCGCCCAGTCTTTCGTGAAATGCTCGACATAACACTTAGGCGCATCATTATTAGTTCCAGTCCTCTTGTACAAATTTTAAAAGGGAATAAATAAAAACAGAGCAGAAAATTTCTGAAAAAAAAAAGAAAATTCATAGCCGCTCAAAAAACAAGACGGAGATAACCAAAACAATTCTTACAATGTGATAATTTATATAAACCGTATTTGATTATCAATTTGGAGCGGGAATTTTTGGGTAAAGGCATTGTACTTTACAAACCTCTCGCCATTTGCTCCCAGCCGTATCGGATGAGTCTAAAATGATTCCAAGATCTGTTGGCTCCGCACAAAGAATTTCTAAAACAAAACAATTTGTTGACTTTGACACGAACTCGGAAGTTGTTATTAGAATTAAGATTGTTCGTCAAGAGTAAAAATATGAAGAAAACACAAGCATATGGCCTAATTTACATAGAGTAGTCGTTAAGTCAACAATAATGCAAAGCAATGCAAGCATCATGTAATGCAGTATTTCTTTTTTCATTCAGAAATCAGTTTTATATTTTTCTTAGCCTTGTTATGGTGATCTTGGACCGAACCTAGACTGAACAATGATTAGGAACTTTGCATGTAGTGCTTTCAGGAAGAGCAGTGTTGAGCAACTTATGCCCGTGGTAACTGTTAAACTTACTTGACAAGTGAACCAAAAGTTTGTAAGATAACATCACATCCCTTTCGAACGGAACCAGCTCCGGAGACGAAAAGTCACGCGATGTAAATCTGACGTGCTTTATGATCTAACAGACGGTCTAGCCATAACAATTTAAATGATCATTTAGGGGTTGGAAGCCAAGCGAAAAAGAAATTAATTGGTTGAAAACTCAGAAGAACGTAAAGGTCATGAAGAGGGAAGAATTTCAAAGTGATTTTTGGCTCAAGTGAAGATCGATCACTGACTCAATCATATAAACTGCTTTGTAAAACTGATTACATTTGCGCAAACACATAGATCCTAAGTCAGCTTACGTCACCGTTCATTTTGTCCTCAGTGTGAAGGCAAACGTTCAGTACGGGTTACGGTTTCATATGTTCTTAAAAGACATTGTTAATTTCTGTCCTTCAATTCCGGTGCAAGAAAAACAATTGAAAACCTGCCCATGATAACATACCTTCTTGGGCAAGCATTCCTGCTTTCAACGTGAACAAAACGCTGCAGATTAGAAGTAATTTGATGTAACGCATGATTTCTTATGCGGATTCACCGAGTACCACTTTGAACGACAAACATCTTTCGTTTGAGGTTATGCTTAGAGCGAAAGGGTTTGATAATGTTTAATATCATACCGTGACAAGTTGGTGACATCGACAAATTAACGCGTCATCGACTGTGAGAGAATTTCGCCGCTTAATCGCGGTTGATTTCATTAACAAACACATCGAACAAAAGTTGATTCAATTGAATGCTATAAGGGAGCACTTTTCGGCTCAGTCGGTCGTATTGTTATCAGTGAACTGAAAGCCACATAAGGAGATAAACCCGAACCCCTTTAAGCTTTAATTCAAGATAAAGTTTTAAATGTTCTTCTCCCCTTGTTTCAACGCCCGCCGACTCAGGCGCAGTTACATCGCGCTTCCCAGTAAATAAAACTTCTGATTGTGGAATGACTTCATTCTCAAATGGGCTTTTTATGGCAAATCTTCTCAACACTTGAATTGAATCAGTAGTAAAATAGACCACCAACTTGAACCATGTGGCCCAAGAAGACTCGCTTTTTTGCCGTTCTGCTTTCCTTTCCCTTTTTTTCCGCAAAACAGAGTTTCCCTGTCGCGCATTAATTATGTTTGCCGCGACGAAAATTCCTGCAAGAAGCATGCATGTAAAAGGTGCACGTTCAAGTACGTAATCTGTTCAAGGCTAGCAGGCCAAACTTCAGATCCTCTTTGGCATTTTAGGCAGTGGCAATTGCACACTCTGTTTACCGTTCAAGATATCGAAAACCATGCTCTGTTTAGTGGACATACCAGTGTGTATGTGGGAGGTCGCTTAATTAATTAGTAATCCCATAATTGATACTTTTCTTAATTCTCATCACTTGTCTGCATGATATCAGTATAGATATGGTAAGGAGAAATTCTGTCTTGGTCACTCACGGGAGTTAAAGAGTTCAGGGGTACTAGGGTGCAACTGATTCTCTCTTCGTCAAGTTGACTTATAGCCAATGACAAATGCTACAAAAAGCGCCTCCCTCTCTCTCCACCCATTGCTTCAGAGTTCAACCTATGACTTTCTCTAGTCTTCAGGACCAACTGGACGTTCCACGTTAATTTTCTAACGAGTATGTACAACTTGTAATAACCGTGAGCCTACATCCTCTTTTCAGACTCTGTGCTTCAGCTAAGAACAAGCTATATGATTCCCCGCTTACTCCTGCTCCTGGCCTGGTTTCTTGGCCATGCAAAACATGCCAAACCGATTTTTTTACGGCCTGTCGTAGACATTTTATCTAATACAATCAATTGGCACTGTTTATGCGCGGTTGTCACAGTATTAACACGTCCTCACGCTAATTACTTAGTATATTTTTAAATTATAAATTAATCTATTTATTTATTTGTTTAATTTTTTTTGGAGGGGGGGGAGCTAAATGCCATTGATAATTTGGCTTTATTTTTTGATATTTGTTCAGCTTCATGTACCAAATATTTCAATTGGTCTTCGGGGTCAATTCATTTTAACGCAAATCTGACAGCTCCCTTAGAAAAATCCTTGATATCTCTCTCGGGACAGCTGTCATTTTAACTGACATCTTCGAGCTGTAGGAAGTATAATGCCCCTTGCTAGTCACACAGAAGCTGAAACCATCACAGAGAAACTAGAACGATAGAAACACCGCGGTGATCGAAGACCTGCAGACGGCTCCACTCCATGACTACAGATTCAGTCAGTCAAGTATCATGTTACCTCACAAAGACCACTATTCTACTCTCGCGGCCTTGCCTGGCCCCAGTAAAAGCGGGATGAATTTGACAACATCCTGACCAAACTTCAGCGCTTTGGTTTCTACAAAGATCCTGGAAACATGGCTCCATTGAAGGCATTAACGACGGTATTTGTCTTCGGATTGCTTCTCGCAAGAATACGCGCCCGTGAGTAATGAATATTCATGACTGAAAATAATAACGCTATCGTATAAATTTTAGCTCACGCGAGATGTGTTAGACTTTAATTTGTGCAAGGATAAAGAAAAGAGTTTTGTGCTTAACAGAGGGGAATTTCAGTTTCTATTAAGAAACTTCCATCGAAATGAGTCATTATAATTTACTAATCCACGGATTTAGCGAAGGGTTATGGGCAAAGATTACAAAATTAATCGAAATCTGACCATCTTGGCAATTCTCCATTTAATGAAACCTTGCCCGTTCAAACTTTGAAATTGTAAAATATGACGATATTTTACAATACTTTTCGTTAGCTGACGAATACTTACATCATTCTATTCGATTTCTATGTTTTTTTCCTCCTGAATACCGAGTAACATGGAGTGTAATCTTTTTTAAACAACGAATCGATTGTAGTCGTTGACTTGAGCTACGGAAACTTCGCTTCGCTGAGAAATTTTGCGACGGCGCCGATCGCTAGAGTTATCAGTGAAAGGCAGATCTCGCATATGTTACGATTTCATCGAACGCTTTGAAAATAAGGCAAGCATGTTGAATATGCATTATTTTGTGCGACCGTTCGTGGAAGGCATGACGTTTTGTTGAAAAAGATTGTGTGACATGGATTGTGTCACACAACACCCTATTTCGTAAATATTAATTTTCATCCGTCAGTCATAAACAAAAGATATGTGTTAGGTAATGTTATTTGGCAAGGAATTAAGCATGATCCGCAAAATGAATAGGAATAGAAGAATTTCCCCCTCAAGACTTCAAATCCTGTTCCTTTCACGGAACTACCATTTTGAATCCATGATGTATAACAAATTTAAAGGGAACCAACAGACATGATAGCGGCTGGAACTCGTACTAGGACTTCCATAAGAGCCTCAGTTGAAAAAATAAATAAAGTATTGCGATTTTTTTCGATTAATTTATTATAAAGCAGACTCTTCCACTGGTGAGTAGGATATGGGAGGCACTTTAGGGAAGTTTAGTCGCAGGGGGGTGACCTTCACAACCCCTCTATCATACTCGTTTCGTCTATTTGGAGCCACACAGGCCGTATTTGGGACTGCTCCTCCTCCCTCCCCCCTCCCCTCCCCCGCTCCTCTAGAAGACTCGTTTAAAAGTTTTAGGTCTGCAATGAGCTATTTTTCTGTAAGCATTTCTTTTCACGAAGAACCATTATTAACATTGCAGAGTATGTCTGCCCGAAAGTCACCAAATATGGTGCAGAATGCCCATTGGACGTTGACAATGAATGTGAATCAGACCAGGCATGTTCCGCTGGCCTCAAATGCTGTCCTTCCATATTTGATGATGAAGCTTGTCAACTGCTCTGCTTAGAACCTGAACCTCAAAGTAAGATGTAACCTTTTTCATTTGTAGATTGGGTTTATTCTTTTATCTCGTATCTGGTATTGTTTGGTTAGTAAAGTAAACACTTAATCTCGCCTATGTGGGACAACTGAGCTCAATCCGAATATGCCCGCGCACGCTCGTTAGCATTGCTTTAAGGGGAAGGGAAAAAAACATTTAACTCCCACCTCGTTGGGTGCGATTCTTTGCATGATTAAGATAGAAATCTTAGAAATCTCAACTCAACGGTGAAAATTGGCCGTAAAAGCTCCAGAAGAATCCCCTATGTGGGTGTAATCTTTTCCTCTTTCGTCCTTCAAGCCGCTTGCCCTGTTTCTGTGGACTTCGCCTTCATTTTGGACGGCTCAGGAAGTATCTCCAAAAAAAACTGGGGTCGAATTAAGGAGTTTGTCAAACGCATAGTGGACGCGTTCGACGTTTCTCCAGATGGCACCCACTTTGCACTGCTCGAGTACAGTACAGACCCTAAAGTTTACCTCAGATTTAACGATTTCGCCGATGCACAGCTCAATGGTGTGAATGTCAAGCGAAAGGTGGAAGAAATGTTACAATCGAAAGGAAAAACATTCATTGATAAAGCTTTGGAGTTAGCAAATCAGGAAATTTTCACTACAGAAGGTGGCATGAGACCAGATGTCAAACAGGTTAGAGAAATTTACAGGAATCGTTTTAAGTTATAAGAATATGCTGGTAACAGCTTTCCTCAAGTTGAATAATGTCCATATCATTTGAACTTTTACGAGAGAAAAATAGGAAATTTTACGAGAAGTCCAACGGTATAAACGCGTGAAACGTCTTGTCTCGCGGAAAGTGCGAATCACCAAGTCACGCAAATCTTAAGAAGAGACGAGCGAAAGTGCAGTGGTTGCCTGACGACCCTCGCTGCTCTTTCATGCGTTTGCTTTTTCCCTTGCAGAGATCCTTGCACGGGTTGAATAATTCAATCAAAACCAATGGCTGACCAAATCGCAATTCTTTTCGATTAGATTAGTTTAGTGCCAATCACAGAGCGAGGCATAGCAACAGCATGTTGTATCACGCTTTTCCTCCCTGACCTTGATACCTTACCATCATTTTATAGATTGCTCTGGTGGTCACAGACGGTACCCAGACCCCTGAGCCCAGTCCAGTAGCATCAGAAGAAAACCTTATTGCTGCAGCCGAGAAGTTGCATAAGAAAGGAATTGATGTAATTACGCTCGGCATCGGAAAGAACGTCAACCCCTTCCAGCTGCTAAACATAGCATCTGATGAAGAAAACTTATACTCGGCAGAAGTCTTTGAAGAAATCCTGACTAGTGTCGTAGGAGAACTGACCAGGCGAGAGTGCCTAGGTAAGTTATAACATTGCGCTTCTACTTTTGTGTTCCTAATTGAACCGCTGTCAAAGATAACGCAGAGCTAGGAGGTGAAGGGTCTTCACCTCCTACTTCTATGATCAGAGATCGATTATTGAACTTGACAGGATCTTTCGTGAAACGGGCTCCATGAGTCCCGCCTCTCTGAAAGCCTGGTCGTTTCCGATCCCGAATTTCGCTTTTTCTTTTATTTAATAGGTCCAGAATCGGTGAACTTTTTAAGAAAATCGGAGGATAGTTTTTCCTGTTTCCCCACTTAAGTATTTTGGGGAATTTCAGTAGAGGCACTGATTCTTTCAAGTAGTTGGCCCGAGAAACTCGTAGAGAAACCCTTGGAGCAACCAAAGTGCACGCGCGTAGTATCTCGTATATTTTATATAATTTCATCATAGATGATTTTGCTATAAAGATAGCTGGATCTGGCATAAATATGCTAAACTAACAAAAATAAAATGCATTTTTGTTTCAGCTTGTTCTGAGCCGGTTGATGTAGTATTTGGAATCCCAACTTCCCGATCTATTCCTGCGGACCAGTTTGAGAATATGAAGTATTTCGTGAATCAAACGATCGATTCATTCGATGTGGGTCCCTTGAAAGTACATGTTGGTCTTATTACGTACAGTTCCTCCGCGCAGACAACCTTGGCCATCAACCAACTGAATTCAAAAGAGGTCCTTGAATCCTTTACGTCTAGTCTGAGTCAACAAGGGAATAGTGCCAACGTGGTCTCTGCACTGGATGAAGCCTACGGCAGTACCTTCACCATGTATGGCGGTGTAAGACAGTCCAAACCTAAGGTGTTTGTACTTATTGTCCCAGAGGGTTCAGTTGGTGGTCAACAGGAGGTACTACAAGGCGCAGCGAGGCTTAAGAGCCTTGGAGTAAGGTTGCTTACTGTTGGAGTCGGGCAAAACATTGACCAAAACCTTTATGCGCTTGCGTCAACTCAGCCCTCTTCAAAGTTCTTCTATGGCGTTCCAGATCACAAGGAACTCATCGGGAAAAGCAGGGCTGTTGCTGATGTGCTTTGCAAAGGTAAAGGAATTTACTTCATTCTATGATTACTTTTTTTCCTCCTCGTGACTTGGTACTGGGTTGTTTTTAGGCAATAAATGAAAAAAATAGGACCAAGTTTATTCCACGCTCACTTTGTCATATACTCGTCGCTAGACTAAAGATTTCAGCTTTTAGAAAATCTTGTCGGAGTAAACCAAAGAATCAAACAAGATACACAGATAGATAGAAAGACAGGTAGAAAGGCACACACATACACACAAAAAAAAACAAAAAACAATCAGACAAACAAACAAGCAAGGAAGCAAACGAAATCGAATCGTCTTTGAATAGAGTGAAATCGTGAAAAAATCGTTTGTTGAGGTAGAGAAACACCAGAGAGACAAGATAAACTCCTTGAGGGAACAAGGATGGTTTACAATGGACCAGATGAGTCCTTGAAAGAGTGAGTAAGACAGAATTTCTCCTCATAATAACAAAACAATGTCGGGCACACATCTGACGCGGTACCGGTCGTTTCGCCTACGGGTCGTTTCGCCTACCGTCTGTTCGCCTACGTCTAGGGTCGGTTCGCCTTCGTCTAATATGTCAGTTCGCTTACGATTCAAATTTCAAAGCTTTAAAACTCAATTGTTTAAAAGTTCTTGTTGAACCTCGCAGAAAAACTGAGTATTTAAGATGAAATAAACCACCGTTTACGGTCTTTCTGTTTACTTGTGACTCGAGCGAATGTTTTGACTGTTAGTTCGTGCACCTTAACGCGATCCGCAAACTTAGGTAGATGAAAAAAATAGATACGGTGAGAATCGTATGGCAGACAGTAAGGAGAATTACTGATGAGATCTTAAAAGTGAAAGGATTTTAACAGTGATTGCAAGTGACGAACTCAGAGATTAAGCTGGCAAGATTTTATACAAATTGAAAAATCCTGACATCAACCATTAACTCTCAGAAGTGATGAACATGTAACCTCTCTCTATGACATCCATACATTATCTTTGAAAACAGGTTTTCGTTACTAATTTAAACTTTGAAGACAAGTTCTCGTTACTAATTTAAACTTTGAAAACAAGTTCTCGTTACTGATTTACAAGAAAATGTGTAGAAGTTAGAGGGGAGAATTGACAATCAGATCTTGGGAATTAGGGTTATTTCTATAACATTGTATTCACAACGCGACAGCTTTCTCAACCTTAGCCTTGGGAAGGAAGGAAGTCGTGACAAAGGGGGGTCTTCAATGGGTCTTCAATGCTGTTGATGGTTTTATATTTTGCAGGCAAAGTTGGCAAATGTCCTCTTCCCCCTCTACTGCCTTCACTGGGCTGTCCAAGAACTCTCAAGGAAGAATGTGAAGTCGATGCAGGTTGTAACTCGGGTGGGGGGTCCCCACTGTGTTGCCCGAACAGCTGTGGTGGACGGCAATGTCTGGGGCAAATCAGAAGTATGGATTTAACGTAAACAAAATTTCAGATATCATAAACATATCTACTTAGTTGAGTATCCTCCGGGAGCTAATCAAAGCTTCTATGGGATGAAGCGACTGGGATTAGTGTTACTCCTCTCTAGATGGGATATTACTTAGCCTGTTCCAGGCGTTCAGTCTCTAAAACGAAGCGCGATGGTCAACAATGTGAGTAGGAGTGAAGAGCCGAGGGAGGTCTGGGTTGGATTGCATAATAAACTTCGCAACTCGAACCAAACATCTCTCTTTTTCTCTTAGCTGCTATTGTTGGGCTGTTCGCTATTTCACTCCGTTTTACTCATTGAACGTCTGGAACACGCTATATCTTACTTCATCGGAGGTCACTTCCCAGCGTTTTGTAAGATTTCCCTGACAGTTCGCAGATAGCCTTTTGTACTCCTGGGTTTTTTTTTTGCGACAATTTTACAAGGAGCCTCTATTTGATGTACTCGACCCACTTTCTTTTGACTTACACTCGTACGACCCAGGTGACCATTGGAATGAATTAATTTAAATATTATTGTGGGGTCTAGGCTTCAGAATTAATTGTGTGTTTCATAAATGGTACTTTTAATTCCAACAGATTGCTTTGTTCCAATGGATGTTGCCATTGCGGTGGACAATTCCGACGCCACAACCAGCAGCGAATTCAACAACGTGAAACGATTTCTGAAGCAATTCATCAACCAACTTGCAAGTTCGGAGGTTCGGTTTTCCTTACTTGAATATGGCAACACTGCAAATGTAATTACAGATTTTCGCAGATTTCGCGACCAAATTTATCTGGAAAACCTCATAGATAATATAGCTAAACGCAATGACTCTGAACGCAGAGTGGACGCTGCTCTGAACACGACCAAAGAGGAGATTTTCAGCTTGGCAGGAGGAATTAGACATGGACATCCACGATACCTTGTCTTCGTAAGCTCCGGTGGCCCAACTGCGGAGTTCAAAGTCCTGGAGGGTGCTGGAAAAAAACTACGTGATTTGGGCGTGACCTTTGTTGCCATAGGAACAAATAGGGGCGTCCCAGGGGCTTTTATTCAAAAGCTAGCAGGCGACAGTCGTTTCATCTACAGAGCCGCGGAGCCGAGTCAATTGGGTCCCATAGTGTTAGAAGATTTGTCGCGAAAAATGTGTACAGGTTAGTGTAGGTATTAAATTTCCCCTGCGAGTCTTTATTCACTAATTTTGCATCAATACCTTCACGGAACTCTTCATGTGGCCAGAGATTTGTCTGTTTATCTACTATTTGACATTTCCTCTCAGAGAAGCCCGGAAAATGTCCAGCAGTTGACGCGACCCCAGACCCACTTGCGTGCCAAGTGGAGCAGCCAGACCCGGAAGAGACCATAGTCTGTGGCTTGTCGGCAAACGGAAGTGGATTCTCGGAAAATTATGATTGGGACTGTCCTGGGGAGACGAAGTGCTGTTTGGATCCGCAAACCGGCTGCTTTCAAGTTTGCCTCGAGCCACAGAATGGTAAGTATTGATTTTAATGAAGAAAAAGGTTATTCAGTTATCACAAAAATGGGAGAAAGGATGAGTCTGAATCCCTCACGAGAGATCGAACTAAAGGCCTTTACTTTCTTTAATAATAAACCTGGCAAAATTCCGATTAATTCCGATTTGCTGTAAGAAATGCGGGTTTCACTAAAAGCCATGCAGAGGAAAGGCAGTATGGCACGGAAAAGTGTTAATTCAGTGCGGAAAAGGTGACAAACGGTGTAAATACTTAACAGACAAGTGGAAATGTTGTTATTTAACCGAACTAGGTTTTTTGACGGAACACATAATGGTTGAGTAATTTTTGCAAGTGATTCGCGAGCTTTGTTTCTGCGTAGTTTTAGCTGAAATCTTAAACCTTTTCTTCCATATTTTAATTTGATTAAGAGCAGCTTATTATTGTAATAACTTATTGTGATATTATTGTAATTACTTATTATTGTCCATATTTGTTTAATTTGTTCATGCCAGTTTGCAACAAACAATTTGATCTGACGATAGCGATAGAAAATTCAGCTCGAATTGGCGAAGAACAGTTTGAGCAAGTAAAAGACTTCAGCAAGCAGTTCATCAATGCTTTTGATATCCGCGAGGGAGGGACGCATGTGGCGATTGTTAGCTATGGAACCACGCCAGTTGTTCATACTCGGCTTGATTCCTACAGTGGCTCTGTTCTCAATAAACGAACAATCACGGATGAAATCGACAAGATTGCCTTGGAGAGTGGGAATGCTGTGATAACAAACACTGCATTGACAGAGGTGTTCAAGACAGTTTATGGTGACAGAAATGGGGCACGGAATGGAACCAATAAGGTGATATGCTCTGGTGTTTGTGTCCTGAGGGGGAGGTGGAGGGGATGTGACCCTTATTTAACATACTTCTTGGTGCCTAACTCATGCCATGAGTATGACTCCCTTAAAATTATTATGAACAAACGGCAGAGAAACAAATAAGTCCCTTGTCTACAATTAGACAAGTGGTTGAGACAAAGAGAAAAAAAGTGGTCAGTTAGGTAACTTTAGATTCCTCCATCGCCACTAGTGTCCGATTTTGGACACAAGTGACCGATTTTAGACATGACTGTAGTGTCCGATTGTAGAGACTAGAGTCTGATTTTGGACTTAAGTGTTCGATTTTGGAAACTAGTATCTGACGCAAGTGTCCGATGTTAGACACCAGTGTCAGATTTCAGACACTAGTGTCCGATTTCAGTTATAAATTTTGGACTCTAGAGTTTGATTTTGGACACCAGAGTTTGACTTTAGATTTCAGACAATAGTGTGCGATGTTGGACACTAGTTTCCGATTTTAGACTCTAGTATCCGATTTTCGACAATAGTGCCCAATTTTGTAATACCTGTAATAGGATGGTGGCCAGGATGTCGCAGTTGTTAGAGCCCTTACTTCTCGCTGCAGTGGCGAGAGGACCTGGTATCAGATGTGGGTTGAGTTTGTTTTTGGTTCTCGTCCCAGTGCTGTGGGTCTTTTTTTCGGTTTCAACGGTTTTCCTTCCTCCACCAAAACCAACATTCCAAAATCCAATTCCACTTGGAAACTGTGGAGAAGAAGTGTCACCTCGTGGAATGTCCACCGCTAAATCCCACAGTTATTATAACTGTTAACATCTTGACTGCTATAATAACGGGAAAGTGACTGCAATACCCAACATGTTTGCCTAAAAATCCTACAAGGTGTCTCGTGAGTCTCCTAGCGACACGAGACGACAAAACGACACGCCGTGCCATACCAGCCAGGAACTATGTGTCGTTAGTATATGATAATTTTTGTTGGATAGTGAAGGGTTAATACTAAAATGATATCTCTCCTTAGACAGTCGTTCTTATAACTGCGGGAAATCTGTCGGACCCCATGGCGGCTGTCGATGCCGCTATCGATATCAGAGCCATGCCTGCTGACTTGTTTGTGATAGCGATCGGTGAAGACCCGGATTTGGACACTCTTGTTCAAATGGTGTCGCCACCAGCTGAAAACAACGTGTTTTTGACGACCACCTCTGGCGGCTTACGACCCAGCTTGCGGGCAATTACGGACACAGTCTGTGAAGGAGGTAGGATAGAAATATTCCAAATGTTTAGAATAATTTTTCGTTTACCACTAAAAACAATCCTTCTTGGCATTCCCTTTGTTTCGCCACGATCTATCAGTTGCGTTGAAACTCGCTCCGTTTTTTCAACCGATCAGATGCAACACTGAGTCCGTTCGCGACACGGTTACAAGCGTTTTCCCGCGCTTCAAGCAATTCGTTTGTTCCTTTTCTCATTGGTTCATAATAGGTATTTTGTTTTTGCTGACTGGCAGCTTTGCTTACGATGGTTTTGCTCTTACAACACGCTTACTTGGCGGAGGTTGAGTGCTCTAGTTGCCGTGTAAATTTTTTTCTCAGCGGTAGACAATAAAGGGAAGTGTACATCATCGTTTTTGTGAGGCTGTCATTCCGCATCAGTTACTTTGCGGTCTGTTCAGGTCCACTTTCGATGTTTAAAGGAGAATAATCAATTTTCTTTAACATAGACTTTTAATTTTCTCTCCTTCTGGTTTTCCTCTTTCAGCTGAGAAAATGTCAACGGTAAGTACACAGTGTGTATTTCTTCTGTCGAATCAATGTCTGCTGATTTTCATCTTTAATCTTTCGCCGGGAATTCGTGACAGACAGAGTGTCAATGTTACGTTTCAAAACGATAAGTAACGCTAACGCCTCTGTAATGCTCCTCACGATTGTTCACAGGTGAGTGCTTAATTCTGTTACAGTGGTATATAAATGTTTTTTTGGCTTTGAATTGACCGAAATATTTTAGCCATACTTTTAAAAGTGTACATGTTTGCACATGTATGCCGCTCTGAAAGGTCTCTCGATTCCCTGGCAAATTGCTGCCAGGAAATCAAGAAGTCGATAAATCCAGTATCACATAGTATCAAAGGTGTAACTCTGTGATAAGGGTGCTGCCTTCCATGTCAAAAACAAAGTGTATAATAGTTAAAATAAACAGGTTGAAAATTGGTTAGTTTTTTCTTGTTTTGCCTTTCTTCCTCCTTTAAATAAGCAGTAATATTTTATTTGCCGCCTAATTCTTTGTCAATTCTTTGTTTTTGAAGATCATTGGACCACCTGGTGATCCCGGACCCGCTGGTTCCCCTGTGAGCATAAATGTCTTACATTACTTCTTAGAAGCACTTTACGACTGAGTGCATTCCACATATAGAAGAAGTTTCATATAAACATCTTTCAATTTCTTTAGGGTCCAGAGGGACCAACCGGACCAAGAGGCGATCCAGGGGACCCCGGAGAGCCGGTGATTCTCATTGAGAAACTTATTGCTGTTTTAATCGTTATTTTTAAAGGGAAAATAAATATAATTTCGCGCTATCCCGTCTTTTCACTTCCTGTTGCTTTGTCCGTTTCTAGGGAGAAGCCGGAGAATCAGGGCCTCCCGGACCTCCGGGACCACCGGGACCACCGGGTGGAGGAGGAGGGGGAAACATAGGTTCGCTGAGGCCCCAGGGGGAGAAAGGACCTGCAAATGTAAGGTTTGTTTGGTGTGCTGTGTGGTATAATCGTGTTGTGCGTGATTTCAATGAGTAAATCATTTTGAAGATTTTGCTAACTGTAAACAGGGCATGGTTTTTTGTACACGAACTACATGGCTAAAAGTTTCAAGCGTAATTGTACCTAAACAAGCAAATTGTATCCTAGAAAAATATAAAAGCAATTAGAGTATCGCCTTAACCCTTTGATCCCGAAGAGTGATTAGCATCTAATTTCTCCTTACAATATCACCCCTGAATCAAACATTAAGGTCGTGAAAATAAAGAAAATGATCACCAACTTAAGGAGCTATTGATCGTTAAACAAATTCTCCTCGTCAGCGCCTCAGAAAATGTATGGCGATCAGAGAAGTAACTTAGTGCTGCAGAAAGCGAGAATAAACACAGACCCACATTGGCCACTTGATCTTATGAACAAATTTTGTTCTCTGTATAAATGGTGGATTCAAGACAAACTGTTTTTTCTTTTCTTAGAATGAGAAAGGTCCCGCTGTGCCGCCTGTGATCCTTCCCAGACAGCAACAACAAGCTAGACAGGTACCGCAATGTGATTTAATATAGCTATTAGAATGCTTTTTGATCGTGGCAAAATTGGAATGGACGGGACGCTTGGATCTGAATCGAAGTGAATCACTGCCGGGTTATGACCATGAACACTGACTTTCGGTTCATTTTTGTGGTCTTAGTTTTATTCCGTTGCGTCACTTACTCGAAAATGAAATGATGTTGATGATTTAATAATTTACCTTTCTTGGAAAAGCTTTGTTATTTCTCTTGATACAGGGACCCCCAGGTCGTCCTGGAATGCCTGGTCCGCGGGGACCTCGAGTAAGTTGTTTTTACTTTATGCTGGCCTTCAGAATTCGTCATATACCTGCCTGCAGAACAGGCTGGTATATGACGAATGTCTTACATATCTTCACGGAAGTTATGTAATTAAATGGTGGGTGCGCGAATTAGCCTTGAATCTTTCAAAAAAACGTGGATTAATTTCTTGAATTTTTCTGCATTTCACTGAAGTGCATTTTTATTCGATGTGAATCGCGTGTCTCTGTATTTCTCAGGGTCCCCCAGGTATCCCAGGGAATCGAGGCCGCATAGGAGTCAGAGGATCTAAGGTAAGAAGTTATGAGGAAGAGAAAGGTTGATGAAAAGACGACTCCGAAAAACTGATGTCAATTATCTTTTTTCGTAGGGCCAAGTTGGTTTGATAGGACCAGTTGGTCGGCCGGGAAGACGTGGAAAAGAAGTAAGACCGAAAAACAGTTATTTACTTTTCTCATACTCGTAACTTTCACTGTTTCCACTGGGTTTCAGAGAAACATCCCTCTCGTTCTTTTAAAATTTATGTTCTTTCCTCCACAAACATATTCTGTGTCAGGTCATTCGTTAGGGGTACCAATTTAAAAGAGGTGGCATGGGCAGGCGAAAAATGGCGGAATGTTGCCAGTCGTCACTGGCGCCCTATTTCAGTCGTGTCCATTGATTGAGAGCCTGGAGCAGATTAAGGCAAACCCTGAGTGGAATTCATCTTCTATTACAATAACTATTTTTCCGCTCTCTAAGGATGGTTTTTTAGTTTTGTTTTTCGGAGTAGTACGAGCGCTCATGATCTTGTGATTACTAAATAGTCGAAGTTGCATGCAGAAACTCCAGAAGAGGCAACCAGTCACACTGTTTATTCTTAGTTTCTCTGAGTCTCCGTGCAAATACAATAATCTAGTTTTCATTCGATCATAGGCGACGAAGTCAGAGGTGATATCAGTCTATCTTTTTTATTTTCACCGGATCGTATCACTCTGCACTTCTAATAACAACCCTGGCGTCATCACTATAGAGAAACAATCTTTGGCGAGTGTCACCTTACTTTATTTGCGTTTTATTGTTCAGGGGGCACCAGGAAAAAGAGGAAACCCTGGCATTCTTGGAGAGCCTGGAGAGAAAGTAAGAGGCTGTTAAGAAAATTTCTGTACAAGTATCATTATGATTCAGCCTCGTCGTTATTCTGCTGTTTAAAGCATTCATTTACAGTGCATCCAAATTTTTAAACAAATTTTATTACAAGGAAGAGTTGTCGAGTGAAAACAGAGTGTTTTATAGAAAGCGTTAACCAATAAAGATTCACGAGTACTTCACTTTAAATTCGACACTTTGTACAACAGTGCAATGAGTTTAATGTCACGAATTGACGGACATGATCCGAATTATCGAAGATAGAAATGTAAAGAAAATTATCTTTAGGGGAACGACAACTGCTTTGAGTTTGCTGAATGTTCGTGTCATCATCGGTTTGGGTTTAACCGAGGACATTACGATCGATATGTGACGGCAATCCGTGTAAAGATGCGAGCTTCAAGTTAGCGGGAGTGCGGGTTTTGAAATTCGACTTTAAAATTAAATTTGCTTATTTCTTATTTTGCATGTAAATTTTATCAGGGCCAGTCAGGTGACTCTGGAGAGGAGGGGCACTCAGGCCTCAAAGGACATAAAGGTCGTCGCGGTCGAACTGGTCCGAGAGGAGAACGGGGAGAGGAAGGAGAGTCGGTAAGCGCTTGGTTACGAAAAGGGAAAAGGAAAAACGCTAATTCATATAGGCAACCGTTTAGTTGAAATTAATCTACGAAAGCGAGCAGAAGTCCAAGGTAATTCTCTAATTTTGACCTGAGGAAACGGGCTTACGTTGATTCATTCTCTTTTTTAGATGGTTTTTCCAGGCTTAGTCATTCACTGCACTCTCCTTTGTTTGCTGTATTTGCTTTCGTTCTTTCTCTAGTTTTAGCAGAGCTCGCAGAGCGTAGCCCCATAATTATACAAAATAGTAGTAACCCATCAAGCCGAAAAAATTTGGATGTACGACCGTACGACCGTACAAGGTGCTATTTTTAACATGCGTGGACAACTATACCGCGGGCACGCCAACGCCACGGCTTTGTCCAGAGTCCAGTGGTCAGTGCACTGGGCTCCGAGTCGGACGACCCAGGTTCTAGTCCTGGCTCCGGTTTTAGGCTTGGCTAAATCTATATATTAAAAACCATATCAGTGCATCCATCAGTAATTTTGTATCTCTGTAAATTGTAAACCGAATCAACCTAAACGTATCATCGCTTATACCTTCAACCATAAACTGCATCATTGTGGCGAGTCTTCTGAAGTATGTTTAGAATCCAGTTTATGTGAATTGGGTTTATTTCCATCTCCACTTTGACTTACGTTGTAATGCACCCATAAGGCAATAACATTGATGAGGGAAGTGGCGTCAGCGCTTTGGACGAGTCGCTAAAAATATTTAATCATTTTTCAAAATAATTGATGGGAAACCAGTTTATGGAGTGATCGTCTGTGGACTGGAAATACAGGTCAGTGAAATAAGTTAGGTCTAATCATCAGCTTTTTTCGTCCTCAAGGGAATGCGAGGTCTAAATGGCGCTCCAGGAACCAACGGGAAACCCGTGAGTTTAGGAAAATCTGCTTTCCTATACTTCTAATCACTTAAAGAGAAACGTTTGCGCGTGCTAAGAGTTATTGTTACTTGGTCTTTTCAGGGAAACAAGGGGCCTCATGGAATTATGGGAAAACAAGGAAGCACGGGATCTCCTGTAAGTAAAACATGATGTACTTATTGATTGTGTGGGAAGGCTGGACGGGAAGGCTACTACATTCCTGTAGTAGTTGTTGCTAAAAAACAAACTTTTTCACAATTAAAACTTGTTCTTTAGTTCTCTAAGTCAGAACAAGAAAATCACAAATCATCGTAAAGCGTGACTTCTTTCCTCATTTCTGTTCTGTTGTTAGTGTACGTCCTATGATAATTTTAGTTTATGGAAAATGCAACAGAGCCGTGTGAGTGCGGGGCCAAACGGCTTCTTCTGGATCGGCTCACGTCAACCCGTCCGGCCCTTTACCGGTCTCATATGCGTTGTCCTTGATTTGACTTTGCACACACTCAAACATCACGAAACAGGTTATAAAAATCACCTTAATCGTTACACTGGCATTTCAAACGCTTAATTGACATAAGCGTTGAAAATGATAGGCAATCCTCATCAGAAATAAAGACGACCTTTGGAAATTCTCTGCTGTTAACTTGCGATTTGTTCATATCCAAGTTCAATGTTTTTGGAAGATTCTATGCACTGAGATTTCAATTTTTTTGGACTTAGGGTTCTTCTGGAGCTAAAGGTGTGGAAGGCGAGGAAGGTGACCAGGTAAGCGGGTACCAGTATTTAACGATTTCCAAAACTAAGAGGGGTACGAGACTCCCTCCATTCCCACCCCTCTTTCACATCCTTCCCCCTCGGACTCCCGGCACAATTTGCAGTCTTATATTCCATTCTTCATTTGAATGCTTTTGTTAAGGGCGCCGCTGGTAAGCCAGGCTCTCCGGGTATCCCAGGAGTTGTGGGACAGAAAGGAGAAAGCGGGACGCCTGGTTTGGTCGGATATACGGGCTACCAAGGCGACAGCGGTGATACAGGACCTATGGGGCTGAAGGGGACGGCGGGAAGTGATGGAGAGATTGGAGAACAGGGACCAATTGGAGGAAAAGGTTCCATCGTGAGTAAGACTATGTTCTTGTATTGCTTACTTAATGTTTTTCGTAAGTATTCGTATGATACTTTCCTTTGATTTCTACGGGTTATTTGATAGACATTTCACTCGTGTGTATTGCAAATGATATGGCAGATACCTTGTAATATGATGACGCGAAAGCTTTAGGGCGGGTTATCTCAGAAATTTCAGTCATCTCGAGCTGCAAAAATTTGTTCTCGCTAAATGAAAAATCGACAAGCCGTCAAAAAACTCCCGCATGCGGCTCTATAGCCAACAAGTGGTTTAGCGTCGAAATGAAGAGAACCATGTACCATCTTTGTTATTCTTTCTTCATACAAGAGAACGTGTTACAGAGTTTGAGCTCTGCCTCAAGGTGATACCTCACAAAAGAAAGTTATCAAACAATTTTTTTAAAAACTTTCCATTAATGTTCCTTACCAATGTATGTTTCGAAACATACAATAATGAGATATGATGGCCAAACTTATCCCAGTTATGCCTGTAATGGTACATATCACGCACGTTATTCATACTCACGAAAGTGTCGATTGTAATAGCTTAAATTAAACTAATTACGCCGACGGTGCTGGTGATATTTTTATCAGGGCGATAATGGATCTCCCGGAGAAATGGGCGCACAAGGACTCGAAGGTCGGGGAGTAAGTATGAATTTCATTTGTTTTAGATCACTACAGTTTGGATGTTCGAAGATCATAAGAGGGAACATGAATATCTAATCTAGTGTCAACTCTGGCTAAGAAGTACTTTGTTAGAAAGGATGCGTTTGTTCGTTTGCCTCATTATTTATTGTAAATCGGGACGTTTTGATAGCTATAGTACAGTCTTCATATGTGTTTGCTTCAGGGTAGCACTGGTACCGAGGGACCCATTGGATACCAAGGATCCACGGTATGTAATTGGATGGTCATAGTAGATCACAAGACCTGGGTGGACTTAGATTTACTGAAATATAAGAGAGAAAATCAGCGGAAATAAAGATTATAGCATTCATTAAGTATAAGTCTTACAAATACTACTATCTGGTAGCTTAAACGAAGTTCAATTTAAGCCGTGGTTTCAGACAGTTACTGGGTCTTGAGACTTATTTAAGTGCAGGTTGTTTTAAGAAAAAAGATGGTTGTTCTGTTGTCACTATAAAGCCTTCGCGTCAAGGCTCAGAAAATCAACGTTTACATTAAATATTAGACTAAATTAAGGGTGGTTTGGAGCGCCGTTTTGTTAAATCAAGCAAAGGGAGAGGAGCAACTCAAGCAACCGCTTTTCATAGTTGTCAATAAAAAGAACCAAGATTTACCAACGGAAGCAAGTGACCAGTTTAATGTCGGCTTCTTTTATCGTATTTTATTTTTAGGGAAATCCAGGGATTCCAGGCAAGAGAGGAGAAATTGGTGCAAAAGGAAAACCGGTAAAACCTTGACAATAAGCAAAGATCTCCTTGGCTAATTTTCAATTTGTACTCTTATCATTAGAAAATAATTACAACTTACGGTTTCAGGGTAACAATGGGACACGTGGATCACATGGAAGGCCTGGACCTCGAGGGAAAAGGGTAAGAACCAGTTATTCTAACAAAGTTTAGCTGTTTTTTTAACAAAATTGCGTACTAGACTATCTTGAATTTAGCTCAATTCTTTAATCTAAACGTTTATTTTTGTAAATAGCATGTCATTTTTGTGGGTAAAAACACTTTTGTTTGCCGTTTATGTCGATTGCGTTTGGTGTTCAAGTATGCCTCCAGATTGTCTCTACTTAAAGGAAAAACTTCGCTGTTTTTTTTGCATTTTGAAAAATTCAATGTAATTTTGACAAGTTGGTCATTTGCAATATGTGTTAAATTAATCTTGCCCGTCCTGAGCATCTCTTCCTCTTAAAGAAACTTTCTTCTCGTTGAAAACTTCCAAACATATAGAGACGTAGGTCAGCAGAAACAACGCCAGCTCCTGTAAATTACTATGTTAACTTTGCAGGGAGCTCACGGTGACACCGGCCCCAAAGGCACCATGGGTATTATCGGTTCAAGGGTAAGTATACTTCATCATTGTGTCTCTCAAAGTATTTTGATTTTTAAAAAAAATTAGAGCGCTGACTATCCTACAGGGACCAGCTGGATCGCAAGGGCTCCTGGGATCACCTGGGGAACGTGGTGTAAAGGTAAGGCTTCTCAGTATTATATCTCTCTCTCAGTACGTGCGGTATGATTAGTCAATTAAGTCGTTCATATTTCACCATACGGCCCGCTGAGTTAAAAAAAATTTGTTCGAATTGAAATCTTCTCTCTCCATTTGAATTCAGAGATAAATATCTTAAGCTCTTCGTGTTATTGGTCCGTGCCGTAAGTTACGAAAATTGGTTTTTCGCCTCGAATGTATATATACATAAATCCGATGAGGAAAAACTCGGTCCATAACTTACAGTACGGACCTCGAACGCGGTTTTTAAGTACGTATTTACCTTTGTAGTGTTGCTATTTTTTATTTTAGGGAGTGCCTGGAATAAATGGACCACCAGGTTATTCGGGAAGACAAGGTGAAAGGGTATGTTCAAATGTTGCAGAGGGGATGTTAAGAGTCCTGTATACTCAGCTGTGAACTATGACAGAAACGAATGAAACAACCCTAAACATTTAACACTTTTTTTTAACCATTTAGAAAATAGGTTCCATGTTGTTGTGCGTCTATTCAGTAGTAAATCACGGATGACATCAAAATGTGGGTGAGAACCGTGCAAAAAAAGAGGCGCACGAGGCGCAGCCGAATGTGTCACTGATGTTCCCACCAAATTTTTATGTCCTCCATGATTTAATACCCAGTTGAGCATAAGTAAGAACACATCAAAATGCGTCATAACCAGCAGGTAAATAACTTCACCATAATTTAACGTAGCCTTTACATGTCTGCTCAGTCATGCTGAACACAATTTATTTGCCTGCTAGGGAGACATGGGAGATTATGGACCTCGTGGTGTTAAGGGAGAACAGGTAGGCAACCCATAACAACAAAACAACAACAGCAATAGCATGAACTTTGTGAACTTGTCTAGCGTTTAAAACAATAATAGGAGTTCTTCCCTGAGCTATCGCAGGAATTTCTTTACTAATTGGGTTGTTAAAACGTAAGCTGAGTCAAATTCTTCGCGTCTTTACTTCAAATGCAAGGGAAAAAAATATCTTTCCAAATGCGTGAATTTTTTCTCCGGAGTTTATAACAATGTTTTCTTTTTTGTTAAATCTTTTTTTCCTTTAGGGGCCGCAAGGGTTGGCTGGAAGAACGGGTCGATCTGGTTCACCCGGTTTACATGTAAGAGAAACAGGTTACTCTGGTTTTTGTTTACTTTAATTTAACGTTCGTTAATTGGAGAGGAAAAGAGTTGGTCATCGAATGACAAATCATTTATATTATACCTGGATATTTTTTTAGGGCGAGGAAGGAGATTCTGGCAAACTTGGTGAAGACGGTCCTATGGTATTTATCTAGTTTAGATAATTTTTTCGGTTAATCTGAACGCTTTGCAAAAAGGAATGGAATAGATTGTACATGGAAATAGATCAGATCAGTGATAGAAAGATAGAATTATTGTGTGGTTGTTGGAGAATGGGGACCCCGTTTGTGAACTGAATGTATATTTGTTTTTTCTTCTACAGCACTTAAAAAAGAAACGTTATTTTCCTGAGTTCAGAAGTCCATTCGCTAGCAACAAATTCAGTCGTTGCCAAAAAAGTAACTTTAGGAGGCACAAACCTTGTCTCCACATAACTTGAGCCTAAAATTTCGCGTGTCAGTGATGTGCGCAGCACCTGATCGTAAACGTGTGCAGCACCTGATCGTAAACATGTGCAGCACCTGATCGTAAACGTGCGCAGCACCTGATCGTAAACGTGTGCAGCACCTGATCGTAAACGTGTGCAGCACCTGATCGTAAACATGTGCATCATTTCTTCTTCTTCTTTTTGCCTTTCAGGGAGCCCCTGGAAGCGCAGGTACACCGGGTCCAGTTGGAACCGAAGGCGAGAAGGTGCGAGTTTACATCACTTTTGTGTTGATTGACAGGATCCTTTCAATAGGACGGAATTGATTTGCTTACCTTGTAGGGAAAACCTGGAGATGCTGGAGAACAGGGAGAGACAGGACCCGAGGGACCGAAGGTTTGTTTGCATAAATTTTATAAATACAAAAACAACAGCTGTAATGCGGTGAAGTTTGCCTCCACCATTTTTGTTCGAAGCCACTGACCAAGGACAACTCTGCATAGAGAACGATCATGAATTGAAAAAGTGACATTGTTGTTCTCCGTTTGTTGCTGCAGGGAGCTCTAGGGCTAAGTGGAACAGTAGGCGCACCTGGAGTAGCTGGTCAGCAGGTAACTGGAAACAAAACCCTTAGATTGAATTGTCGATGTGAACATATCATGTACATTCTATATATTTCAGATGAGCCAACGGTTCAGTTTAAAGGGTTGTTGTTGTTGTTTTTTTTTTTCCGCAGGGGTCCAGTGGTCCAGTTGGTGAGGCAGGTGACACTGGATCACCCGGGGAAGAAGTAAGGAGTATTTTCTGCATGTACCTAATAAACATTCTGTAGGTTAGGTCCCCTCCATCGTTGTGTTGCTTTATTTCAAATTTCTAGGAAAGAAGTATGAACTTCTTCAAAAAATGAGAACGAAAGCTGTAAACTAAAACATTTTTTGTGTATCATGGCCGTGATGATAAATGAACTGAATTTTATTTCGTCATTCATTCTGCTCTTGTTTACTTGAAAAATTTCTTTTGAGATGAGACAATTCAGTTTTTGAGTTGCACCATATTTGCTCTTTCAGGGGTTACCAGGCTTCCCCGGGTCAAAAGGAGAAGACGGAAGTCTTGGGGCAAAGGTAAGTGTATGACAAAACAGATGAAGTTGAACTTAGCAAACTGCTATCAAAAAAATGTTTACAGAAAAGAAAATACAAACTTTATTAATAATGGTTCCCAGAAAGTTGTCATTGTTGTATCAATCTTTTTACCCCTGACCCGTGGTACTGCGTCGGTGAAGTGGGGGGGGAGGGAGGGAGAGGACAGGGGTTTTTTAACAAGTTTTCCACGAGCGAGCGTTGGATATGAGATACAGACCGAGTTGGTCATAATCATCTCCTTTCCAACAAGTGCGAGTGGAATAATTGAGATGTGAAAAACGCCCCAAAATATAGATAAATCTTCCCAACTATTAACGTACTAAAACACTTCCGGTTTCACTCGTCCTCATTCGCGCGCATGTTATAATGGCTCATAACACATTATGGCTAAGCCAATGAAAACTCTTGAATTGCATTATCCAATGATCAAGGTTTTGATAATACAAGATAATTTGGCCTTATCAATTTAGTTGTTAATGTGAATTGGCCACCGTAAAGAGATGAAAGGAAACGTCTGCTTAAGAATGGCGAATTACAATTACCACCTGTTTGATAGAACCAATGCGATGGTTTACGGCTGGAGTTGAACCAATGATATATCCATATGATATTGATAGTGACTCATGAGACAAACGAAAAAATTTACCTATCAAAATTGTTCCTTTTTATTTAGGGTTCTAAAGGTGACGATGGCTTGAATGGTGTTCCGGGAAGTCAGGTCAGAGAGAACTCAATGTCTTAATCTGAGACTTTGTCTACACTATTTCCTGTTTGAAATAAAACTAATATATTAGCTTGACCATACCAAATGAGCCATTTCATTTCAAATGAGCCAAATTCATTTTTAAACCAAGGCTATGTGGTCTCTTGAGAATAATATTATAGATTGCCCACGTATTGCTGGGATAATTGATTAGAGAATGAACAGAAGCAGGGACTTCAATAACGTTTTCCTTCAGCACAGCCGATGGTGTAATAGGCGGCGAAGCTTAAGCACAAATGTCTCGCAGGCTCAACAGACAGCGGTCAGAGGTCTTATAGGCGACGGAAGATTGCCGGTCAACGGCATTTAATGAAACTCCCGCAGAAGCCGTGAGGTTTATGGCCCCTGCAGTACCAAGATCAAGAAAAACATCACTCCTGCTCATACGTATTACTGTTAATTTCGAATGAGGGTAGCTGCGCATTTTTTAAACACTGCCCATATGCAAAATTTTCAAAATCAATTTCGCCACAAAGTTCTCTCGTTTTGGACGTTGCATTGCAGGGACCAATGGGAAAATCTGGAGTCAAAGGAACAAATGGAAAAGTTGTAAGTTTTTTGGTCTTTGCGAGATTTATGTCATCATAATGTTCACTGGTGCTGCTCTCTATATGTCACTTGTTCATTTTAGGGTGTACCCGGGGCCTCGGGTGAACGCGGTGACCAGGGAAAATCTGGACGAATCGTAAGTTACAACTCTCTTTTTTCGAGGGCGCGTTGCGAAACGAGACCGAACAAGGAGACTACATAAACTCTAGCCTTATGTAAAATGTTATTTTCAAAAGAAAAAACTTTTCACATTTAGTGTTTTTGTTATATTTTCAAACATATATTTCCTTTTGTCTTCAACAGGGAGTGCCTGGTCTGATGGGTCAGCCTGGAATTCTGGGTCCAATAGGACGTGTAGTAAGTGATTCCATGCCTCGCTTTGAACATTTTATTTTTCCTATGTCTAATCGCACCATGAAAAGGATCTATGACGATAAAGTGTACCGCAGTGTAGCAAGACGGAGGGTAAATAACTGGGTTTCTCATTGTTATGCGGTCCGTCGTGAACAACTGAGCAAATTCCGCAAAAATTCAGTAGTTCGAGTACTATATGAAGCGTCAATTGTTTTAATCATATTTACTTCAAATATTTTCCTTTTCAGGGTTCCAGAGGTCCTCCTGGTCATTCAGGCGACGGAGGCTCCAAGGGTGAAATGGTAATATTCTTATTATAATGTTTCATAAAATACTGTAAATCCCAATGTTATTTCTTGATGAAAATTATTCTCTTCGGTGAATCGCAACTTAATACGCGGATGGTCATTCACTGGTTTGTAGCTATGAAGCGTGACCTCATTCCACCGCATATTAACGGTAACAAATTGATTCATTCTTTGTTTTTGTGGAATTTAGGGTATCAGAGGCCCCCATGGCAAGCGAGGGAAACGAGGATCAAACGGACGATCAGTAAGTTAAGGTTTTTCTTCCGTTTGAAACGGCGAAAAAGTGAAAGTGCATCGGAGCACAGAATCCGGAGGTCTTAAGTTTAATTCGTCCCACGCTCGTGACAAGACGGGAAAACACCTTTCTTTGCGATTTTGTTTGTAGCAAGCTGAATTATAAGACATAACGAATTAAAAACTTTCTCTATTTAACGACCAGGTACGGTATTCTTCTTTTTCTAATGTATCTCGCTGGATGTTATCTTTAGGGAGAGGATGGTTTTCCGGGATCACGTGGCGACAGAGGAAGCAGAGGAGAAAAAGTATGGAAATGAAACAAACTGTTTACATTTATTAACCGGGTAAAAGAGGCTCGATGTCCATTACTTTTCGAGTCCGGTCTCTATTTTTCCTCATCAAATTCTTATCACATTGGTGTAAATTTGTGCCAACGAGAGGAGGATCCTTCCATATTTTCAGTGGGCTCTTAATTACCCTTTCTACTTGAAATAAATGAATGCCACCAGATCAGGAACTTTTCATAATTGTGTACTTTATTTTATAAGGGAGTGACCGGTGAAGGTGGTTTGCCAGGATTACCAGGGAGTAATGGCAACTTGGTGAGTAAATGGTAGTTTTGATAAAGAGTAAAACTTGGTTTTCTGCTTAGGGCTTACTTTCACATGAAAGACCTGACAACAATTTGGCCTCTTTCGCTTTCAATTATCCTAGATGAAACTCTTAATGCATAGATCATTTCTTTTTCTTTAGTTCCTGATGTCGCCCGTACAGCATTGATCTTTAACAAACTTTTGTTTCTTTTCCTCAGGGTCCGCGTGGGGATAGTGGTGACCAAGGTGGTCCCGGATTTGAAGGACCCGAGGTGAGTGCGCCAACTTGTTTACATGGCCTGCCCCGTAAGCGTGTAAGATGGAACAAATCTTATGTCCTGATTGGCTACCTGAGCCTATCTTATCTGCTCAGGATTGCTCACTCTGATCCCAGAGAAAAACATTTTCTTCCTTGAAACCGGTTTACATTTTCCGAAACTTCTAAGAAACCTTTTCTCAGAAGTTTCGGAATATGTATTTCTATATTTCTGCAGTTTTTACAACATTGAAATCACAAACACGCCTCGAGGAAAGAAGATAACGAAGAAATTGAAACCACAAGGATTGTTTTGAATTCATTTTGAAATCTTTTTGTGTGAACTCATCTTTGGTTTCTAATTCATAGTTTTTCCAAAATCCAAATTAACAATTCCTTTTAGCAATACGAGGGTTGAAAACTTGAAAGGCTGACCATATCCGGTGCGAGACATATTTTTCAAACAAACGTTTCCTTATGTTCCATTACATTCATTAATTGTTATCCTTTTTCTTGCCTATTTATTGTTCATTGCAGGGAAATGCTGGACCTGTTGGTAATCAAGGACGACTGGGGAATCCAGGAATTAAAGTATGCGCACAGAATGTTAGGTCATTACCTATATCATTGATTGCCATTAAAGTTCTAAATTGAAAGTCAAGTCTGTCACAGACTTGTATGTACAAAGCTTGCTCCAAAATATGCTTATAGCAAACCATAGATATGCAAGGATCCATTTTGCGTCGATGAGAGACCGCAGGGGGTTTACCAGAGAGGCCGTGGGCAGGGGGAGGGGGAGGGGGGAACTCAAAGAAATATTTCTGAGTGCACAGACCTCCCTCCCCTGCTTAGCCCCACTACCAAAACTACACTAAGTCTGTTTTTTTTTTTTACACCGTAGGGATCGCTAGGCGAGGAAGGACTAACGGGACCTGCAGGTGAACAAGGCACCCAGGTAAGGTGACAAAATAAGTTCGACAGAGAGGTTGATGATCAACTGACTTTTGAATAAACTTCTTCGATCAGGGGACTAGGAGTAACTTAACGAAAATGCCATTGTTTATAAATTTATTATGAGAAAAGCAACGGAACAATAGCCTGACCCTCACCGATTTTCGCACACATCGCTCATCTTCTCTGACTAAGACCCTTGCACAGGTTACGTTTGCCGTTAAAAAAAGTAGAGCATAATCTTTACTTTCGTGCCTCTCTCGATTGCAGGGCGCTCCTGGTTATCAGGGTACAAATGGAGCATTGGGAGACCGAGGGCCACCGGTAAGGAGATGGTACTCTGACACCTTTTTTATAGGGAACACTGGTGGGAGTAGAAAAAATGTCCCATGAATGAACGAGTGTCTTTTGTTTCTACGATTCTCAGGGAGACACCGGAGCGCCAGGTGGTATGGGGTCTCCAGGGGCCACAGGACCATCGGTTGGTGAACTGACTTCTTCTAATTAACAAATAGATTCCATGTTGCCGTGGGTTTGTTCCGTAAATAATCACAGATGACTTCAAATGTGGTAAGATGATAGAGGTTGCCACTGATGTTCTTACCATAATTTAGCGTCTTCTGTGATCTATAACTGTACAGACACACGGCAACATGGAATCTATTTGTGTTATGTAACATAGAAGAAAAAATGTTGTTAGCAGTAACTTTGTCTATGCGTCTGCCCTCTAAGTGAACATAAGTAAGAACCAATCAAACTTTGTGTGTAATTCAGCTTCTTATATAAATAATTATTGATCATCACGAACTGTTCAGAGTTTATTTAGGATACTCGAGACCAACTTCCCTTTAATGAGTTACCTTGGCCACGCCAGCTAACTTTTTGTCTTATTTCTTTTAAAACTTCCACTAACTACTTCTGATTGGCTGTTATTATAACTTTAGTTTTGGTTTTCATGATACTCACACTTGAGAGCGTTTTTCGATTGATACAAGTTATAGGGCGTGTTTTTAATTGTTTCTGCGGAAAAACATCATTGACTCTTAATTCATCATCCATTTTTAATCCTTTTAGGGAGAGTTAGGAGGTGCAGGAATACCAGGACTGAATGGTAAACCAGGACAAGCGGTAGGTGGTCCAAAGGTGGAGGAGGGGGGAAGGGGAAGGGGAAGGGGGTCTTTAGTCCCCCCAGTCCCCCCACGATTTGGTGCTTGGTGTGGAACATGTTGCTACTTCTAGTCTCGTGATTTTTTTTACAAATAGTTTCATCAAGATTGCACCAGACAAAACGATAACTTGTGAGACTTGTGAACAAGATAGTTTGATTTTTTCAACTGAGCTGATGATGTAAATCGGCCACCGTAAAGAGTTTCTAAATCGGACGCTTCGCGTGTTAGCCCTTTCGTCAGAGAGAATTATTCAAGAAACAGCCTCCTTGCGTGGTGTCACAAATCGATCACAGACACATACGATACTGTTAAGATCGCAAATAGGTTTATTCGTGTCGACGAAATATGCAATTCATGGGTGGGAACTCTTTTTCGGAATGTGGGCTTGATTTGATGTGTAATGAACCCCTCTCATCTCAAAACGTTACGTCGCCTCCGCAGATGTCATTTACCGTTTTCGACCGATCATCATTGTTGTCTGATCATTAATTGCTTTTGGTTTATTGCACTTACATCTTTTCAGGGGTCATTTGGTAACCAAGGGGCGCCAGGAAGCAGCGGAGAAGATGGAATCCCGGTAAGAAACGAAACAATGAATTCAAAATTACATACGTGTATTTTTCTAAATGCTTATGGGCCGCTTTATTTTGTCAAATGACAGGGTCTTCTCGGACGTGATGGTGTACCAGGAAGTACAGGAGACGGCGGTCCTCAGGTGAAGCTACGGTGCTATGGAATCAATGACAGCGTCTGAGCAACAGCGAACTTACCCCTCCCCTAACCTAACAACAATCAACTGATAACAAGTCAGGGTTACTTTTGGGATAGGGAAGGGGAGGATGCGCAGATTCTCAGATACACTTACTAATACTGATTCGTGCTATCTTGCTTTACTATTGCTGGATTTCTTTACAACGGCAAAAGTGCAATTCAAACCTCGAGGAACTTTATATTTTTGAAATTTATTTATGACAGGGTAAACAAGGCGAAAGTGGGCCTAACGGACCACCTGGGCGGACAGGGCAAATGGTGAGTATTGAAAGCGGCCGTGCAGCTACGGTTAGGCTAGGTGTCCATAACAAGATTGGCTATTGCTGCCGGAACTCAATCTTGTTTCCGTACCCTGAAACGACCAGGAGTACTGTTACTTTCTTTGGATAGGATGCTTGTCTATCACCGGCTTCCTCAACCTGCCACTTCCTAGGATTTCATCAAGTTTGCAGTCACCCATTTTTAGCTTAAGTTGGGGAGAGGCAATTGACGACCTTAAAGTCTCACCCAAGAAATTAAAACGACGACCCTCTTCCCTAACCATTGCTAAAACCTGTACCTTTTCATTCGTGGAGCAGAGCGATAAACTTCCAGCCTCTGCGTTTCCCTCTGCTGTTCCTCTTCCTCCATTGAAATAACAACTTGGTCCACACTGACAACAGGTCCCTCACTTTTGATTTGTTTTGCACGTCATCAGGGTCTACATGGATTGATGGGCCTCAAGGGAATCATTGGTGAGGTTGGCTCTAAGGTGAGATGAACAAATGCACCTTTTGGATCTATGTTCCCCCACGGGTAACCTTTGCCGGGTAACCTAATATAGGCCATATAGGTAATCACCCTTCCCTACAGATTTGGATTGAGCTACTGCGGCTGAAAACGGGTATCGATTTTAACCTTTATGGTCTCATCAAGGGAGCTACGAGAGCGTGACAATGTGTTTTTATTTATTTATTTTTAACTCCAAATGAGTGATAGCGAAAGAGGAGTAACCGAGATATATCATCTGAGCTGAATCTTTGGTTGGAAGATACCACTTCTTGAGTTTGGTATCGATGCCTGGTCGAAAAATTGGCTATAACCGTTAGAGGCCAGGTTGAAGAACGAGTGTGGAAAATATTATCTTCACCTTAAATCATGGATTCCTTCTTGGATTCCATATCATTTTTCCATTATCTCGACTTAATAATCGATAAAATCATCCCACTTATGATTGTTTCATTTTTTTTTACCGTCGTATGATTAAGAAACCCTCATTCCAAAGCTGAAAAGACTCAATTTGAAATTTAATAGGGTGACTCAGGAGATCCTGGTGCAAGCGGAAAAGATGGAGCCACAGGGAAGCAGGTTTTAATCAAATTTTCTTCTTTTTTTGTTTTATCTTACTGAGATTTGTTTGTTGCATGAACCACTGTTAGGTATCAGTAAGACGCGTAAACTGTTTTGTTTTCTTCGTGATTTAGGGGGAGGCTGGAAGGCCAGGTCGAAGAGGTTCACCCGGAGACAGAGGAAGAGAAGTGAGTTTAAAGCGGATGTGTTTAATAATTTCTGTGTTGATCGAAGCGATAAAGCAAATCGCGGCGACTTGTTCCAGGAACAGTCACGATGCACTAAGCGGTTTGTTGAAGAGACGTGTCGCAGCGAATTTTTACATCCTGTTCCCTGTAGTTTTGGAAATTTGCTTCTCCCTGTAAAAACTGGAACATCATCAGTTGCATCTAACGCCTTAAGATAACTTAATAACACATATTGTTTGAAACCAAATCTAAAATTGCACTTTTTAGGGAACCATAGGATCTGCAGGACCCGTCGGAAACCCTGGACGTGATGGATTCAAGGTAGGATAAAGTGCATCATAGAGCCATTTTTAATTGAAGGTAAAAAAAAAATCTGGATTGCATTGGTTTTACCTTATCTCGATCTGTGATCGGTCGAGAAAACTCAACCAACTACGGTTCCAATTCGTTTTTCCCCACCTTTGTTTGTTTGTTTTTTCAAATACATTTTGTGCAACAGGTTATAATTTTCATTTACAATGTGTGTTTGAAACTGTTCAATTATTCAATCGATCCAACACTAATTTGAATTTGGAATGTTGGTTTATGTTGAGGGGGGAAACCGAAAGACCTGGAGAAAAACCGTTGGAGCAAGGACGAGAACGAATAGCAAATTCAACCCGCATGTGACACCATGTTTGGGAATCGAACCCGGGCCACATCGGTGAGCGGCGAGCGCTCTCATCTCTGTGCAATCCCCTCTCCCAACCCGAGATAGGGTTATTACACTGAAAATGGTGGCTCATGAAAAGGTCTCTCCAATATTTGATTCCTCATAAGCTGTTTACTCTTTAATAAGCACCTGGTCGTAATGCTGCAAATGTGGTCTTCCATATACAGGGTGTGGCGGGAGAAGCAGGTGCTCAGGGAACAACTGGGCAGCCTGGCCTTCCTGGCGTTTCCGGGTCCACAGGGACGAGGGGAGTCCCTGGACCGAGTGGCGTGGACGTAAGTACATCAGAGCGACGGTGTTATTTCTGATATGGACCTGATACGTTCTGAATCGAATAGCTGGCATGTATCCCGAACTCAGTGGCAAAATGCGACTAAAGATTGTATATTTTGCCGACTTCGCACCACATTTTTGGAACATAGGCTACCTCCTTGACCTCTATTGCACAAAACCTTTTTGATCCAGATGTTGTTCAGTGCCCATAACTGTGCTCCTAAGTGGAGATAGGGTGCTTTGTCCAAAAGCGCAACACAATTACCTGGTTTTCACAAAAAACAGACTTTTCAAATGAGGGAAAGCTTGTTGTTGGTAACAAACACAAAAGCGGTTATAATTGAAGTAAAGTTGACAAGGTATAAACATTTATAGGCGCCTTTTTAACAAGACCAAAACGACATCATAATCCGTTTTTCTCAAAAAACAGGAATCGATGTTTCGATAGATTAAAAACACTTGACAGTTTTAATTATTTTATTTTTATTTAGTAATTTTCAAAATTTTACACTCATTAGGGAGGAAGAGGAGAGTCAGGCGGTTCGGGACTCGAGGGATTAGCCGGTGAAGCAGTAAGTGCCAGGTCTTGTATTATGGAGGGAAAACATCATGATATCGTTAAAGGATTGTGGTTATGACAAAGCACAATCGTTTACCTCAAGATGTAGTCTTTTTGGTGTAGATTGCGATAATGCTACTCTCCTTCCGGCGATGAATTGCGCTGGTCAGTTTTAACCTTCTTAAACATTATGCTCCGCTGTGATTTAATGATCCGTTTGAAACAGCTGTTGGTGATGCAATTCGATGAAGTGTTCGCTCAATGAACACAATCGAGCAAAAGTCCTTAAATGAGGTTTTCATTTAAGAGGCCGACTAAGAAGTCGCTCGGCTACGACTCATGCAACGAGCCCACGATGCGAATTATATCGCATAAGCCAACAATAAAGCTTTTTTACCATCGAGTCATGCACGACAGTGGCACAGTTAAAGCCCTTTTATGAAGCATTGTCTGTCCCTACGACTTACACGAGGTCTTATTGCATGCCTACTTTTTCTGTCCAGGGAGATGCCGGTGAACCTGGAGAAAATGGAGAAACTGGAGCACTTGGAAATAAGGTAAAATAATTAGCAGCAAGTGGTAACTTTAACAGGCGACTTCTTGTTCATCAAACTAGTTCTTCGTGTTCTTCGTTGCTTTATTTCCAGGGAGAGCGCGGTGTTCCTGGTCAGCAGGGTCCCTCAGGGAAACCAGGCTTGAAGGTAACAAACTGTTATCCATCGATGTTTTCAAACTTTTTTGGGGAGGGTGTCTTGTTTACCAAGCGTCATTCTACATTTCGTTCCTCTTGTTACTCTGTTATTCTCTTTCTAGACACTTAGAAAAATTGAAATATGCCATGTATTCAAGTCCTTTCTTTTTCCTTAGGGACCAGAAGGGTCTGTAGGGCAGAAAGGAGGACTGGGTCGAACCGGTCCAAGGGTATGTATGGAGATGATGAAAGACACTAAAATTTTAAGAAATCACTTTTCGAGAAATATTAAATTTCTGTAAGAGGGATTTTTACTTATTTGAGAGAATATCGGGAAAAAGAGCTTGAAGGGAATCTGTAACAAATCAACAAGAATGGTTAACATAAAAGGGCCAGGTATGAATCTTCAAAACGTCTATTTATGTCAGTAGCGACAGCCACTTGGTAGAGAGCTTTGTGTTCCTTACGCGCGAGCCAGAACTCTAGGAGCTTTCAAAACTAAACATCTTTATCGGGAGCAAAATTTATGAATTCAATTTGGCCGAAGCCTGGCTGTGTCAGGCCAGTTTCAGCGGTTGGAGTTTCAGAAACGCAATTTTTATATTTTGCAGGGTGAAGATGGAGCACAGGGACGAGCTGGTATACAAGGCTCTCAAGGTTCACTGGTGAGTTGCCGTCGTTCACAGTATTCCAATTAAGCTTCTCTAACTCGACATCGATGTAATTACTAAAACAAAAGGAGAAAGCCAGAAGGAGGAGCTAGTGAGCTCTGAATCTGAATTGAGCGCGTCACTTGCATAACGCGCGGGTAAACGGGAAACCCATTTGACCAAATCGTGGTCGATGCAACTGGTGTAACCTCGTTCCCAGGATCCTCTCCCTTCCTCCCTCGTGGAAGAGGGAGTACCTTGTTAACGGTTTTGTGTTTTATGTGGGACTGGAGAAGATTTTTAAATTTTCGTGAAATGTGAACAGGTTATATTTTCCTCAAGAAAGTCATTTGACTGCTGTAGCCATGAACTATTGAACAATATTGGTATTCTGAGCCCCCTCACAGCCAACGTTTTTGATTGGTTGAGTTTCGCACGAGATTCTATAAATTTCGACCAATCAGAGTGCGCACATGATTGCCTAAGTAAGAAGATATTCTATCATAAGTTATCTAAAATCTTAGTTAGCGAACACCTCCACAATTCTGGATTTCTTTGGATACTAAACTGGAAACCATCAAAGTAAAACGATCTGGATAGTACATTTGCTCTCATTCACGATGGTCGCGGTTGTTCAAATATGGACATTACACTTAAGGTATGCTTTTCTGTCGATTTTAGGGAATTGACGGTCTGAAAGGTTTTCAAGGAGAAAGGGTATGATAAAATTTTTCTTCCATTTTTTTTTTTGGCATGAACTATTGCGCGGTTCAGAGGCCCAATTTTCAAGAGGCGAGGGTACTTCGAGTCCTAGGAACACAAAAAGTTACATTCAGTGATTACAAGCATTCTGTGTGAGGATAGTTTGTCGTCACTTTGGTACTGAAGAGTTCTTACCCCAATTGAATGTGGGGAAATAAGTGAAGTGAACTGTGCTCTTGTAGCAAAAATACGTATCGTTGTTTTGTCATTTGTAATTGTATCTTTGGGTCTAACACCCTGCATTTAAGAAAGCGTGTTAATGGAATAATGTTTATCCCATAGTGATCAATTCGGTATGAAATTTGGCCTGCGATAGAGGGTTCTGGTGAGGGAGTGTTTAACCCTTTACGCCTTTAAATCAGTATGCATATTCTCCATAACGTTCTCTATACATTTCAAAAGTTTCTGATAAGGAGAATTTGAATAACAATCAAGAACTTCTTAAATTGGTGATCATTTCCTACATTCTCGTGACCTTAATGTGTGATTCAGGGGTGATATTGTATGGAGAAATTAGATGTTATTTGACATTTGTTGATAAATTTTCTTTTTATCAACAGGGAGATGTTGGCCACAGGGTAAGCAACGATAATAAGTGGCTAAGTTTATCGTTTAAGCGTTGTAATGATAATTACATAGTGATATTTCTTTCTCAAAACATCGTTTATTCATTTCTTTCCTTTGCTATAGGGACCTGAAGGAGAACGGGTATGAATTTCTTTTCTTGTATTGTGTTCAAGAAGTATTTTATTACGTTGACGTTGATTAAACCATACCGAAGCGGTGACTCAGTGACGTAATGCTACTGTGTACATTTTGGTCACAGGGTATGTCTGGACCTCCTGGACCCCCGGGACCCCCGGTGAGTAATGTTTTGTACTTCAACTTTGGGTGAGTGGGAAAACATAGTGGTCAAAGGTCGGGCATTTGTACTAACTTCCCGCGCAAAATTTCACCGAAAAGAAAAAGAGACAACCATTGTCACGCAAAATATGCGGAAAAAAAGATGATATGCCAACAACTTATGCGAAAAAGAAGTGAAGCGATTGTAGAAATCTGTAAAAGGAAACGAAACTGGTGAAAGGAAAACCTGAGACTTTTCGCACGCAAAGCTATCTTAATTAAGGGTATCTTGTCGATTTACCATCTTGTTTTGAGCTTTACTAAAACAATCATACCCTTTTGATTTTAAACACCGAGACTTAATGGCTAGTGTGGTATATAACTCTTGTAAAACAACTTAGTTCTGACGACCTGGAAGCGAGCCAGTTAGCGTTTGCACATGCGTAAGCGTCTGACCGCTGTGTTGAGTTTTAGAAAAATAATACAACTCATATTCACAGTGGATCGGTTTTTCTTTTTAGGCAGACATAAGATCTCTCAGTGGCTATGTTCAGGTAAATATGTGATGACGAGCTGCAACTACCTTTGCAACGATATTTTGTAAATCGGATCAGACTGTATTATGTGGTGGGAAAGTCTCTGCTTAATTTGCGTCAAAAATCGTACGAAAGTGCCAGAAATAGGACAAAAGCGTCCTTAATAGGTCGTAATCGGAAATCGGACAGGAAGTTCGACATCGTACGAAAGTGCCCGAATTCAGACGGAACTGTTCAAAATTGGAAAGAAGTTGAACAAAAACCGGACTCGAGAGTAGCGCAAATTGAAGCTAATGACACTTGATATTTTCGCTTCTTCAACTTTTGTTTGATCAGCTTTTTTTTGTTTCTTTGTCAGCGCTTGAATAACAGAGGCACTGGCTCTTTCAACGTTGAAAACGAAAAAGCAAAGCTGTATAGAGGCTCTAAAGATCAGGTGAGCCTAGAGAACGGATGTTGTGATTTAGGTTAATAGTTTAATTAAGGGTTGAATGCGATTTCGGCTTATTGAGGATTTTCAAAGCTGATATGCTTGTTTTTTTTTAGTGCAGTAAATGGACTAGAGACTACCTGATCACACGTTCTGTTATTGTTGTTTATTGCATGATATCACTCTTATTTCTTGAGGAGAAGATTTCAACAGTTAAAAAAGGCTTAGATCTGTTCTTAATTTTGATTTTTGCTTTCGTTTGCAGAGCGGGGAGGCTTTAATAGATCCAGTAAGTGAAAAGTAACAGGGTTTTTTAGTAAACTATAAAAACCTTACCAGACTCATAATTGCTCGGAAAGGCCTCGAGAGCTTTTTTTTTTTTATCTCTGTAAAGCTGCATGAGACACGATGCGATCAAATAATTGGTAAATGATGAACTAGCATTTCTCAGTGTTATGCAGACACTTTTCCCATGTGTTACACTTTTGTTATCGATGTAAACCTGGCTGGAGATAAAACACATATTTTTGGACTCTGCATGGTGTCCAAGTTTTCATATATTATTAGGTGTGACATATTTTTCTTTACTCCTGTTCAGGTTAAACTTACTTTAGCTTTGATGCATTACGAAGTTAAACTTTACAAGCAGCCTAATGGCACCAAAGAATTTCCAGCCCGAACGTGTAGAGACCTCGTCACGTGGTATCCAGGTCTTATCAGCGGCAAGTATTTTCAACAGTTAAAAATTATTTCTCGATTAAATGTCGTGGAGCCAAATTAAAGGAAATCACCTCGACCAATCAATTGAGAGGAAAACATTACAAGCAAACTGCATGATTTTAAGCGCGGGGAAACGCGGGTTACTCCTATATCATTGCATCTGATTGGTTGAGAGATTGGCGGGAGTCTTCTCGACCAATATCAGAGTCAAGAAAGTAAAACCAATGCAAACTAAGATTAATTTCGTCACTCGACTGGTAATTTCTCCTAGAGGTTCCCATTTTGCCTCTTTTCGTTACACTGACATCTTCCTTCTTCCCCCCCTTCCCCCCTTCCTCCCGTGTTGTTTAAAATCTATGACGTTTTCAATTTCCCTGATATACTTTAGAAAGTTAATGTTAATGAGAGAAATGTTGAACATTGGGCTAAAAAGATTCTCGAAAGATGTGCACTACTAGCTTTTACGTTTCTTGTGGATAAATGTGAAGCTATGTAGGAAAGTTAAAAAAGTTTACTCAGTGATACCACATTCCAACAGGTGACTTTTGGATTGACCCAAACGATGGCGTGCCTGATGATGCTGTAAAAGTTCACTGTGACTTCTCCTTCAACGCAACCTGTTTGTACGCCAACAATGAAAAAAGGGTATATATGTTAAACATAACAGAGCTCCCATTATTTTGGAAAAAACAAACTCATGATTTTTTTAGTCTTTCTATGGTTTGTATTTAGAAATTGTTTCTCGATAGCGGCATTTTGTCGCTTTCTTCTCTTTTTCAAGCAATTTTTTGCTGTTGACTTCTTTTCTGCGAACTACGCGTCTCCTTTGTTGACGTTTTGAGCTAAATAATATTGTTGACTTGTGAAAATATCAATAATTTGTAATTATTATGCTGATCAGATGGGACCTTGTGTTGAACAATTTTTACGTTTGTACACATATGTAGGTTTTAGGTGCTATTTATTCTAACACGACCCCACAAGCTAGTAACGTCATAACATAATCCACATCGCGTTCAAATTAAAGGTTTTACCTACTTACTTACTTACTTACTGACTTCCAGCCGGCCTGAAAAATTATGACTTTCCCAGTTACTTTGCGACACAAACTGTATCATTCCTTTGATGGGAATGTTGTTGGTGTTATAAGGCAAACTCTGGTACAATTAAGGGAAAGTCCCTCTTCACTGTTAGTCTTTGCTCGCTCGTGTTTATTTAGAATGTACCCTTATAAAATATATCAACGTATTTTCCTTTCCTTGTAATGTTCATTCTGTATTCTGTTACAGCCATTCGCGATCAGAAAAAAGAAATGGTTCTCAGGAACTGATGAATACAAATGGCTTGGAGAAGATCTTGGCGCCTTTAACAAGGTTATAGCAAACAATCTAATTCCTCTTAGCTAAGAAAATTAACTCACTCTCAACACAAGCTTTGAAAGATAAAAGCCCTCTTACAAAACAAATGCTTTTCAAAAGCAAACTTTATTTATCCATTTTCTCACTATGTACCTCAAACGAAGCATTATATTTATTTACGTGTTAGTGACTGATAAGAAAAATCACTTTTCATAAATCAGCGATTAATCATTTGTAAATAAAAGAGCTCTTTTCGATTGAGTGTCGTAAAACCAAAATACCTTAAAGAACCAATGAGAACTCAGGGAAAAGACAAGCAAACCGCATCAATCAGCCAAAAAATTGTGGGCAACCAAGTCGAAATTTTTGTTAGTTTTGCATCTGATTGGTTGAGAGAGAAGCGGAAGTTTTCTGGACCAATCACAGATAGGATAGAAATGGTATATTGTCTGAAATGGATATGTTCATCTTGTTTATTACAGAGTTGTACCCTATTTTTTTCGATTAAATTTCTCTTTTCTGTTTGCCTGCAGATCAAGTACGTCAAGTACTCCAGTCAACTCTCATTTCTCCGCCTGCTAAGTGACCGCGCCCGCCAGAATATCACCTACCATTGCAAAGACTCTGTAGCCTGGTATGACCAAGAGCTTGATGACGTCACGAAGTCGTTGAAAATCAAGACTGATAATGGTGTGATTATACACTCAAGTTCGTCTAACAAGTTCAAGCCCAGTGTACTCGCGGACAATTGTCGAGTAAGTGAAAATAAGGGAAGAATGGGGTAGGAATGATACAGCTAGATCGACCGAAATAAAATATTTAATCTAAAATATTAAAAAACACAGTTTTCATAGTTGATGCTTGACGAATTTCCCTTCAACTTTACCAGGTTTAGAATTTGCACTATGTCTGGGACCTTAAGCTGTCTGGACGGCAACGCTGAGGAAGACATCAATTAAAAAGTTTTTTAAATTGATTTTTTAGTTAGAATTTAACCAATCGATGTGATTACCGTCTGTTACGGCACCGCGCCTCAGCCTCAGCTTAACGTTTGTGAACAGCGTTGAGTTCCAAATGGACACTTAACTTATTTGCCGTCGGGGTTACCGGTTTTAGACCACACAAATTTTGATGATTTCATGTTTTTCTTTTACAGAGGACGACTGAGAAATGTACAAAGTTTTAAAACGCGCATGTTTAGCTAGGCCCCTTTGATCAATTGACTCGCGCGATTAACTACAGCTCCTTGAGGCGATTTTTTTTCCGTTCTAGGTTAAGAACGGCACGTGGCTTTACACCATTATTCAAGTGGACACGCCCAAACCAAACCGACTTCCAATACGAGATGTAGCTGCCTACGACATCGGAGACGAAAACGAAGAATTTGGACTCGAAATTGGACCTGTTTGCTTTTATTAGTCTTCTTATTCTCTCTTTTATCTTCTTTTATCGTCCCGCTCAAGTAAACCCAAGGAATTTGTACCATATGTTTTAACTTATTGTTTGGACTGCTTAAATAATAGTTGTATTTGCTAATTATAATTGAGTTAATTCTTCACCTGTTGTTTGAGTCATTACAAGTCTATTTAAGCAGTAGACCGCACTTTCTGTTGGTTTACCGGCGTTATAACTCAGGCAAGACGTTGGGAGAACACGAGCAAAGTTTGTAAATTAAGAGCCGGAGCCGAGTGATTTACAAACTCTTCGAGTATTACGCCGGTAAACCAAAAGGAAGTGCGGCCAAACGCTTTTACGAAATAACCTTCAATTTCCTATGGGTTTACCAGTGTAATAAACGATAGGTTTTAACCAGTCAGGGCGCTCCCTTGTTTCTCAGTTATTTTGTAAAACGCATTAATACTTTTTCCGTGGCAAACCCTACTATTACAATACATGTTTCATCGGTTCTATCCATGTCAGTGCTTCGAAAACGACTAGCTTTGAAAAGATTTGATGTTCAAAGTTATGTATTTAAATCTCAGTGAGAAAAGTGCTAGACTTTGCCTCGCGTTCCGGAGGTAATTTTCACCCCAGTGACATTAATGAGCAAAGTGTCTAGGGAAGTTTTGGAATTGATCAAAGAACACTGGTGTGGTTACAATGCAAATATTTCGAACCCCATTCACAGGTTAGTGATTTTCAGACCCTGCTGTAACGTCAATCACAAATAAGCTAACTCTTTGATCCCTCTGAGTAACTGGAATTACACAGGAATTACACAAGTAAAGTCAAAGGAATTAAGGAAATGATCACTGACTTAACAAGCTCTTGATTTTTAAGCGAATTTTTCGTGTCAGCACCTTTGAAAAGTTATAGAGAACAGTGTGGATAATATGCATAATGATGTTTAATTGTAACGGGTTACAGCAGTGCTCTCACAAGAGCAAGTGGTTGTTTTCAAATTGTGCCTGTAATAAAGATGCGCTTTTTTAATTTTCTCATCTCACGAAAGGCCAAGCTCATGGCTCTTATAAAATTACCCCTTTGTGTAGTCTACTACCACAAGCAAACCTCTTTGCAATGTTAACAGTGTGAAGTGTAGTTTTAATGTTATTGTTGCAATGACGAGTAAGCTATTGCAAGCACTCTGTTGCGCATAATCCTAGAAAAGCAACAAATAAAAAATAAAAAATAAAAAAATACTAAATGTGTTACTGGGCCACTTTTCTGCCCAACCCTAAGCCATATTTTCTGAGCTGAAACGAGCATGGCATGCCCCCTTCCCCAAATGTGTTTTTTAGGGGTGTTACAGTGATGTATAGCAGGTTAAATGCAATACAATAATAAAATTAACTGATTGCACCAACAATAACCAGTTTTCCTTTCAATGTTGGCTTCTTTGTAACTAATGACTATTCACAAACGTGGAGTTGAATAGTGGTAGATATTTACTGAGCTGTGAAGCAGTGAAGTCAATATCTGCCACTTTTGCAGACACCGAGGTGAAAAATTGTTTTAGTATATACCACACAAATACCAAAAAATTGGTTCAATTCTTTCAAGATACTAAAAAATTGTTGGAAATGAAACTCTTAACATGTAAGTTTGTCTCTTTGGCAGCTTGAAGGTAAACAGTACTTGTTATTCACTTCTGCAACTGAGACATGAAGGATTTCAGTGTGTAAAAAGCACTATTCCCTTGTGTAGCATATATTAATGCCTGCCATTATTGCATTAAGACAACAATCCTTCCCAGAGTAATTCTAGTGTTCCAAGGTTTCAGCAACTTTGCAAACCCTACAAATAACTTATTAAGAGTGTTAATAGTACATCTGCTATATATTTTGCCAGGCCTAAAACTAATAAAACAAAAACTTTCCTCAAATATCATCTAAGGTAGATAATTTAATGTACAACAGAACTCGTGTGAGTACAACGGCACCACTTAAACAAGCATATTAGAAAAACTTAGTAACAACATTACATTTCATTTTCCTCCTGGGTGGAGAGAGGCAATGTGACAGTAAAGAATTTTGCCCAAGCACTCAACACAATGATCTTGGGCCTGTTTTCCAGTAATTTATCAGACCCTGAAGCCAATCAAAATTTAAATAATAGAGAAGCTAGTTGTGTCACTCTAGATTGTCCATTTTGTTTCTGTGGCTGATAGTTTTGGTAAGAACAATTATGGACAACAACCAACTACAAGGATTTACTAATAATAATTTATTCTAAAAAATAAAGATAAAACAAGACCCGGGTCTTGAGCCTGAACCTCTCAACCTGAGGTCCATTTCTACCTCTGCCACTTTCACACAGGACTCATACCAACCAAATATCGGAGTCTTTCAAAGACAAAAAAAGTAACAATAGTATGAGGGCCTATTCGCATCCAGTTTGGTATAAATCCCTTATACAATCCTAATAATCCTTCATGTCTAACAATTTTCCCTATACAATGGATGGTATTTCTGTATACCAATGGCTTTCCACTGGCATCTTTTTTCTGGTTCATCATGCGTGTTTTCACCACATCAAATGGTGACGTACTAAGAGCTGTCACAAATCCAGCAATGACAGATGATACACCATGTAAGGCTGGCCCTTCTTCCATCAACTGCGCATTTAATAAAGTATGTTTTGTATGGTCATATGATGGAATTTGTGCCGCTGTCAAAATAGCTGCACGCTGAACTGTTGGGCCCACGCCTGTCCATAATCCTCTTACTCCTTCCTTTTGTGCTATTTTCAAAAATGCATGGAAAGTGTGTCGATACTCTGATTTTTTTCCAGGTCCCAAGGCTTGGAAGCGAACCTTGACTAAGTCTGTGGGCGTAGCAATTGCACTACCTATTGTTCCTGACATTGCACCAGCCACAATTTTCTTCCACAGAGGAGTGTGAGCAATATCAGTAGCTCCTAACTTAACTTTTAATGGCTCATATGCTCCTAGCCTAATGGTACTGTATGATCCTTCCCTCATCATTGATGGCAGCAACCTTAAACAAGCAAACACATTATTAATGCTTTGTTCATGAGGACAGAACCATGCGACTGGTCTTGTGCTTTTGAAGTCAGGTGCTTCATTCAACCTCAGTTCAGCAGGACTATATTGCCAAGTCATGCCAAACAGAGAAGTTGTAGCATATTTCATTATGCATAAAAAAAACAGTGCACAATGACTTGAATCCTTTAACCCTATCAATGATTAGAAGCTAAATTCCCCTTCCATTATCACTGCTAAATCAAGCATTAAGGTCATGAGAATAAAAGAAATGATCACCAAACACAAGAGCTCGTTAGTTTACAAACAAATTCTCCTTACCAACACAAAAAGAAATGTATAAGAAAAAGTATGGGGAATATGTATACTCATTTAAGGGTGTAAAAAGTTAATGCTTGTCAGTCCACAAAAATGTGTTTGGACCCAGGTTAGCAACAACCTTCTCCATCTTATCAAATTCACTTTCCCTTGGTCTTCCAAAGCCAAACAATCCAAGAGAGGATACCATCCATCTGAAGAACACAAGATGTGCATCCTCTATAAAACCAAAAAACCTAAAAAAAGTTTAGGCTTTGTAACTTACCCTTTATAAAGACCCCTCAAGCCCTCCTCAGAGAAAATTCTAATTCCACCTCTTATAAAACCCTTATAATAACGGTCTTTGAAAATATTATTGCTGCTATGTTTTGAGCCCAATTCATTCTCAAGTTGCATGCGAATCTTGATGACATCTATGGGGTTTGTTACTGCAAAATAAATGAAGCAAAAGATTTTAACTCTGAACAGCCATGTACTAGCTCCTAAGTCGAAAGATGGAGGTATAGCCCAGGGGGAATGGGGGGGGGGGGCACTTCCTAATAAAAGGTAAGAAGAGATTAAAAAATAAGGTTTCACGATTAAAAAGTTATTACTGTAATACCAAAATGCTTATAAGATGGGGTCCATAGTTGGCCACAGAATAGACTGTAATGGCTAGGGGTCTCACAGGCCAGTAGCACACATCCAGCAAAAATAAAACAAAGTACCTCCTCCTTTGGTTGTCTTGTGACACAAGAGGAAAATCATATTGTACTGGTTGTTAATCTGATCGCCACAAAAAGGTTAATATTTTTTCTTTAGAAACGGGTTAATTTTTTTTTGTTTTAAACTTTATGAACTGTGCAAGGAGGATGTTCCATCATCCCAGAGATCTTCCTTATTTACAACCAAGAACGAATCAAAACAAGGACCGATGTGTATAACCGAAGGTGCCTGATCGCGTATTTCCGTGAAAGTTCCGAAGATTAAGTATTTTTTCGAAACTGAGGCAATAAATGCTGCAAAAACTTTCACCAATTTTTTTTCACACGGCTCGACGTTTGGTTGGCAAAGGTCAAGGAGTTCTGGCGTTACTAGATTGCAGTTTCAGGTTTAGGCTAGGTTCACACGATATCGGACGAATTTCGACCGGACATTCTGTTGACGTGTAACTGTGTGAAAGTTTCGTTCTGTTCAGATAAAGTTGATAACCGGCTGAAGTTTGTGACCCTCGTCTGTGCTTTTACCGCCTCCTAATGCACAGAACGCTTCCTAACCCACACACCGTGGCGGTCAAATTATTGACTGCACCGGCTAAAAATTCGGTCTCGATTTTCACGTTCAAATTTTTGAACGCTTGGGCGTTCAAATTTTCGTACGTTTGGCGTGGTTCCATGTGAACGAAACGCCTAAACGCACGAATTTTCGAAAATTCGTCTGGTACCGCGTGAACGTAGCCTTATAGTTAAAATAGCGTGTCAAATGCTAGCAAGTGGTATTTGTCGAGCGATAGAGCTTTCAAGCTGTCACTTCAATGTCATTATCTAAGCTTGCTTCATTGATCATAAGCATAGAGCTACAGACTTAAATCGAGCATGGCTGAATTAAAATGAATTCAGGACACTACCATAACCTACCTGCTCCACCACACATGTTAGAGATTCCGCTTAGCGCAAATCTAGTTAAATTCTCCGATGATTGTGTAGACATTTTTAAGGTTCAACGCGGTTCCTAGCCGAATTAGTTGAGGTCGACAACAGTCAAATGTTTCAAAAGGACATGAGCACTCAATATTTTTTCCTCAGGCCATGTGAAGCACCCGGCAATGTTTCATTTACAATTTAATGTATCGACAATTTTTTTCTCTCCCGGTGGTGGTGATTGGTTTCTGTCAACAGACTGGGGCTTAAATGACGTTGTCAAATTGAGAGAATTTTGTCATTTCGACAAGATTTTTGATAAATTTTTTAATTTGTCCGCATAATTTAGCTTGACCGTCTGTTGGCAAAGACACTGCTCGAAATTAAGCATTAAAAATGAATGGTAAGCGGAGAAAACTCGGTAAAGTCAACTTATTTACCAACAGGTATTCTCAAATCTGAAATCTAACGGTTATAAACAAGGGGACACAAGGGATAATTATGTTATTTTTATCCTACACCCGGCCAGTTGTCAATCACCCCCGTACTGTCCAATGAGATTTTTTTCACGCGGGTAGGGTGGACACATTTCCCAAATAATTAGCCAATCAGAAACGAGTAAGTGAATTTTTCTGGGGTGGCCTCCGCCCTGCTTGTTTGAAGCTTCGCCGCCATCGCTGCCGTCTACACGCTTGTAGGGTGGGGAAAGTAGCGACAAAATGGCAACTCCAGGACAGAAGGAGAGAGAGGCAGAGCTTCACTCAGTCCTCAGAGCGGCAAACCTGTTAGACTACTACCCTAGCTTCCTCGAACAAGGAGGAGACGATGTACAACAGTTCTGCGATGCGAGCGAAGATGAGTTTAAAGAAATCGTCGCGTTGGTTGGCATGTCGACGAAGCCACTTCACACTCGAAGGCTGCAGAAAGCTTTGGTGGAATGGAAAAGCAAACGAGGCAATTCTCCGGAGCGAATCAGTCCCGGATCTTGGATGGACAAGTGGACTTCTTCGCCTCAAGTCAATCGAACTCCTCAGTCAAGCAATTCATCGCCTGTTACTACTGCAACAACGTCGACAAGTGCTGGAAGAAAGCGGCGAAGCAGCTCGGGTGCCGGCAAAGGCGGTCCAGAGAAACGAGTTGTGGAGCTGAAGCTCCCGCCGATGGAGGTCATTATCGACTGGGAAAAACTCGATCCTGAACGACAGCAGTTGATCCGAGATCATTCGCGAATTTACGGTCGAGATATCAAGAAGCGCAAGACTAATACTCTGAACTCACACGAACAAATGATCAATGAAGCCGCAGCACAGCTTTGTCTTCGAGATCCGACACTTCTAGTTCGACGTGATGAATTGTTTACAATGGCCAGGCGAGTTGTTCGTGACAGTGGTTTCACCTTTGTGCATGGTCACTCAAGATCCAAGTTTGTCTCCGAATCAGACGACGAAATGGATGGTTAGTGATTCACGATAATTTAGTTTGCAAAATGTGCAAAATCGTTTTTGTCAACATCTTGAGGTTAGTTACCTTTGATGTTGGATGAAATCTGATATGACAAGTGGCTGTTGACATCCTATAAGGTTTTCCTTCTTTTTAATCATTCAGAAGCATATAGTCATATGCCTCTGCTTCATTTTATCATCATAATTATTATTTTACTATTACTATCACTATTGTTATGATCAGAATATACCACACAGGTGTGCTTTTTACTTGCACTGATTGGCCAGATTATTAGTTGATCAGGAAATACTATTTACCGCTGCACAGCCAAAGAGACAAAATTGCACATGAGCGATTTATTTTCGACCATTTATGTTATATCAACAGGAATAAACTAATTTTTTGGTTTCTGTGTGGTATATATAGGTCAATTATTCACCTCATCCAATCACCTCATAGCTTGGCAAATAGCTAAATAATTTTTTATTGGGTTATTGTTTATGTTTGTGTCAATAAATGTTATTTCACTTTCTTGATATGTTACTAACCCTTTAAATCCTGAGAGTAATTTATCTTTACAATATCACCCCAGAGACACACATTAGGTCTCAAGAGTAAAGGGAAACATCACCCACCAAAGAAGCTCTTGAATTTGTTTTTAACACTCCTTGTTAGCTGGATGTTGTATTGATATTGTATGGAGAAATTTGGTCTTTTTGATTACTCGTGGGGTTGAAGGGTCAAATGTTGGTTATTGTGTTTGCTTCGGATAAAGTGTCCTCTCCTCCCCCATCCTCCCCCCTCTTCCCAATAGCTGAAACAGGGTACCTACAGATGTTTGGTTTTTGAGTTGTGTTTCCTGTATCTGTTTGTTTCAATAATACTGGTGAATTTCATTGATACTCATAACATCTAGGGATGTAATTTGTTTTTTTCAGGCCACCAATTTACATTTGTATTGGTCTTATTGTTTCCAACAGGTGCAAAAAAGACTCAAGTATCTCAGGCAAACAAACTCAAAAGAGAGGAGCGATTGACTGAAATTGATGATCTTATGCAGAACAACAAAGAATTACAAGAGCAAATAATGCAGAAACTGGATGAAGCAAGATCATTGAATGCAACTGCAGAGGTTAGGTATTTCTTTTATTCACTTCTACTTGTAAGGTGTGGTATGTACACAAGCCTCACTACTGGCCCACCCAGCCAGAGCTTAAACTAGTTTCCTCATCATGTAGTGACCAAGAGTTTCATTCCCCTTCTCCTGCCACTCTGCCAGTCTTTCCTAAGGTCTTCCCCCCCCTCCCCCCCCCCAGGCATTTCACCAGACTTCACCAAAAACTTGCTGGTACAAATTTTTAATTCTGGGTGGAGAGAAGCATTGTGGAAGTAAAGTGTTTTACCCACCTCTCGACCTGGAGTCTAGCACACTAGCCATCAGGTTACTATGTCTCCTCTTAGTCACTCTTTCATGCATAAGCCTACCATTGCACCAACAACCTTTCATGGAATAAAATACTTGGGTAATAATAATGTGGTCTTGGCAACTTGTGGTTGATGTAGTTTACATTTTTGTCAGGATTCATCATCTGTTGTATATCTTTTATCTCAGATAAATGAGCTTCAGTCTGACCTCAATAAGCTGCAGAGCCAACAAATTTCACTACAGATGGAACACAAAGAGTTGAAGAAAAAACAGCGACGATCAGAAAGATATTACACAAACAAACAGACCAAGGACTCTGGATCACAGGGCAACAGTGTTCAGGAAGAGGATGTGGACATGGTTGGTGATGTATCATTACAGGGTGACCTTTCAGCAGATGACCCCTCTGAAGAAGGTATTTGAAGTAAACCAAGAATACTGTATTTCCTCAAATAAGCACCAAGGTGCTTTTAAGGAGAGATGCCCCTAATCTAGGGGGTGTGCTTGTTGCTTATTTATAATCATCTGCTAGGAGAATTAGGTTTAAGATCTTAAGATTTTAAGTGTAAGTCTTTGATTTGTCAGGTCTTCATCCTGAGAATACAGAGGAGGAGACACAGGTTACAACGGTTGAACAGTCCAGGACAGTGACAGTACCAGAAGCTGTGGTCACCCAGATATTACCACCAGCTACAGGTAGAACTAATGAGCAGTTTTTTGTGAAATTGCATTTGTAATCTTGAAGAAAATGTGCTCTGATTGGCCAAGGATGGTGTCGAATGTACCATTGTCACCAATGGAGAGGTCATTCTAATGCATAAAAAAATGGTCCCAGATCAAAGTAGACCAATAATCTGAGTCACCTTCACAATCTTGGAAAGCAACAAACATTGTAGCATAGGACATGTATGTTCTTCTGCCTGCATACAACTATCATGGTACTCATTGATTTTTCTTGTGGAAGGTATCCCAACAACATCAAGCAGTGCTACAATCAATCTTCCTCAGCGTCAAGAAGCACTGAACCCAGAGGAGGAGTCGTCAGTAAGGGCTTTGTACACTGCTTTTATGCCACAGCACCTACAGGTAAAAACCCATGTAAGGCATGTTGTGATTGAAATAATTTTCTTCTGTTTGATTATTTCAAACAGATCAAATTTTCTCTTCAATGTTTCAAATCAGTTATCATAATTCAACCTTGGATAAATTAGTGAGAAGAATTTTAGGGTTCATGTAAATAAAATCTTGAAGCTCAACACTCTAGCTTATTAAAGTTAGTTTTTGATTATTGTTAAAATTGCTGATGCTTGGACTACTCCACTCCTTGGACTACATGGGAAAATGAAAGGAGTTTGATATACCATAATCAAGATAGCTGGTAGTTAACGACTGAGAAAATGGGGTCTAATCAAGGGAAATTTGATTTTGTCTATGGAGTTCAAGTTAGTCAAGTTAATGGGGTTTTCTGTAGTCTGAATCAGTAAAGAAAACAAAGATAACAAAGAATTTACCAGTAGAATTTTTATTGTTTTTTTGCCATTTTGTAATTACATTACATCAGTAGAAATAAAAGGAATTACCCGTATGTATATTTTAATATGATGAAACTGAAAATTAAACATGCAGTAAGGGAACTGGTAGAGGAACTAAGATGTCTATGTGGGCTACAGGCACCTCATATTTTGCAAAGTGAGCTGTAAGTTCTGTGGGAAAATAAAGGTAGAATAATGTACCAAAAAGATAAACTTAATATGCAGGTACACTGTATTTAAGGCATTCCTCCCCAAATGTTTGTTCCTCAGACTGAAGTTGTCCAGCAAGTTCAACAGCAAGGGGAAGGAGGCCACATAATACCTGCATATCCATCTGCACTTGTCAGTGCTGCTGTGTCATCAGATCCCACGATCAATGCTTTACTGAGTCTTGGTGCTAAGGATAAGGTTCTGCTGCCAGGGATGTTGCCACCTGGTGTGTCTGTGGCTACAGTTCCAGTGACCACAGGTGTGGCTGTTGCAACAACAAGCATGACACCTAATATCACTGTGGTGATGCCTGGTCAGCCAATGACAGGCAATGTTCCTTGGTCCTAACCTGGCTGTGGCTAACAAGCTCTTCCAGCAAGGAGCTTAAAATGTATTTACAGCACTGGCTGTAAATGTATCTTAAAATAGTGACTTGAAAAGTGACTAAATAACCAGCATGTGATTTTGTAAGTAGTGTGCAACATGTTTCAGTACCCCCTAACATGGGGTGGGAGAAGTCAAAAATTTCTTTTTCTGTGCAGTTGTTTTTAATCAAGTGTATGGAGGATTTGTTGCCTCCAGCCTCCTTGTTAAGACTTAGAAATCTAATATGTCATTACTTCAGCAGTTTCTCCCTGCCTACTCCTTAAAGGCAGGAGACTAATCCACATTAAAGTACCCTTAGTTTTTGCCCAGGTACCCATGACAGTTACAATCAGCAGGTTATGGAACAGAACGGTATCTGTTCAATTTATATGCACTGTACTCACAGGAAACTGTGCAGCTCTAGATAATAGGTTGATGATAAGATGTTGAATGGTGTAGTGTTTTGTTTGTTTGTTTGTTTTTTTTACCAGCCGGTTACCTTTGTACAGTTTAGTGTTAGTGGTCAGGTTGGAAAAATTCTAAAAAAATTGATGGTTGACAAAAAGGGGGCCAGTTCCAGGTACAAGTAGTTAGTGAGATGGTGATTAGATATAGGTGTTTTGACAAGAAAACATATTCTGAAGTAACTTTGACAATGTCATTTGATTTATGGCAAATAAAAGTTGTGATGGACCTAGTCTTTAATGTTATCTTTAGTAATTGATTGTTTAGGTTGATTTTCTTGGAAAGAGCAGAGAGAGATTTCCATGTTCTTCCATACTTAATTATGCAAACAGTTTTTTGAGAAACAAAACAATGACAAAAACAATTGGATAAATTTGGGACTAATGCCTTACAATAAGGTTATACTTACTAATGAGGTTATACGGAAAGTTTTCCGAGAACAGTCCTCTAAAGAGTGGCTGGCATCTACATTGTGATTTCCCCCTATAATATCGCTTACCATATTAAGGTCACAAGAAAGAAGGAAAACATCACCAAATAAAGAAGTTCTTGATTATTAAACAAATTCTCCTTGTAGGATCTGAGCAAATGTATAGAGAACTGTATGGAGAATATGCATACTGATGTTAGGGTGTCAAGGGTGAAAGGATTGTCAGTTGTGATAGACATTACGACAACCTCGTGAATATATATATTCAGGGTCAGCCAGAGCATTGTGTCTGTTGAAGTTCAGTCTACTGTTTGTCTGTAGAAGTCTGGGTCACTTTTGTTATGAATATTTTTAAGAGGCAAGGGCCCATTTCAATCAACAATTACTTACTCGACACTTAATTTACTAATCTTTTAATGTGAAGAAGCTGAAAATTTCTTAGAAAGCAGAGAAAAAGGCCTTTATGAGCAAGACAGGACAAATAGTTACAAAGATACGACGAGACAAAAACTTACCAAAGGTTGCGGGAAATACACAAACACATGCCGGGAGGGGATTAAGATTGAAGCAAAAATAAATTAAAGCACTCAGCGTGATACAGGAAATACATAATAGGGCGGTATAATATAAATAAAGCGCGAAAGTAAAAAAATATGTGAAAAAAAACAACAAAAAAACCGGAATTAACCATTAAAAAACGTTACCTGTGTTATCGACGTGACTTAACTTCCAAAGCTTGGTCGCCCAGATTCCCCCAGGTCGTTCAGTCCGGGTCGCTCGCGGTCACTTCTTTCTGGGTGTCTGCTTGTGATTTAAGGGAGTTCGTTCGACTTCGGGTGGTTCCTTTGCTGCACCGCCTGTAATATAAGCTTCACTTCAGTGCCCAAGTTAAAAAATTCATCCCGAAATTCAGCTTAAAAGATAAATTTTGAATACTAGTCGTTCTCCAAATTCTGTGGTTATTCAGCCATGACATGTAAAGGAAGATCAGTCGAATGTAAAAAGCGCGCTGCTTCCACGAAGACTTTTTTGGCCCTCAATTCTGAAGGAACATCGAACCTTTTCCATTCTTTTGTTTATCTAACATTCAAACGAACTAAACTGTCTCAAAACTAGCTTCTTCAAGAGAAGTTCAGAAGGCCCAGAGGGACATGATTTAATGAGGCTATGTTACCCAAATGCAGTGAACAAGAGTGTTAACGTGACAATTAAATTATGGTTAAAAAAGAAGAAAAATACTAAAATTATACAAGCAGTAACTGACACAACTCAAACATTAGAAAATTCAGACAAAAACGAAGTGAAATATAATAAACGAGCGAACAAACAGAATTCAGCTGCGCAGTATAAAAGTGAACTCCCTTGAAAATTTTTTGTGGGGAAAACTATAACTTGCCACCTCTCTTGATAAATTTAAAAAAGTCTTTCTTTGTAAATGATTTGCCAGGATTGCCTGTGTAATTTTTTTTTTAATATTTTAACTTATTGATAAGATTTATTGAGGTCATTGAGTTCTTTTTTCCAAAAGAAACGTCATCGGGACATAATTTCTGTAGCTTGAAATATATCAACTAATTCTTTTGGCGTATGGTACAAAATATGACAACAAACAATACATCTTTTTCAAAGTTTAAATGTAAACCGCTTTTCAAATATCAGCACATAAGCACGTTGCTTGCTCTAGACACGCATTGATAGCGTGCGTTGAGCTGATATAAAATTGTAGCGTCACTCACGTCCAGGGTAAAAAGGTCAGCTGGGAGGAACTTCGATGATCCACAATTTCTTGCAAAACAACTTATTATGGTTATTAGAAGCATCAAAAACCAGACAGATGTTTTAGATTGAATTCCGCAGATGAAATTAAAAATAGTTTTTTGACAAAGTGGGAACGCCGGTACTGCAAAATTAAAATTGAATCATTCTTTAGAATTGACGAACTCAACTGGTCTGTTTGCACAGTTGTGGATTTATAAGGTGTGTCTGGGAATGATATAGAGAACCGAATATCTCAGCATTCCTGTATTTGCTTATCGCGAAATTTTGATGTTAATGATACACCTTTGTAACCTTCATAACACTGCAGATGGATGTATTTAAATGCTATACTTTAATATATCAAGTTTCACTCAAAATGAGGGCATTTCAAAGATTCCGTATCCTGAGAAAGGGTTACCGCAATTGTGCATAATTCAGTGGAAAGCTTGAATGTCATGTTTTGCAATAGCTTGCCATTGAGGGTAAGCTATAATAAGGCTCATAACTGTCTCATGAAGTAAAAGTATGGTCTATTTCATACGGTTGGATCATAACAACAAGACTGATTTATAATACCTTTAAGCCACTATAATGCACAGAGGCTATTGAAAAAAGATAATCTCCCTCAGTGATATCTTAAACACGAAGTTGTTACGTCATCAGAGGTATGATAAACCCAAATTTCCGAATTTCACAATTCTGTGACACCAATGAGTGGTTAAAAATAGGTTAAAATTAATTATCTATTTTAAGTTCATTAATACAATAATTTTCATACCAAAGCCTTCATTCTATAGAATTTCCTCCTCACTTTTCATTGATATTTTTCAAAAAAATTAACATCAGTTGGTGAAGGTAATCTTTGCAATCTGTTCACCCTATACCCAGTATGGTGATCAAAAGCCGCAAATATAATGAACAGCTTTGTGGAGGGTGGGTTCAAGACAAGTCACGTCGGTACCTCAAATTAATTCCTTCAGTTGATGAGTCATCCGCCCATACTCTTATCTTACCTTTTTGGATCATTTCTCACTTATCAAATGAATTATACTTTTCGTACGGTTGCGGTTAAAATAAATCCGTGGGCTAACAGACCCATTTCCCATTCGCAAATGGTTCAAAAACAAGAACAGACCCTTTGCAAAACGTAATTAAAAGTGTTCATAACATTTTAAAATTCATGGTCATGTTATTCTACATAAGCACTGTAATAACACCTGCAATATCAAAGCTCAGTTGTTAATTTACTTTCGTTTTCACGAAGTTTCTGATTTTGCTATGTGAAAACGTGTCGTGTTTTGGTGTGATTTTTAACATGCGGCCAAAATAGTAAGCTCATGAAGACACTGATGTGAACATTTTTTGCGTAGGACATGATCGTACTAATTTTATTCATACACGCAGTTTGAGACTTTTGACCTGATACTTTAAAGATAGACGACCCACAACAGTGGGATAGTGTATATTTTTTCCTTTAAATAAGCCCACATCGAGATCGTGCACGTCAGAAAAAGGACAAAGTTTACCATGATTATCTATCTACGAAAGCTGGGCGAGCTTCAATTTGTGGAAATAAGATACAACTTGGGGTATGCAAATTCAATTTCCCGTAGGTAAATGAAAAGTAGACGATAAAGCATTTAATTAAACTGCATGTTTAAGAACTGCTAAAAAAAGTTACCCACACATAGAATGGTATTTGACGGGCACAACAATTCCTGCGTTCATAAACCCCCTGATTAAAAACAAACGAGCGGAAATAAGGCACTGCGTAAATATTCCCAGCCACAAAAATATGTTTCCCCGGTGAATATTTTTTTCTTACGGGCACATGTGCAGAATTGGATTATCAAGTAGAAAAAGGGACCATGCTCTCTTGCCTGGAACTTTTCAATCACTGAAAGAAGAAAAAAAATACATCTTTCCCTCAGGACTATAATTTCGTCTGAGAATGTGAAAAATCCATCTTGTAATGACTCGAATTCCTTTTTAAGTCCAAAAACCTTCTTACGTGTTGTTATGACTTAAAATTCCATCAAGTAATTTGATGTTGAAAAATTGCCAAGGCCCTCTTCAATTGTTATTGAGACGGCAGGTGAGGTGCATCACTCACTCCTTGAGAAAACATTGGTAATATGTAACGCCATCGCCGATATCCTATTACCGCTCAAAACTCTTCGTGTCCCCTTACAAATTGTTTTTTAACAATACGTCCTTGTAACTAAACATTTGTTATTCAATGATCATGGTATGCTTTTATTGTGGCGGCCCATTCTATAGTCTGAATTATTTTGGAGAAGTGGAAGTGAAACGTGGTCCCTAAACTTCAAATGTGGGCTGCAGCCTTGTAGACTTTCAGACCATGCAAGGAATCTTGCCTTGTATCAATGAACTTTTGACCGCTAAGTGGTTGGCGGATTACGTTATACATTATTACGCCCACCTAAGCCGGACAGTTAGTCAATTAAGTACGAAAACTGATCTCCACGATTTGTCTTTAAAAAGAGATCCCTTGTTCATTGACCACTCAGTGTTGGAAGAGGAACTCAACACGCGAGAGACTCAAGGTAACTTGCTCCGGAGGGATCCAAGATTGAAGACATGGCCAACTTTCAAGTTTTGCTTCTGACTATTGTGGCGTGCACTGTGATACTCCAGGCTAAAGGCCTTGATCTGTACCGCAGAAGATTTTATGGTGAGTTCAGTTGTTATACCTATAGTTGTTAAAGTGACGCGAAAAAAATGGTCGTCAGCTTCTGCAGCTGGAGTTTAGAGTCATTTGCTTGTATCGGAAAATCTACTATCATGTAAAGGTGATGTGATCAGTTGGTCAATTGCTGTCATCTGTTAGCTTGGTAATGTATTGATTATCCCTTTCATTGATTCTCCTCGCGTTCTTTGTCGTTCACAGACGTGCCAGTGAGAAGGTATAATGCGCGCGATCTTTATGGTAAGTACGCTGGTGGCTTATGTATCTACAAGAAGTTGTTCAGTGAGACTGGTTAACTCCTGTCATCTGTTATCGCATAAAATGTATCTCATAGCATCTTGTTCTCTCATAACCAACATGTTCTCTGTCGTTTTCAGATGTGCCTTTGAGAACAGATGATGCGATAGACCTTTATGGTGAGTGGCTGTGTTTATTTATTCGTTCAGGGAGTTTTAACAGCACTGGGAAACAGAAAATTCAGAGACAACTCTTCTGTTGTCTACTCCGCATTCTCGATATCTTCTACAGTTTTTTGTCCTTTAATTCGCACTGTTGATCAAAAAGAAATTTCTCTGAGATTTCGATGCATTCTTATGCCAAAAAGGAACGAGAACAGCGAAAATCATAAACTAGGGAATATTTTTAGATTTGTTAGCAAAGTCTCAATGCTAAAATTGGCAAACAGGGCTGAAAATTGATGTTAAGACCTTAGGAGTGCAAGGATCGTTGAACCAAAAACCATCTAGTATACAAGTTTGCATACTTCTTAAATGTTTAACTGAATTTGAATTCTTTCATCGGCTAATTATAACAAAGAACACCTCCTTTAGTATAAAAGTTCGCGTATAGATTGAAAACAAACTCTAAGCCTTGTCCGCCACTTGTTTTGATCACGTTTTAGTGTGATACATGATCTGTAACTGCACGATACATGATCTGTAACTGCACGATTTCTATAAAATATGCAATGCGTTCCCGACATACATTGCACTCGTTTTGACGGTAAAGAACTAGGACACGAAAGTTTAAAGCATTTTTGCATGATGTAATCACTACAAATTGAACTTTGGGTGAAGTTCGTTTTAAGTGTTGTAACTCCAAACCCAGCGTGAGCAAAACAACCGACCAGAACAAAGGAGAATGACACAAAACCCAATCGGAACTCAAAAGAAGAACAAAAAAAACTGCCTTAAGCGCGAGAATTCGTTCTGATTGGTTGCTAGTTTGGCGCGAGTTTCCAGAGCAATTGGCGGGGCTGATTCGGGAAATGACCCGCCAACGTCCCTCTCGGGAGGAGCGGAAATCGAGAACCTCAGTGCAATTGCAGACAAACTTCCTATTCGTGGCACTTATACCACATAAATACCATTACGGGATATGTTATTCCTTCCTCAAAATACTACTAATATTACCTTTTGTTCATTGATAATTTGGTAATGTATAGTCAAGTTACATGTTCAACTTTTTCAGAGAGCAAACCTTCTAAGCTAAGAATCCCCTCTTTAGTTAGATAACGCTGACAAGATGCAAAAAATGTGGTCTTTTTCGGAGTCTTGTTCGCGGCATCCCACCAAACGGCTGCAAAGAAGGCCACACCAACGGGGCTTAAGGCGCGACTCTGGTTGTTAGAACAATACCCTTCGCAGATAGAGCACTTGATAACAAATCTTTCATAATTATCTACAGAGAGAGAGACTACGCCATGTGTGGATGAGAACCCTGGCTATTGCGGAATGTTTCGTAGAATGTGCATAATAACCAACAATGATAAATTTGTGAACGTGAAAAATCGCGAAAGATTCGTGTACGATGTATGCCCGCGAACTTGTGGAGTGTGTGGGAAGAAATAAAAGGGTGAGTAGAAGATCTCATTTCACAATTCATCCCTTTACAACCTGACATCAGTATGCATATTCTCCATACTTTTCTTTCTACATTTCTCAAGGTGCTGCTAAGGGGAATCTCCTTAACAATCCAGAGCTTCTTTAGTCCAAATTTAGATCTTTATTCTCATGACCTTAATGTTTGATTCCTGAGTGATACTGTTGCGAGAAATTCGATGCTTATCACTCTTGGGGATTTTGCGTGTTACATGGTATTCTCTGGGGTTTTGCCGTCGGTTTTTAACTATGTCTGAGAATAAAACCCGTAAGCATGATTGCAAACCAAAAGTGCAATAAGCGATAGTTGCGTACTCGTGACCTAATATGGTGACAGAGTGTTAACTTGAGGATCGTGCATGTGTGCCAAACAGAATTGGTGGCATCAAATTGGGGGATCAAGTTTCTGAAGACAATATGGTTTCATCAACTGAGTTGATAATGTAAATTGGCCAAAATGAAGAGTTCCAAAGGTGACATTTTGAACATTAACCCATCGTCAGAGATGGATAATGCTCGAAACGTCAGCTTTGGACACTTTGGCCAACTTATATTATCCACTCAGTTGATAAAACTAATTTATTTGACATACATATTTGCTAGTAAACTAATTGGTAATTACCATCACTTTCTTCCTCCTCTGACTGTTATCATTTGCTTCACTGTATGCATATTAGCTAATTTTGTGATTGCTACACTAAGTTGTTTTGTTGCCCCTTTCCTTCTTCTCGACTCCCAGCTCTTATTTTTTTTTCTTTTGTTTTTTGAACAGAATACATGAAGAGTGGACAGATCGAGATAACGCTAGCTTTTATTCGCTATTTGAAACATAGAATTAAACTTTGTATCACTTATTAAATCTGTGACAATTTTTTTGACATCACACTACTAATAAACCAAACTATAAGAAAATTGAATATACTCGTTCTATGAAAGTTCTACTAATGGCTGGAAATTGTATAGCGTTTTTATATACACATAGACTGCGGGTTTGTGGATATTTTAAGGCAACATCAACGTATTTTTTCAAGAGAAAAACTCAACCGGTATGCCAGTGACCTCTATGTAATATTCTGGTGTGCTAAGTTCTGGAGCAACAAGGTAGCTCTAGACAGCGAATCGTTAATTCTTTTGATGCATCATCACCCTTTCAGTTTCTGATTACTAAAAATGATTCAATTCCTTAGACCCAGGTTCTTTTTGTCTTCGACAAAAAATCAATACGAGGAACTTCAAAAAAAGATGTAATATACTTAGGTTTTAATGATTTTTAGAATTTCCTCTGTTCCATAAACGTAATATTGTGACCTCGCAGAGGTAGGAACCATTTTAAAAGAGAAAACAAGGATGTTGTTATGGTACCCAGATAATTCAACATGGCGCCTTTACTTTTCATGAGACCAAACTCAACTTTCCTCTCAGATAAAAGTATTTTTTATAGAGAACTCGTTTTTATTTTATGCTGGAAGTTTAAAAATTAGTTTTACGAAGCTTACTTTACATGCGAGTGATAGCTGCATTCGGTACGGTTTTGTTGAAAAGTGTGTCGTCAAATCTTTCTTTCGTTTCAGCATCCTACTACTATACATAACAAACAGAACGTTAATTATCTCCTTGTGCAAACGATTTATCTTCTCGTGAGAGATAACATCGACTTCTCAGAAAAAGCTTTCTATACATGCACAGCCACTTCGTATCTTCTGTTTTTCAAATCATCGGCATTGATGAGTCAGTGTAACTTCCAAAACCTGTGCATGATACCAGCAGAACTCACCGAGTTAGACTAAGAAAATTTCCTTGTCCGAAAATTTTGCTAAATAGCCGTTGGAAAACCATTAGCTGGTAACAACTTCCAAAAATAAACCAAATGATGATAATAATAATAATAATAATAATAATAATAACGATAATAAAATAATTAAAAGTTCAATTTACTACCGCTGACAAAAAAGAAATAGGGCGTCTAATAAAAGTAACTCGAGCTCAACTTTATATATATTTTTTCATTTACAATGTTCAGAAAAAAACTCCACGATGGAAATATAGCATTTTAAATACATCTTTGTTTGCACTATTAAATCAGTCTAGCTGACTTCATTGTTACATTAAACGACAAGACAGTTCTTTTGTTTCGTTCGATGGCAATGGACACACCCTAAAGTTTACGTTCGTTGGTGCTGTTCCAAATGTTAGCGTTATAAAACTCTTCCCGTGAGGGAAACCGCACCTCTCTAATTGTCTATCTGAGACCGGAGAACGACACATTATGTCAAGGAATTATTTAATTATGGCAATAGAAAGATCATGTTTGGTCTGACCATACTGCAATGATGTTGAACTTTCTTCGAATCGATCTGGAGGAATGTACATACAAAACATCGGGAATTCTTGCCATAACTCTTTCGCACTCTGACCATTACAGCAACAATATGTCGGCCTAGAACACTCTTTTCTACTTCCATTAGCTCCTGACCGTAGCCCTGCTAAATGATTGTCTTGGCATGCCCATGATTGAAATAAATGCAGCTTTACTTGAAATAACTGCCACGCGAAACAAGTGGCAAGAAATCCTAAAAGAAGTGTCAATCTTTATTGTTGAACATCAGATTCAGGAAGAAAAATAACCATTTTAAGAACTTGCAGAATAACTTATTTCTATCGGCTTACATAAGCTTACCCTTGGGTGTAAGCACAACATTTTTGATGTTTCTAAATGAATCGAAAAGCAGCTTCGTTTCGCGGAAGCTTCTGCAGTCACATAAACATTAATGAGATATTTGTCAACGAAAAATGGCCATATTTTTTCCTGCAAAGGAGAACTTTTTACAAGACAAAAAAATCACTGTAAAGTGAAATCTTCTGGGAGAAAACCTACACTCGTAGTTGCAGTGGCTTGGAGCATTTTCCAAGAGAGTATCGTGAGTGATCCTGGACTACTTTGGGTTTGCTTTACTTCGTCTTTTGATTGGTCCAGAAAACTTGTCCCACCCTCTCAACCAATTAAATGCAAAAGTAAAACAAATCCAAACTTTGCCACTGGTGTTTTCCCACGCATAAAGCAGGTCGCTGAGTTCTCATTGGTAAATGATGATGCTGCTCTTTTTTTATTGGTAGTTGTGATCACCTTGGTTTTGGTTTTATGACTCTCAATTGAAAACGGCTTTAAATGGAGTTGTTTTGACCAATAGTGATACCTCGCAGACGCAAATTCTTTCTAATATAGCGAAACAAACTCACAGCAGCGAGATACGATAAAAAGTTATTCTCATGCTCTATACTCTAAGTGACTTAAAATAAATTCTAGGAGGGAGAAAACCAATCGTTTGAATTGTAGTAATAAACACAAATAGATTTCTATAAATGAAATATTTTAAGACTCTTTACATTTTGTTAAGTGAAGCACAGTCTTTCAATCTCTATTCCAAACTCTTCACCGCTGTCTCCAATGTCGTAAGCTGCTATGTCCACAATGGGAAGGCGGTGTGGTTTGGGGGTGTCCACTTCTAGTACCGTGTGGTGCCACTTTCCATCTTTGACCTGAAAATATCCTCATAAACGAGCAAAAAAAATCAATAACCTACAAATTAAGCAAAATATTTATCACTGCTCCGAGTGATGGGATTTGTAAGATCCTGATTTGCTATTTGGTATTGAGATCTGTGTCCTAGTGAACAGCTCTCAGGTCTAATAAATTAACCATCTCCTGGGGCTGTGAACGAGATATCTTGTGACAGGATCTGACGAAGGATTATAGAGAAGTGAAAAGGACCAAGGACCCAAGGTTCCTTTTTTTTCGTTGCCATTAACGATATTTTAAGCCCCAACAATGAAGCGCTCGATGAAGTCATTGAAACTGATTTCATAGTTTACATGTAAGCGCAATGAGACTTGAAACGCGCACATAAAAACATTATTATTATTATTGTTGCTATTACTATCATTATTACTATTATTACTATTATCATTGCTATTATTATTATAATCGTTATTTTTGTCAATCTAGCTGCTTACCGCACAATCATCCAGGATGACCTTGGGCTTAAACTTTTTTGAAGACTCTGCATGCATTTCAACTCCATTGTCAGCCTTAATCTTGACAGATTTGGAAAATTCGTTTTTCTCATCGCTCCAGGCCACCGAGTCTTTACAATTGTATACGATCCTCTGCCTGGCGCGGTCACTCAGCAAGCGGAGAAATTCTAGTTGGCTTGGTTCGCTGACATATTCAATCTACAGCAAAATTAAATCAGGAGTTTCAGTGTTAATGAAGACTGTAATAAAATTCTAGAACGTGATCGGCTATCACCATACTCGCGATTTACTAAAAAACTCAAGTTTCACAATCATCCGATTTTGTTAATCACTCGAATGTTTTCAGACCGAATTGGACGCCATTTGGTCCTATTGCTGTTTAAAAAAAGCACTTTTTAATATTTAATCATAAAGATATTTTTAAAATCATTACTTGTTTTCGTAACATAAACAAAAAGTAGCATGGCTTTTGCAGAAATCTATGTACAGGTTCGTTTAAAAAGTTGAGGCTTACAGCTTAAGTTACCATTAATTATCAAATCATTATTATCTCCCATAACATTCAATCAAAGTAGAGTAATAATCTCGTACCCAGATCTTACCGTATAACTGTAACCGCTTGGCCGTGAAAGGTCTGGGTACGAGACAAGGAAAATAATTGTGTTGTACGATCCTCTCCGGGTGAGAATAGACATGAGAAAGACTGTTGTCTGTGGTAATAGTTTGCTCTAGGTGTTCAGTTAGAAAAACGAAGCTCGATTGTAACCTGAAGGGCGCGATATTTGCAGAGGAAGCTTGGGACGAGTCGGTCACTACTTCGCCCCGTTATACTAACCGAACACCTTTAACAGGTCACTGTAGTCGTGACTGACGTTTCGAAAACCAAAAGGAATGCTATCAGCAGAGTCAAGCGAAAACGTCAAAAAATGAATCGTAAAGCTCTGGCTCCGGCACATAGGAGTTAGCAATATTGTGATTAAGAACAAGATATCATAGGAAAAGAAAAACGAGTTTTCTTTCCTCTTTGCAGCTCTCTCAGACTGCAAAACACTACCTACATTTTTAAGCATGCGCAGATCCTTTCCTAACCATTTGTAACCATCAGCACCAGTGAACCATTTCTTTTTTTCAGTTGTGAAGGTCTAAATAAAACACAGTAGTATAGTAAAGTAGCCAATTAGGAAAGAGGAACCTGGGGCCACGTGACAACTTGCAGCCAATCAGACTGTATATTGCTTCAAAAACAGTGAGTCAAGTACAAAAGAATATTTATGCTCCGAAACTGACCCATCGTTATTAACGTTTTCTAGTTTTAACACCGAGTGTTAGATCCGATATGGCTTATTGGAATTTATAATACGAAGTTGTAACAATTAACTTTTTTACAAACTTTCTCTTATCCTCAGCACCCCCCACCTACCCCCCCCCCCAACTACCCCAACACCCGTCCCTATAAGAAGCAACCCTCGGAATCCAGCGCCATAACCGTTAAGCAAAAGCGTCTTTCATAAGATCTCTTTAACCCTTTCAACCCCGCGCAGGAAAGATCAAGGTGCAATTTCTCATCGCAAAGTCAATACAATATCAAGCAGTGAGGTAAGAAAGTAAAATATGTTTTTCATCTTGTCACAAACGTGGGACAAAGAAAAAATTCTGAGTCCCCATGAGCAATCGAACCTCAAATCTTCGGATTCCGCCCTCAGATGTTCTACCACTGAGCCACAGAGACTCAACGGTGAGTGAGGTCTATTACGAAGTTCATATGACATGCGTCCTGCATACTGCTAGGACCAGCGTCGATAGCGTCATGTTTGTAAATAGAATAAGAAAGATGGAAAGTTTTAAGCTCAGTAAATAAATAGAGAAAGATGTTTTCTCGAAAAACATCTTTCCTTAAGGTAGTATACTAGGTAGAATACCCTCTTTTACTCTTCCCCCCCCCCTCCGCCCTCAAGCAGGTTAAAGTTCAACCGTAAAGTAGCGTTCCTCATTCTGTTCTATGTATTTACATATCAATAAAGTTGCAAAAAAGCAAATTAAACCCGATGAAATTCGTACCTCACTATCACTCATGGGGTAGAGACAAGTTGAATAAGAGGGCTGTTCGCATCGAACCCTTATGGCATCGTTAGGTAGACCATCATTAGGGTCGATCCAATAAAAACCTTCGAAGGAAAAGTAAATAATCTTAGTTTCAATCAAAATTGAAGCTATTCGATCAACTTAGAGAACATCTCAATTTTGTACTGTTCAACCAAACCCAAAGTTATCAGGTAAGCAATGGGAGAAAGAAAAATAGCGCTAGTAATCAAAGGGAACAGAAGCCATTACCCGGAACTTCCGTCTTCCATACTTGCCCTCTGAGTCAACCTTGTACCGTTTCATTTTATTTTTAGAAGCACTTCCCACGGGGTTTTTCGCGGGTGTTTACAAAAGAGCCAATCATAAGAGAGCTGTGGTCCTTTATTGTTTAGGTCACATGCAGGTCGCACGAAAGTATTACAATAATGGCGAAAAGCGCGGAAAGTCAGCGTGTTTTCGCAGGAAATTAAAGAACCCCCATATATCTCAGTTCTAAAAATAAAAAGATACGGGACAAGGTTGACTCAAGGGTACAATTGATATGGAGGCTCCGGATAATGGGCTCCTGAAGGGAACTAAATGTAGAAACACTCAAACTGCCTGATGCACAGCAAAACGAGAATATCCGACTCACGATTGGTTTTGAAGCAAAAAAAAAAAAAAAAAACTCATGCTGAATTACCTTCGACTCTCATTCTTACTCTTTATTAAACCCCGTAAAAATATCTTATGATATCATACCGCTTGGGAGGTCAGGATATGACATGTACAAGTCTTTACAGGTCCTCGCGGGAAATATACTTGTGCCGTTTGGCTTTTTCATCATCGTAAGTTTCTTCTTTACTAGAGTGACAAAGTTTGATAGCTGGAATGAAAAATCAGGTATAAGATGTATATTAGTAAATAACAAACTGAAAGAAAAGAGTAACAAGAAGACTATCACAGTACTTAACCTTAAACCTTAAGTATGACTGCCGTTTTATTTCTTCCTACAGGCATCACCGCTGAATCGACCCTCAAATTCATGAGAATAATGGAAACGATCGCTAACTAGAGAAGTTATTTATCATTTGACAAGGAGATGAGTAAAGAGAAGCGAGGAGAGTCAAGGGTACAACGAACAAACCCTCTAACTCCCAAGATCTCATTAGTAATTCTCCTTACTGTCTGCCACATAATTCTTGTGAGGTTTGTTTAGAGAATTTGCTATTGGATCAACTAATAATCCCCTAGTTAATATTTTTCTTTATTCTCATCACTTGTCTGGTTGATATTGTATTGATTTTGCAAGGAGAAATTCTATCTTGGTCACTCATGGAAGTTAAAGGGTTAACCCAAACTTACCGGATCAATCTCCGGATCGTCAACCTTTAAACAAATGAATGACGCCATTAACATTAGATCACGTGGAAGATCAATAACGCATGCAGAGGTCGAAAATAATTACAGACCTGGTTCTCTTATGTTTTTTCTTAAATACATTATTGTTATTTTTCATCGCCGATGGCTGGCGGCTTACAAAGTCATTTTTGTTGAGTTTTTATGAAATGAGATACAAGCAAGACGAGCAGGAAAAGCGATTCCATCCAACCCGTTCGTGCACAGGCGGCCCAAGCTCCAGCTGTGAGATGATCATCTTGCGCAATAACAGTCATGGCGGAATTATAAGAGTTTGTATGGGAATATTTACGACCGCTCTAAGGTATAAAATAATACGTCAAATTCTCAAAAAAAATACCTCACCTTACTTTCACAGCGTATCGCTTGTTATATGACCGCTTACTTTGATGAAAAGAACGCATATTAGCGAGTTGTCCATTTCGAGGTTTTCAACGTTCATAAGAAAAGCCCAAGGCTGAACACTCCATTTCCGAACGCCTGATCCGAGAAGCGAAAAATCCAAGCTCAAAATGACCGGGTGCCCACAAATCCAACGCAGAATCCAAGCACATACACTGTAGTTTCATTCCAATTCACTAAAAACTCAATCTTCCCCGTGCAACCGACACTAAGTCGCAGTTTGCTTAAAAAATTTCCAGTTTAGAGGTTTCTAACAGCCCGCGGCCACATCAACCTTGACACACGACCGTTGAAAACCAGCTCGGTAACCCTACCTCCTTTTCAAACTGAGCTTTGCCGGGGACCATACCGTCAGTTATCGTCAATAAATTGTTTTAGAACCACGGGTCCCCTCAAAAGAAATCGATCAAGAGGCTATTGTTTCGATCGGCCAATCGAATTCGCCTCCGGAAATGTTTACAAATTCAAAATAATTTACAGGCATAGTTGCAAACCGCACAGCTGATCTCGTAAATCTCGATAATTTCCTTTCAATTTCAAAAAGAAAAAATGTCGTCGGTAAAAAATAGTCTATTCCACGGTTGCAGCAGGGACGTAATCAATTCGAACTCGTATCAGAAATGGAAATCGTGGTAAGTATTGTTGTTGCTGATATCCGTGCGGACGAAACGAAATAACAGTTGTCTTGTTAGCAACATTAAGTATGTCCAGATAGAGCTAAATTGAATACTGGAACAAATCCTTCCAAGGTTTTCCCCTGACTCCGAAAATAATCACATTGGCCGATTGGCCGATCGAAACAATAGCCTCTTGATCGATTTCTACTGAGGGGACCCGTGGTTCTAAAACAATTTATAGACGATAACTGACGGTATGGTCCCCGGCGAGGCTCAGTTCGAAAAGGAGGTAGGGTTACCGAGCTGGTTTTCAACGGTCGTGTGTCAAGGTTGATGTGGCCGCGGGCTGTTAGAAACCTCTAAACCGGAAATTTTTGAAGCAAACTGCGGCTTAGTGTCGGTTGCACGGGGAAGATTGAGTTTTTAGTGAATTTTAATGAAACTACAGTATATGTGCTTGGATTCTGCGTTGGATTTGTGGGCGCCCGATCATTTTGAGCTTGGATTTTTCGCTTCTCGGATCAGGCGTTCGGAAATGGAGTGTTCAGCCTTGGGCTTTTCTTATGTACGTTGAAAACCTCGAAATAACAACTTGCTTAAATGGGCTCTTTTCATCAAAGTAAGCGGTCAGATAACAAGCAACACACTGTGGAAGTAAGGTGAGGTTTTTTTTTTGAGAATTTGACGTATTTTTTATTCCTTAGAGCGGTCGTAAATATGCCCCTACAAACTCTTATAATTCCGCCATGACTGTTATTGCGCAAGATGATCATCTCACAGCTGGAGCTTGGGCCGCCTGTGGTTCGTGTAGCCAATCATAACACAGCATTGGCATTGGCATTGCCGAATAAGGAAACACGTTGTTCGCCCGACATGATTTGCGTGCAAAGCATTGATGGTTTTCGAAAATCCGTGCAATTTTTCTCTTTTTTTTTCCATGAAATGATTAGTTAGGGACGAGGCAATTTCAATTACAACCAAGTACCATTAAGTGAAACAATCCTCACCAATTTTTGACTTCTATAAAGATTTACTGTCCCCGCTTTTTCGGCCGTAAGGGGTGGATCTTGCGGTGCCTCCGTCAATGATCCAAAGCCAGTGTACCCTGACGATGTCTGATAAAAAATAACAATAAATAAAGACAAAGTTAAAAAAAGTTTAATGATCTTCATAACCAGCCAGCCATGCCATCAGAGGATTTATCCTCTCTTGGCAAAACGCAGAAGTCTGAAATTCAAAAAATAAGTTTTTTGTAATGAATACTTACCACAAGATCGCTGAGGGCAATCTGAAATTCAGAGAAAACGAAGAAACGTTAAATATGAATTCTGGGTTAAGGACAATTGCTGTTGTTAACAACTAGATTACAGGAACAGCGCCCTAACTTCTCGGTCCCACTGCCTTAAAAGCGCCAATCAATTCGAAGCTTCAACATCCGCCTCGGGCGACCCACGGGCATTTGACCGTCGTCTATGCCCGCATTGAATTGATCGACGCATTAAACCATAAATATTTCTTATATTGTATATGTCTCTCTTCCCGGCTAGAATAAGCTTTTTCAAGAAGCACAAAAAAAAAAAAACAAAAAAAAAAATAGCAAGTGATCGTCATTGATCCTAACTTACAATCAAGGGTATTATTCTATAAAATATCCTTGTACTGGACTTAACGATTGGACGAAAGAAAACTCACCGATGGACCAGGTGATCCAGGCTCTCCAGGATCACCCTATGAACATGGAGACAGAAAATAACCAAAGAAAACAAAATGAATAAATAAATAGCAACCTTTACCTCTTACATATAATGAACCTGAATCACAATGCACAAGGCCAATAAGTTATTTTTTATTTATTGAAATAAAAATTTCAGGATAAGTCGGCACAATAAATGTTCAAACATGTTGCTCTCCAGATCGTAATGATCTTCCTAAAAGTGGTAAATTATATCAAGCTGCTCAATTATCGAAAAGAAGAGTGATGGAAATGTGCTACACTAAATCAGATGCTGTCAATACGTGGAAAGCAATTTATTTTATACAAGACACAATCACCAATCGAATTAATAGCAGCGGAAAATGTGGTGTATAAAAAAAAAATTGGTTTATGCCCTTTCGATGAAAAAACGATTACTTTTGAAGATGACGAAATTACTTACCCGTTGACCTTCCGTTCCCTGAGTAAATCAATGGCAATAAAAAGCATTTGTTAGCAGTGTATTGAATAAATACAACCACATGTAGAAATATTAAAATCATATCATAAAACCGAATGCAGGAGTTCTAAATGTAAGAGGAAGCAGCGAAGAAGTTACTCAAATCCTGATATTTTAAAATCTGCACGAGGGTTTCATTAGCAACGGGGTGGATATTGCCTGGCTACCCTTTGCAACCTTTGTGCAAACGTCACTGAGCTGTTCACATGCATGTAACTCCCTCCAAATTGTTTAAACTGGTTGACCTCAAGGAATAACAAAGCAACATAGATTTGTTTAGACCTCAAACTGGAACTGAAAGAGCATAGGACTTCAAACAATAAGTTCCCCAGGCCGTCACAACCACCCGCTTACAATTCAATTATAAGGTACGCATTCATGTGCACCTTACTTTATGGAAACCAATGTCTAATGCATAGTATAATGAACTGAAGAACGCAAATTGGCCAAAAGATACTTCTAAGAACTGTCATTTTACCTGTATTCCACGATCACCCTGAAAAAAGAAGAGGTAAAAAGGTATCGTTTTTCTCTCAAGTTGTTAATAAATATTCCATCCCTTGCCTCGTTTGACACCCCGCTTGCCCGTATAGATTATAAAAGAAAAGGGGGAGAGACTGAAACTGGGCTTGACCCAGCTGGTTTGATTATAATTTTTATTTGGGGGAAATCAAGGACAATAAGAACACTGCATTCACTGCAGTGAAAGTGACTCTATAGATATTGGCATGCATAGCAACAGGTCAAAAGGTGAGGGCAAAATCAGAGGTTAAGTCAGCTAATGAGCCTGATGGCCTCTGTGGCCTCACCCACAGGTTTCCGAACCTTGAGGCGAAAAAGGGTATTAACATAGCCCTTAGATGAGATGCTAGCCTATCGAAGTTACCCTCCCCCCTTCCCCCCGATATTCTTTAGGTTTCCTGTAGTTTTCGGGGGGTGAGAGACAATGCGAGATTAAATTCATTTTCCTTATGACCCGGCCAGAGTTCGAGGAGTAAAGCAAACCAAAGGGTGGTAGGGTGCGCCTTGAGAACAAAGTTTTATCTGAAGTATAGATTTATTGATAAAATGAAAAATGCTTCTTATTTCATCTTAAGCTTCCGTAATGCCTTAATTCTAACCCGTAGGTTGATCTACGATTTTACTGGAAGTGCTAAGAATCAATCGTTTCACTTACTTTGACTCCTGATGGACCAGATGGGCCTATGGAGCCCTACAACATACGAGGAAAAGCCAATAAATGACCAGTCCACTTCCAGATATATTGCTACATTCTGTTCGTATCTTGATTAACTTTCACAAAGTACTATTCACTCATTGATACCTTAAACACCTTGGCCTAGTTCTCATGTTTCCATTGGAATTTTTTAGCGTGGGATATCAGAGCGCGGCTGGCCAGAATTGATCTCTTCGCACACGCCCAAAGTTTGTTCGTTGTGTTCTTGAGTCATCGCACACGGCCCTCATAAGGGGATCTTCTGTTTTACGTCTTTCAGTAAAAGCGCAAGCGGATGCTTACAGGTAATAATTATGTATCCAAGCTTTTTGATCCTAGGAGTTTAAAGTTGAACGTCAAGTATCACGTACCACTTCTCCTTGTTCGCCCGATATTCCAGGGATTCCCCGGTCCCCGTCAGTTCCCTGAAGAAATATTAGAAAAGAACAAGCACGTACTAAAATAAAAATAAGACAAACAACAGCAATTACCGGAAAATATCGGTCTTGAAGGCTACTATTTTAATGTAAAAAATTGTTCCAAACTTCGCCGGGCTCGGCCCTTTATGGTCAAATGAACAACATGCAAGACCATTTTTTGGGCATTTGAAAACAGCCTTTGCTTTTCGGTAAAGATACGCCATTTGAATAATGTAGGGTCGACTGAGAGCAAAGTTGGTGGACCTGTGATATTTATCATTACCTAAGCTTCACGGTGGCCTACCTGTGGTCCTTCATTTCCAGTGCTCCCCGGAGGGCCGATGTCGCCTTGAGCGCCCTGTCATAGAAAAAAGCTATTTATTTTTGGAATGATGGAAGGAAGAAAAGAAACCAAAGAGCCAAAAAAGAAAAAATTTAAGCCAGCGAATATGTTTGCGGATTGAGGGAAAAAAAATTGTTCTTGCACTGAACTTCCTTCGAGGATACGACTTTGCTGTCAGTGGTTTGCGAAGATAACCCATCCGTAATTGGTTACTGTATCTGACACGTTTCATTACAGATGGACTTTACAGAATTTCCTTTTTCGTAGCATCCTGAGGAATCTCCTCCAATAAGTAAAACAAATGATAGTGGTCACCTTACCTTAGATCCTGGACTTCCCTCTGGGCCTGGATCCCCTAGTTCGCCTCTTTCTCCCTAGATATATGTATAGGTAATAACATGATTTCGAGTGCAATTTGGTGTTAATAAGCACGAGTTAATTTTTCAAAGAGAACAAAACTGCTCTAGCCCGTAATAAAGTACATGAAAAAAGATCACACACAGTCCAGACAGAAGTAAATTTTGACAGCGCGCGCACTATTTGTAATTTGAACTCGTGTTACAACTTTGCACTCGTGTTACATGAGAATGCACTCCTTCTCAGCCGATCAGACGTGCGTAATTTTTTCATGAACATTATTATTGAAGTTATGTAAATTCTCCCTGAATTCCACGTGCATTTTGGTTGTTTCTTATCGAGTGAATTCTCCTTTTCTTCCTTATGATTTATTGGAAGGCAGACGCATACATGACGTCACCATTTGCTTTTTTTGACATTCAAAAAAGAATACAGTCTATGTTGCCGTGGGTTTTTCAGTAATAGGTTACAGAAGACATTAAAATGTAGTAGGAACAGTGGTGACGCACGCTATCGGCAGCACCTCGTGTGCCACTTTTATGTTAAATATAGTACAGGTATAAAAACGATGTCATGATGGGTGGAGAGGGAAGGGGTAAATGAAGCGGCGGGGAAAGGGAGGAAGGGGGGGGGGGGGGTAGAACTCCAATCCAAATTTCACCAGGTCACAATTTCAAATCATATTGCCATAATTTCGCTTATGATTCTCAGTTCCAGTGATTCAACGAATGGGAAGGTTTCTGTTTTACGCCTTTCAATCCCTTTAAAAAATTTATCATTTTAATGAAAACTGTAGGTGCTACATCCAAACATTCAAGCACCAAAGTAAGGCCTTAAACAATGCACGTATAATAACTCAGTATCGTTCAAAAGTCTGGAGCAAGGGGCACCACGAAACAAAGAGTTGTGCATGGGGCGAGCATGGTCACTTCTGTTTGTATTCAAAAATAAAAGAAATGAAAGTGAAAAAGAGGTCATTTTTACCATTGGAGCTTTTTGAAAGGAGAAAAAAATCAACAAGAATATTTACTTTTTCTCCTCTCTGGCCTTCACTTCCTTCTTCTCCAGGTCCACCCTGGTCTCCCTGAACGAAAAGATAAAAAATTTTTTCATTTAAATATTGTTTTCGTTTATAGTAATAGGCATGAATACTGGAGTACTAGCCAACAATTCCTGATTTTCTTTCTTTTATACAGAGACCGCTGTACGCCTCAGTACTAAAAGCAATGATTTATTAAAATAAGATATGTCGTAAACTTCGACCAATCAGAGTGCGTGCATTTCTATAATCACCTGGGCCGTGCTGATCAAGACCCGCTTAATTTCAATAACGGGCTGTGTGCAAAAGCTGTGCGTTGCTATATCAGTTAATTCTGTATTAGCGTCAATTATGCCTCGAACAATTCAGCCCTTAAAGAGCCTTACATGATCTCATGATACTGCCAATGCATTAGTCTCTTCAGTGGAACCTTCTACCAAGTGACATAGCACTAATTATGAGCCAAATATTTCAATGGTTTCACTCACTTGATCTCCGTCTTCTCCCGTAGTTCCTCTTGGCCCTTCTGGTCCAGGGTTTCCCTATGAACAGTATAAAAAAATTCTAACTTGATATAAATAGTTCTTTTAGAATGATGAGGCGCAAACGTATCAGTAAAATACACGTGTAGCTACTCGTGATTAAGCGACAGAAACACGACTACTAGGTGCATTTCAATCGCGTCCGTTCATTACTATCTTTCATGCAATCACTTGGAGACTCTGTTGACCATATACTGGTTTTCTATTTCTGAATAAAATAAGAATAAATACTTAAATTAAATCAGCATTACATATGTCTTAAATTCATTCGAAGACCAAATACAGGAGTTCCGGCAAAAGAAGTGCCTCAGAGTAACCCCATGTTTGCAAGATTTTCCTCGAGTTACCCTTGATATCGCGATTGAACCGCGTATCGCGCGCGTCTTTCTGATCACGCCAGTATAGTGTCGTGTTTTATTGTGGATGATTCGAAACCTGCGTACTTTGAACCATTTATGCTGATCCTCAAATAGCGAGACTTTAAGTTGAAACAATGTTGTATATTAACACAAAGAGTAAATGATCTTTCTATGAGCGAATGTGTCTACTTGTAAACCATTTTACGTGAAACACTACTTCTATCTGGATAGGTACTACGAAAAGGATAATTTTCGGTGCAAAGCGCATGTATTCGAGAATAAGGGTTTAAAAGCGGTGAAATATGACATAAATTTTGCATCAAGTTGGAACTACTCTCTGCAAATAAATGCTACTTACGTCATCACCACTGGTTCCGTCTCTGCCCTGTTCACCTTGAGACCCATCAAGACCTGGCTCTCCCTGGGCTCCCTGATCACCTTGTACGCCCATTTGACCCTGATCTCCCTGTGGTTTAAAACAAGATTTATGCTTCATTTTAAGCAGTGACATACACAAATACCATATGAGATGACATCATTAATTAAAAATTAATGATGTCACCAGATTTATTACATCATTAACTTGATAACGTCACCATTTAAACTTGACTAATTTTACGAAATCATTTAAAAAAGAACGTCATTAACTGAAGGACGCTGTCAGCTGAACGAAGCCATTTACTTAAAGACGTCATAAACTTAACAGGATCTTAAACTTAACAGGGTCTTTAACTTTACGATGTCAGTAACTGAATGAATTCTGAATGTAACTCTTGACTCATCTGTCATTTTTTTTTGTACAAAGACCCTGTATCTGAATAGGGTTAAAAATTTGTCCCTCGTCGAGCTGCTGATACTTGTCCATGAGTATTTTTGCATACCTTGGGCCCTTGAAGTCCCGGTGTACCCAGCTCTCCTCTTGCACCTGCCTCACCCTATGAGAATAAATGGGTGATTGGATCAGTGAAATAACGAAAGAACAAATAAATCTATGTGTAAATCAACTGGTCGACCATACGACCCATTACTTGATCAATTAACCATCAATCAGTCGGTTTGTCAGACGGAGAGTCAGTCAATCAGCTAGCCAGTTGGTCCGCTGATCTACGAGTTGGTAAGTCATTTTAACTTGTTTGTAAGTCATTCACTAAGTCGGTCAATTGTTCAGTTGGTTTGAAATTCATCAACCACAATAAATATGTCAGTAAACATGTCACCTCAGTTATAACGTGTGAGTGAGTATCACACACTTTCGAGCTCGCCAGTTAGTTAGAAAAGAAACCATCTCATTGAAGACACATACTTCGTTTCCAAGTCGACCTGTTGCACCTTGCATTCCATCTTGTCCTGCCATTCCCTAGAAGAAGAATACACTCACATTTAGGTGGGGCCTCCACTGGTGGAGCAACTGTGCGTTGAGTTGTCAAAAATAATCAAGTTAAAATCTGTTGGCACGTAGGGTAATAGAGTATTGAACGTGAGGAAAACTCGGAACAGGTATGGGCTGCTTTGAAACTGGAGTTTTATACAAGCCGCCATAGTGGTTCGTATGACGAACGTGTACAACATTAATGGAGCGCTTTTCGACCGAGTGCCGTAATACCAAAAAACAACCAGTCTGCCTAAAGCGCGGGAAAACGCGGGCGACCAAGTAGTGATTGGTTGTAGTTTTGCATCTGATCCGTTAAGAGAGTGGCGCGAGTTTTCTGGACCAATCATAGAACGAAGTAAAGCAGAACCAATGAAATCCTTTTCGACTCTCAATCGAAAATTGCTTTATTGCTTGGTTCTTGTTTCTCGCTTCTCTTTTGAGGTAGCGTCATCATACAAAGCATCTTCGTCATTTTGATGGCCTCTTGTTCCACCAGTAAAGGTTTCATTTGCTGATGAGAATTTGTGCGCACAACAAAAGTTGAATAATGGTAACTCACGAGAGATCCACGGGCTCCATCTTTGCCGTCACTTCCAGGTTCTCCTAACTCGCCCTGAAAGAAGACGACGTACATGTAGTTGCATAAATCACCTCCTAAGTGCATGTCATAAAAAAAATCCTTTTCAAAAAAATAGTCAGAGCCCAGCTACGTGATAAAAACATAACATTTGGTTTGAAAAAAATATCGAGACTTCTAACATTCCAAGACAAACGAGAAACAAATTTTCACTGAAAGAAAGATCAAATACTAATATTAAACTTTGACCCCACCAATTTCGAATGCCAAAGTCTGTGGACGTAACTGGCTTCTGTTGTGAGATCACGTGCAGCGCGAATGAATGCAAAAAATATATATTAGGGGAGGGAAGGGGGAGAAAAACTGTAGTTTGAAATATAAAAACTTAAGAAATTTTCAACACTTGATGGGAAAATCAGTGAGCAAACGAACAAAGAGGCAAGCGAACACAGTGTATCGTGTGTTCTTCTATACACCTTACTGCTACTTTTAATGAGTTGAAGTAAAGTCAACCTCCTAAAAAATCCTATATCAGTGTTTTTGAATTTCAAATTCTGCTGAAGAATGATATAACGCCCACTCACCTTTGCTCCCTCGCTGCCAACAGCTCCTCTTGATCCAGATGGACCAACGCTTCCCTGTAAAAATCAAACCACAAGAATCGTCCGATCCTTCTTTTTCTATTTAAGGACACAAAGAGATAACAATAGCAATTAGATTACGAATCGTGTCATACCCGCATTCCCACAGCCCCTTGTGGTCCGGATGATCCCGCGGGTCCTGCTGTTCCCTGAAAAAAAATTATAATAGTAACAAGTTCCTGCTGCCTTTGACCCCCACGAGTGACTTGCATAATATTTTCCTTACAATTCCACCCCTGTGACATCCATTAAGGTCATGAGAATAAAGGAAATGATCCCCAACTAAAGAAGCGCTTGATTGTTAAACAGACTCCACTTGTCAGAACCTAAGAAAGGGTATAGGGAACAGTCTAGAGAATATCAATATTGATGGTCGGGTGAAAATGGTTAACACCTACCTTGTGACGCTATCATTAAAGAATAAATGATGATAAAAAAGTGAATTTACTACTCACACTTGGTCCACCGGAGCCCGGGTCTCCAGGTGGTCCATCTTGTCCAGGGCGACCCTGGGTCAATGAAAATTTGAGTTATAATCAGAATGAATGAGAAATTTAATTCATTAACGCGACGTCAGAAAGGAAAGTCAACTTTTCTTGAACATGAGCATGGTAAGTTTGATCGAACCATGAAAATGCAGGTTTATAATTTCAAATGAACTCAAGCTCGTGACCTCCTCCAGAAGTTCAGTTGGTATAAGAGAACGAAATAGTAAACAGCGTAATAGAGGCGGGAGAGCGACAACGAAAGAGGTTTCGGTCGGGTCGCGTAATTTATTACGTGACCCAAACCGTTGTTTTTTTACTCCTCCGCTCCTAACGCACATCGGTTAGTTAGCTGAACGCCTATATAGGACCCTTGCGAAAAGTACCCAGTTTTCCTATCCTCACTTTTGTGTCCTTTTACAGATTTTTAGAGACATTTTCATCCCTCCCCCCTCCCCCCCCTTCCATATTTTAAGCGACAGCAGTTGCTTCTTATGATTTCCTTGAAAACTTTGGGGAAAATAATTTAAATGGCGAACGGATCTCTTCGAAGTTTGACCGCTGAATCAGGAAACATCTGTATAAACTCTGAACTGGCTACAACAATACAAAAGCGAAAGTGTTTACCATGGCTCCTGAGGGTCCTCCATCTCCAGGCCCTCCGAAATTACCTGCCTCACCCTAGTTTCCATGAAAACGAGAAAGAGGAAACAATGTAAGAATGCTGTGTTAGTGCCCAGCGGTCAAATGAACCAGTAAATTGAAAGTGTTGTGACTTCATTTGAACTTTGTGGATCATAAACACAAAACATAAATTGTTAAACAGCAAGTACTAAGAAAGAATTTATAGTAGGTTTTCCATGTATAAGTGTTTTACTAAAATTTAAGTGCTTGCCGGGTACTTAGATAATCAGAAATTCTGATTTTGTTTCACAAAGAAACTTGTTTGCCACGAAAAATAAAATAAAAAATTGAAGAAATCGGTACAAGCAAATCAAAATGAAAAGAAGAAAACCAACAGGGAAGGACTAGCCCTCTCCCCCATGTCCACTAAGTCAAATAACTTTGTCTGAAGGGAAAAAACAAACTGGTAATAGAGGAAATACAAATACCTTTCTACCAGGTTGACCATTAGTGCCTGCCACTCCCTCACTCCCCATTGCCCCCTAAAAAATAACAAAGAAAAAATTCACAGAATTAATTTACTTCTCTTATTCTGCCTGATTATCTTGTATACCATGCAAGTGGTCCAGTGCCAGGTTAGGGTAAGTCCTATTGGCTCTTTCCTAATGAGGGTATTTACGCTGTTCATGTGTATTGCTAGTCCTTTAGGATGGGATACTAGTCCATAGCTAGTGGCCCCCATTCCATTCCCTCAAGCAGATATACACCTAGCCAGTCACTGCGTTTGACATAACAAGAGTGCCTTGCCTAGGAACAAAAGAAAATTACCTCACCCAATGATATAATCCAGTTTCCTTGTCATGATGCCTTCGTTTCTCCCAAATTCTCTTTGGAATGTCAAGCACTGAATGTCTTGAATTCCATTATTCTTCTTGATGGCGGAAATACGAATATAATGCTTTCTGAAGCACACTTTTCTCTGAAAATCATCACCTAGAAATGTCATCTTTTACATACCGCTGCTCCCGAAGGTCCAGGTAATCCCATGGGTCCTCGTTGGCCTTCTCCACCCTAAACAAGGTAAAGAAATAAACAATTTTTCATTTACACTAAACACAGGAGACATATCAAGAAAAAATTATGGTCAGTCGGTCAATACCTCTTCTCCACTGTCACCACGATATCCTTTGGGTCCCATGTCACCCATCGCACCCTAAAGAGCACAAATAAGTTTACAAAATTGACTGTTTATCGCTTTATCCCTTTCAAAATAACTTATTTATATCATTTTATAGAACGTGCGAAAGAATGTATGAATACGTAGACTGATTCTCACAGTTTGGCGTACTATATGAATCTAGAGGTTTCTGGAAACATAATCGTCAACGCTACCTCAGTTCCACTTGACCCTGGTCCACCAGCCGGCCCAGTCCCCCCAGAGGAGCCCTAAAAAGGGGACAGAGTCCACTCAGTAAACATTGAAGAAAAAACACGATGTACTACTTGTACTAACAGTTTATTCTACAACTTCTGAATTTCACCCAACTAGATATGACGCCCCATAGATTTGATGCAACCTTACGGACAGAGTGCATTCAGAAATAACCCAAATGCTTTTCCCTAACAAATCAAAAATAGAATATTTAATTTTGCCTTGCACATTTTAGCTCATATTAGGTTAGATATGCCATTTGATTGATTCGTTCCTTTTTGTATTATTGAGGAAATTGGCTGTATGTAAGTGAACGTAAATTAAACTAACTAATTTTCACTCACCTTTTCCCCATTCGGCCCAGTGACTCCTGTGTTCCCTGCTGGACCTGGTGGTCCCTAGAAAAACATAACGAGGAAAAACTTGGATTGTCAAAACTTCTTACGGAGGTTTTCTTTCTCATGGAGACTTAATCAAGGTTGAAATTTCACTTATTTTGCATTAGCCGTTGATTACTTTGATTGTCGTTAGTTTTCCAACAATCAATAAATTGAGCTCTAATACTCTGTTGCCACAAAAAGAAAATCTGATTGTCACATACTTACAGGACTACCCGGGTAACCTGCTGATCCGCTGGTTCCTGGGTCGCCACGTGGGCCCTGGATCATAAAAAAGTAAAACTGGCGTTTTTAATCGTCTTTTTTAGTGAGTTATTTACCTCGGTAGTCTGTGAAAACACAGGGGACTATATGATGGAAAAAACTCTTAACTAAGTTTCTCCTGAGTAAGGAACCTCTCGTAAACAATGTTTTTTCACTAATTCCTTTTTTTTTAGCAAAAGTAACAACACCAAAAATTAGTCACACGAGTTTCAATACTAATAAGTGTGCAATACTATGAACTTATTGACCGAGTGAAAGGGCCGCAAGAGGAAACATTGCGCGATAGAAATGTCGAGATTATAATCTATTTCTTTAATACAAACTGAGAGAAAGTGGTTCTAAATATAGCATTCGAAAGAGCGTACAGGAATCTTCTTCATATAGCTGTAATTTCAGGGAAAACTTACTGAGCCTCCACTAGCGCCGATTTGTCCACTTATTCCATCGTCCCCAGGAATTCCCTTTCAAAAAACACAATAAATTACCTTAAGTGAGGCAGTATTAACCTACATTTCAGTTGAGTTCTACCAATTAATGCCGATCGTATCGCCAGAAAGTAAATCCTACGCACCCAAACACAATTCTTTACTTCATCTGGTCTTACATTTCCTCATCATCTATCAGTTTCACTAAAATCATGGTTGGCTGCATGTGAGCAGGTATACATCCTGCATAATCCTTGTAACCGGTATACATACTGAAAAAACTGTTTTAAATTTCTTTCAGCTGTAATGAATATTTTGATTAAAAAAATTCATTTTTGGTCCTGTTCTTGGCGTAACCGATTTGCCACGTAATAAATCAAGTTTGTTCGGTTAAGATGACCCGATACTTTCTGTTGTATGGACCTCCGCTTTCTTTCGACATTTATACTTAACTTCGTCTCGAGCCATAAAAACCAGTAGCAATATTTTCCGATATCCAGGTTTTGGTCAATAAACCATATACAATGCAACATTGAACCTTTTAAAGATCTCTGGTAACACTTACCTTGACGCCCATATCGCCCGTCATTCCTTGTTCTCCTAGTTCGCCACTGACACCCTGGGTGTATTTAAAACAATAGAAGCAAATATTGCTCGCCATTACAAAGGCCTAAAATTGCAACATCTCTACGTTTGCTGTTTTGCATCGGGAACACTGGAGTATCAGTCAATCGTGCTATGAAATCGCCTGCTTGAGGTTGCCCTTAGGAGGATTTATCAAACTCGTCTCTACTGTTATCAATCTCAATTTACAAACTGCAAAAGTATAAAGCATTAAAACCCGAAATTCTAAGGAAAAATAGTTCTCACATACCGCTTGACCAGTAGCACCATTCTCGCCGCGTCGACCAACTGGTCCTGCATCACCCTACACCGAGAAAAAGAATTTAAGAATTTCAAGCATGAACATGAACATGGCAAGAACATTTATTCGGTTGCACAGAGACAAGGAGCGAAAGTTTAACCATCATAAACCTATTGGCTCATTATTAGTGAAGTTAATTTAAGTGTTTTTTTTTTCAAAGAATGAGTTCTATTAGTCCTCTAAAATAGGGGCTGCTAGTCCATCGCACATTACCTCCAGCTTGTCGTCAAGTTTCCCTGACAGTTTATTGGTGTCCATATAATTAAAAGATACACTCCCTTATTTGGCCCTGAATAAGTGTGTACCACCGAACAGGGTATGGTTTTAAAAGCCTTCACATTTTCAGTGAGTCCGCATTTTTTCTTTTGCTTCTCCTCTTTCTGAGCCTGAACACAGGTAGCAGATGAATTAAATGTGACTGTAGTTCCAGTTAAACAAACTGGACAATTGTAGCAATATTCGATCCTGTTGTTTTGCCGTTGATACATGTTAATGCAAGCGAAGAGCTTCTTGAAATCTTGTTCACGTGCAAAATCCCCTAGCAGTATTAACTGTGGGCTCATAATTGGCCCGTCTCTCGAGCACTCGTGCCTCGTAAGTAAGAATTCTTTCGTCTACCATTGTCACGACGTTTTACCTCTCCTCCTCTTGCTCCAGGGGGTCCTGTAGGTCCTGGTGATCCGAGACCTCCCTGTCACATAAATGGAAAATGAAAAAAGATAGAAATGATGACAAAACCTTTTTGAATTATTACGTGTTGCATTTTACCGAGAATTTCAATATCATGCGAACTCTGAGGTTCAGAACCAAACTTGTGAAAATGTTCCGTGCTGCTTCAATAACAGTCGAGACGGAACTCGAAATGCAGAAGGAATGCTTCACATCTCCAACTTCATAGATCGCATGCTTCTGATGATTGCAATAAAATAGAAAACTAATGCTGTCAATTATATCCCGTGAAGTTATCACACAATTTTTCTCATTCGTGTGTTGATTTTATGGTTTATGCACCTTGGAAGCATGCATACCGTACGCAATTCAACAAGTGCTCCCCCCTCGTTTGACACCAGCTTAGATTTCTTATCTGACTCCCTACATATTAGGTCGCCTTCCACTGAAAAATAAAACCTCAGAAATGAAAGTAGATATTTTCGTCTTTTTCTTTGAGCGATTTATCCTTTCTATGACTTGGTATGTTCTATTTACTGCTCATGGAACAGCAATATCGACAAACAACGTCAAGCGTCTTTCGTTCCTTACCGTCTGTCCTTGACTTCCAACATCACCGACTTCGCCGATAGGCCCTGGTGGTCCCTTAAAGTTAAACAGAACCGCTAAAAGTTAAAATCGTCAAAGGAGAAATTTAGAAGCGTATTTTCCTAATTTTTAAAGGAAATGAGGGCGTAATACGGTATCGATTTTAATAAAAATTCAGTGGCTTACATCGTAAAAAGTGTGATTATATACTTTAAGAATATAAATATTTCCTTCAGAAGTGTTAACTTCTGGCCTCAAAGGAAACAAGTGTGTTTTCTAAAACAGACTCCAGACTTCCCAAGGGGAAGTCGGGGAGAGCAGCGGTACTGGAGGTCAGTAATGTACCACGGGCAGGATATATTTTGTTTTAAAAACGGCCAGGAGACAGTTATCGGACAGTTACAATTGTATTTATACCAAGGGAAAGTAAATGTATCGGTATTATTTATCCAATAAATGCATTTGGATACAGAATCGAATAATCGATATGGTAGATGATCACAGATCACAATGGAGCTTAACATAAAAAGGACCGTAAGAAACAATTTTTGTGAATCTTCTTAACTTGCGATTATTTCCAATGCATGTAATTGTTACTCACCGCTGGGCCGCTTTTGCCCTCATCGCCTCGTTCCCCCACTCGTCCATCAGGTCCCTAGAACAAAAACGTTCTTCTTGGTAATTAATCCGTTCTAAAATGTATTTCCATGCACCAAGCCGCGTGTGAACATTACTTACTTGTTCTCCAGATAATCCTGGTGACCCAAACGACCCAGGCGCTCCCTGAAAACATAGACATATTAACCCTTTGACGCCTTCGTAACTTCTCCCTAAAATATCCATGCAAGTGCAAATTGGTGGTCCAAAGGCTTGTAGAAGCATCGAAGATAAACACTTGCATGCAGGAATCCGCTGAATCGAGACGATGGCATTCATTTGGCACACGAGGAAAAGACTTAATCATCATAACAATTGCTCAAATTTACATTACATTTGAACTGCAAATACAATCGTTTTTATTTTTTTGGAAATTTTTTCACATCACTCTCCCGTGATGAGGGCTAGAGTTCTCATTCAAAATAATGCATCAGATTTTAAGATATTTTCTGAATATGTCTTGAACTTTTTACTAGCGTTTTAAATTCATATGATAAAGATCATATTGTATTCTGCAACATGCTTCTTTGCGGATATAACAAAAGGATGCTAGTTCTTAATTAGAGGTACCGTTCTTCCAGTCAGGCCACTTGTTCCAGCATTTCCCTTTGCACCCTAGTGATTAAGAAGAAACAGGTTTAATATTTGCGAATTTCTTTTGATGTTAATAAAACCAATTTCACTAATTAAAGTAAAACTCAGTCTGTATTCATACGAACGATTAACAAAATCGGTGACGACTGTGAAGCAAGAATCCGACCGGTTAACCACCAGTATGATTACAGACAGAACGTTCTGTTGACATATGTTAGCCATATATGTAAAGTGACTCCCAGGCCATTCAGGAAATATCCAAAACCAGTACTAACCTCCGATCCAGAAGAACCAGCTTTTCCAACATCTCCTGGAGTCCCCGTGGGTCCCTTACATTCAGAAAGAGAGGATGGTTTAAACAAGAAGAAAGAATCAAATCGATATTCCATTATTTGAAATTTCAAGGTTTCGCCATTTTACTGATCGAATCGACAGTTTTTAAATTAGTAATGACTCAATAATGTTACAGTTATGGTATTTATGATAGTAAAAAAAAAAAAAACAAGAGCACTTCTGGAGACCAGGCACTTATTAACAACTTTGGTTGAAATGACTGATTTTCGAGGCATCAAGGAAAAAAATTAGGGTCAAAACGTCAAGCTTACACCAGCTGGCTGAATTGTTTACGAGGGGATATAGATTTACAGGCATAAACATGTAGATGACAATTTTTAAGATTTCAACATATTTCATAAACATGGGCACGCGTAGAGATGGAATTTGTCTTCGAGTTGAATACGAGAGGGGGAATTCCATTTCCACAAGCAATCATGTATTACTTTGTTTGTTACATAAACACCAAAGGCCTTAACTAGAAAGAAGAGAAAGAATTTCGACAAACAACTTTGGATTGAGAATGGTGAACGCTTTGCCATTCATTCGTCAACCTGACCAGAATGGCAAAAAGGCGAGCGATGTGTCAGCAGCTGATTGGCAATATCAAATACATGTTAAAAATTATCGTTACTTTACACGTGTGCAGTTCGACTTTTCTCTGGGCTGGAAATCCTTGTAAAATATAGCAGTTTAGATAATTATTATTATTATTATTTTTTTTTGCACAAAGTGGAGGTCCCCAAATATTTTATCTATTTCCATAGGAGCTAACCTGATCACCATCTTCTCCAGTTGATCCACTTTCTCCAGCAGGGCCTTCAATTCCCTAAAGGAAACCAACAAAAAAAGAAGAAAAATCCAAATCAGTGAATTCCAGAACATGGCTATTATTATATTTTGCTTTTATTTTCTAGCACCAGGAGGTCGAGAATATTTGGTCTTTGCACAATACAAAAACATGTCTGTTCGTTTATTGTCTGCTTTCCCTGCGATCATCATATGGAGCACAGCTGAAATAAGAGCGTAGGACAGACTATAACCAAACAGTAGAATTGTATTCGTAAATTAAAAAACTATCCTGCTGTTTTCCTTTCGTGTCGAGTTTAATACTTAGTTCTACAAATTTTGCACCTTGCAGAGTGATTCTGCGCAGGAATACCATGACAAAATTCATTTTTGTGAGGAGGTTAAAATGGATTTCTAAGGGTCAACCAAAATAAATTATCAAATAAACAATATACTATAATGATAAAAATGTAACGAACAAACCTGCTCTCCCATCGATCCACGTGAGCCTTGGTTCCCAGTTGGTCCTGACTCACCCTATAAGACAAAGTTTTCATCTGTTTAAATTTAATCTATCTCTATATCATAATTCAAATTTGTCTCTAGCTTCATGCACTGGTAAATATCAATTATTGTGGAAAGTTACCATAGTGAGTTGCAATTCTCGATTTTTTTTCACGGCTGACGGGCCCTGATGGCTGAGCTCGTGAGCCATGGACCACAAAATATGATGAGTGGACATGTGCATGTGTGGCATATACAACTAACACTCTATGCAATGTCTGTAGCAGTTTTTGAGATAAATATATTTTATAAGATGTTTTAAGAGATTTGGGGTGTTGTTTTTGTTGTTGGATGTAACATCGCTTCATGGATGTAAGATAGTTGAAGCTAACATTTTCCAATTATATCATATATAACATAGGCTCCCAAAGTAATTGGTTGATTATTACCTTTGCCCCAATTGGTCCTGCCTCACCACGAGTTCCTTGGGGACCTTCCTCACCCTAAAGCGAAAAAAGGGAAAAAAAGAGAATAAAAAATAATTGTAACATGTATCAGTCCATATTCCATTTTTGTTTTCAAGATTGGACATGCAAGGTCCAAAGGCGAACTGCTACGCGGAAAATTTGGAAGAACAAGAAATGCAGGACTGGAAGGAACGGTGGATATTCAACTGACACAGTTACAAGGTCAATTCACTTGCCTGAGCTCCTTTTTCTCCAGGCATTCCAGTAGGTCCAGAAACTCCTGAAGGGCCCTGAATACAATAAGAATTACTTTTAACACGAAAATAATCAAGAGCACGAAAAAAATTGAACTAGTAACTCTTCCTATAAATACCATCTGGCCTGATGTTCCCGGTGTGCCATTTTCGCCAAGCGCTCCCTGAGGAAATTAAAATATTACCTGATTACTATCATTTATTTCAGTGACAAGTTTGATAGCGAACAGGTAAATTCATGATTTCAAAATTCTCTATAAATTACGGGAATGGCAGAATTATCTACGAAGTAAAGAGGGTTAAAAAAAATACAACAATTACATCACCTCCTAATGCCATAAAGCAATTTCAAAAACATAAACCTATTGAAATGATGTGAACAAACCAAGCTAGCCAACATTAGGGTTGCATACTAACAGGAGTTCCAGGTTTTCCCGCCTTTCCTTGCGATCCTCTTCGACCTCTACCACCCTGCATAATGTATGAAATGAGACCAATGACTTTCACAGAACAAAAAAAAAACAAAAAACAAAAAAACAACAAAAAAAGCAAACGAGATATAATTATTACTGTAACACCGGAACAAAAAAAAGGAAAGAGAAAACACGGGTGGGGTTTAGTGAAGGATCACAAGCTATTTATAGCGTAATTTTATCCTTTAAATAAAGACAGACTAATTTAATTTATGTACAAATCACCTGGTAGGTATATTACACAAAATTATGAAATATTAAATAACTTTGCATCTCACCAAGAAAAATTTTGTTCAATTTAGGCCGTAAACGTTTTCCAATTGTCTTAGAAGTAATTTAGAGGCAGCTATAACTACCATGCATAACCTCTTATTTAAAAGAAAACATTTGATTGTTCATTCAATTTTTGAGGAAAAGATGAATCTTCTACCCGCTCTCCTTGTGATCCTGTAAGGCCTTGTGTTCCTGGTACCCCCTGAAAAGCAATTTTATTCATTGTTGATTATTTTCCATTTTTGTGCTAAAGGAAATACATACCATGTGACATCATTTTTTCATGTTACCGATCTACAAGGAAAGGATATTACTCGTATTGTGTGCACCGGATGTGCTTTAAAAAATTTTCAAAATTTGATCGTCCAAAAAAAAAAAAAAGAAAACTGAGAATAGCCCTTAGGTACACCTGCATGCCCGCTTGACCTCGAGATCCTCTTGAGCCTCGATTTCCAACAATTCCCTGAAAAGATGATGGCAAAGTAAACATATCAATTTAATATGCCATGATAATTAATTCTATACCTCAAATTGCCGCATTTAAGCAAGCCAGGGTCTCAACTTGAAAATCAGGTTCGGAATGTCCCTATCAAATGACAATACCTGCAATCCTTTCTCGCCGATTGACCCTCTTTCACCTTGAGCGCCTGCTTCTCCCTGAAAAATGCAATGGACCTTAAATACCATGTAGAGTTTTGTTGCGTAGATTGCCAATTCCATGTTCTGTAGAAACAGAATTGTGGGCTCAAAATGATTGAGATCTGCTTCAAAAGTCTATATTTTTTATGTCAGAGGAACAAACAAATGAGTTGTTCATCGTCATTATTGTGCAGAAGCACTACATATCGACATTCCTATCCTTTGCCATGCCGTATGAGGTAAGTTTGTGACTATGGATCTAGTTAAACGGCTTAGTCTGCCATGAGTCTCCTTCGGCTCAGTGGTAGAGCAACCGAAGAAGTTATTAAAAGGTCGTGGATTCAGCACCTATAGGGACCAATCTGAGTTCTTTTTCTCCAAGTATGGTTGCGCTATTCGCAAACTAACATTATCGTTCACAGCTTGTCTCACCATTGATCCTGTGTAACCTGAAGTACCAGGGGAACCAAGCCCACCTGGGCTACCCTGCAATAAAACAACAACAAAATAATCAATCAATAGTCAGCGAGTTAGTGAGCCATATCAACAGAGGCACCAACACAGATGAATTAAAAAACACAAATATGTTAGACCCAAACAGTGATAAAGGACTGATCTAGTATCCACTATTTGTTCATTGTCACTATAGACTCATCAGATTGCGCCCTTTAAGGTTAAAAATAGAATAAAAGTTTCTTACGAGAAATAAACGTACAAAAACAGAAACACCTACTCACATTTTTACCGGCAGAACCTGGCGACCCTGTGCCTCCTTGGACACCTGTTTCACCCTAGAATTGCAAATTTTCGTCGTTAAAAATCGTCTGAAAACGGACGGAAAGTGTCCGAATTCGGGCGGAAGTGTGGACGGACCCTTCCGAAAGTGGACGGAAGTTTCCAAAAACTTAAAACACTTTAAGGCTGGGCAAACCTGTTTTCCTTTGGCTCCCTGGGATCCAGCTTTACCGGGAAGTCCTTCTGAACCCTTTCAAAGGATGGAGAGTTATTTACAAACGGCCATTTTGATAGTAGATTCAATTTAAGCATTAAGAATATACATGAAAAACTATACGCCTCTGATTGGCCGAAAACGAGTGCATTTATTATGTTACGCGAGTGTAAATTACAAATGACACGCTCGCGCGGAAAAAATTCGTACGCTTTGACTTTCTGTTACGCTTTTTTCATTCATTCGTGCTTGTTCACACTAAAGTGCACTCGAAATCATGTTGTAGCCTATACTAACTATGAAAGGTGAAAATAATGAAAAAAAGATGTTTGTGAGTTACGTGATAGTGTTGTGAGTAAGCTAAGTTTTTATTGGTTGTAGGAATAATTTTGATCGTAAGTAAAGCTTAAGTAATGCCAGTTGTTCGGTACGACAATTTTGCCGGCCAACGATTGACTTATGGAAATAAAACACGAGTCGTTGTCGTAAATCCAATATAAGAAATATCCATTTGCACTTACAAGGCCTCCCTGTGGTCCTGTCGGCCCAGTATCCCCTGGGGCACCCTGTAAAGTCATAAAATTATCAGGAGATAAAACGATCCAGGCAAAAATAAAACTTCCCTTTACCGTTGACAAAGCAATTTAACTGTACTGCTAAATTCAACCACTAAACGGTAAAAGTGACGACATATAGATATCTTCATTGTTCTATAAACTTATGCCCCATTCACATCACAAAACATGTTTAGTTAAGGCGTATTTAACTGAATAAAAATTAAATACAGAGAACTGAAAAACTGAATTTTCGATAGCATTCAATAAGTCACTAACTTGTGTTTTCGATATGCTAAAATTGGAGTGAACTTATATATTTATCTGAGCAGCTTCGATGAGGAAAACAGTTTTAAAGCGTGTTCAACAAAATATCTTCAAAACATGTTTAAGTTTTGGCGTGAATGGCTACGAGTTTGTCGGGGCGGATTTGGGCCGTTGAAGATTGATACTTGATTTTTGTTAAATCACACAATTTTGGAAAATGTTCGAGATCTGAATTTGGTTTAAACTTTACTGCCCTATAATCAAAAAACACAATCTCTAGTTTATCGCTTTACCTGCTCTCCAGGGGGGCCTTGCTCTCCTTGTTCTCCCGGTGGTCCGAAGTCACCCTAAGTCGTCAACCGAGAGGGGAGGTATGTTACAGAGACCATATAATTTTGTTTATCTCTGCTGCTAACAAGTACGAACACATATTAAAAGTTTTACCGAGTTTTGATATTCCACAGAGTAAATTTGTTTTTAACTTGCTTTGCAGCTCCTTGATATCAAAACCAATTTCGGAACATTGACGAAGAGAGGAATGAGGCCAGGTTGCTAAACACGATTCAAAATGGTGGGCTCCATGAATGAATTTCATGGTACACTTGAATAAATCCTTCAAAAGGTTGTGGAAGCTTTAAAACCTCAAAAAGTGAAAAGTGTCATAACTTCATGTTTGTATTTTGATGGTAGGGGTTAAATTCATTTTCGTTTCTGAAGCATACTTCTCCTTGAATAATTACGCTGAAAGCAAAAGATTTTAAAGTTATAGCAGTCTATTTCATCTCTTACCCCTGCACCCTCGGCTCCTTTTTCACCCCCTGGTCCTTGTTCTCCCAGTTCTCCGTTTTTTCCTTGGGGTCCCTGAGGACCCGTATCCCCAGTAGCACCAGTGTAGCCAACGTCACCGGAAGAGCCCGGATTGCCATTAGAGCCTTTTTGTCCCGCAATACCGGGTGCCCCCGGGGAACCTGTTTGACCGGTAACACCCTGTCAATCAAAATAAAGGCCTATTGGTATCGTTGGTAATGGTTGAAAAGATGGTGGAGCGTTTTAAAACGTTAAGAAAAAGGGGTTCATCGCATACGAGGCGAAGAGCAATGCTCCTTCCAAATCTCTTAAAATGTCCTCTACATAGTTCGTAGGCTGAAGAAATTATCTAAACAATTTTACGACAAAAATTTCTCCGAGCTCGATCCTGATGAACGGTTTATGGAGAAAATCATACGACTGAATTTTTTACACGGCGAAATTTGTGCTGCTCTTACGGTTATTTCCGCAAGCATACTTAAAGGGCTTCGTCCCTTCCCCCGACCCCACCCACGGTGTCGTTGGGGGGTAAGGGGTGGGGTTGGAGCTTTGTCACCTGTGGAAATGGTCCAAAACAACAACAATAGTGAGAACAGAGATACACAGTTACGACGATCTTTAACCGTATTAATACTCACCTGTGCACCCACATCTCCCGGCGTACCTTGCTCACCTGGCATACCCTAAATGACGTAGTAAACAAAATTAATGAAACGATGAATGCTGTAAGTGTAAATACGAACTGAAACGAGTTATGCCAAGAAGAATGGTGTTTCTAATTTCCATAAAACGTATTTAAGGGAAGATATATAATGGTATTTGTGAATTCATCCATTTTTAGGAGGAACGTACAAGGTTGTGTACATGGTTAAAATTTTGATCAATTTACGGCTAACGGTTAATATCTTTCCACTAGAATTTCTTTTTTACAGCTAACCCTTTTTTTACGGCTAAAGGTTAAAATTTGTCAATTTTTACGCCTAACCGCTAAAATTTTTTCGGCCGTTTACGGCTATAGGTTAACCCCATTGACCCTCTCACGTAAGCGCTCCAAAGTGAATTAATTTTCAAGCAAGAATTCCTTTGGTCTCACTTGTTGTCCTCGATTTCCGACTGTTCCAGAAAATCCGCTCTTGCCTTGCTGACCCTGAAAATTAAATAAACGAAGACTTTCTTTCAACCTTGCGGCATTGAGAAAAATTTCTAGTTTAGTGTAGAGGTTCAACACATACCCCATTCATTAAAGAAAAAAAGAAAAAAAAGAAAAAAGAAAAAAAGCGTAAGTACACATTTGGTAAGCCTGTGCACACGCCCTCATTATTAGTGCTGCAGGACATCCGTTTTTCCGCGGCTGTCAGCGGGAAGATTTGAGACGTCTGGCACTTATTGTCAGTGCTAGACCCTTTGCAAATATCTCGCCGGTTCGCGTTACCTAACCCTTTAACCACTAGGAGTGACTAGCGTCTAAGTTCTCCACACATTATCACCACTGAATCACACATTAATGTCATGAGAATAAAGGAATTGATCACCACCTAACGAAACTCTTGATTGTTAAACAAATTCTCCTTGTCAACACCTCAGTAAATGTACAGAAAACAGTATGGAGAATATGAATATTGATTGCAGGGTGTGAAGGGTTAGGGCGTCATTCTTTCTCGCAGGTGAAGAAACCCTCGTGTTAAATCGCTAATAATGAGGTTTGCTCTCAGGCTGAAAACAGGTATATTACTTTCACCAAACTCATCAGTTATCGAGATGTTTCCGAAAAACCAGTTCCACTAAACATTTAAGTACTACACAAAAACATTGAAGTCTTGGCCTCATCCGATAGAAACAAGGGAATTCTAACCGGGAAATTAGCAAGCGAACAGGAAACAAGGTAGGCTCGATTTTCAACCGCTGTTTAGGAATTGAGCTGGTGCTCTTCCTCTTGTCGGGAGGATGGAGGCCAGACCCAAGAAATCGACGGAAAATCAAGCTAAGAAACTAAGCAAGTAGAGTAACAAGCAAATGATATCGTACCATTTCGCCATCCTTCCCTGGTCGACCCACTGTTCCCATTTGACCCTGCAATAAATGAACCGTCGTGGTCAGTTAATTTTTTATACTTCTGCTTAAGTAAATGAGTCCCTTCCTTTTTTTCTTTTTTTAACTGTACACTAATATTAAGTTAAACCTTTTAAATAACGGTTAGGATAAGCTTTATCAGGGAAGAAATTCCAGCGTCAGCTGGGTCTTTTATGGAAAGGACTACAAGGGAAGGAGAGGGCGGGGGGGAGGGGGTGGGCGCTTATTCGAGGTTGGGCGCTTTATCGAATAAATACCGTGCCCTTTGTTGACAAAATGGCATGTGACATGAAAGGAGATTTTTTGGTTTTGATAAGAGCATGGGACAAATAATATGTTCCCAAGAGAAATGGAGACACATACCTCGGAGGGCCAGGGCCGAACATAAAAAATTACCATCTTTTTTATTCACTATGAATCATGACACATGAACGTTACAACTAAATGTCAAGTGCATTGTGTGACGTTGCAATATCATGGCGTGATCGTTCGATCAGTCTCCTTTGCAGCCTTTGTTTGGTGGCGTCACACAACGCGTGGCTTCCCCTTACGTGAAGAAGCGATTTGACAGCAGCGAAGGAGGGTATTAGGCAACGAGAGTAAATTACATGTAACTATCATCGGACAACTAAGGCTTTACTGACCACATCACCATCTTCTCCTCTCTCTCCCTCAGCTCCAGTCCTTCCGCTTCGACCTTTTGGACCTCTTGATCCTTGGGTACCTGTTCCACCGACATCACCTATACCCCCCTGGGAAATTGAATTGAATTAGCAAGTAAGTAACAGAGTCTACCTTTGATCTGAGCGAGAAATTCGATATAATTAACTTTTGCAATTTCTTTTTTTTTTTTTTTGTGATTATTTGAAATAGAACCTACGTTCACTTATTTCCAAAACTGTAGGGAGTGTATTTTTGGGTTGATTGTGACTCACCGTACTTCCTGGATAGCCTGGGGGCCCAGTTTGTCCTTTAGGTCCAGGGTCTCCCTGTTAAGTAGGATTAAAAAGGAAAATATTTTTGAAACTTGGTAATAATACAACTTAGTGACCGGGCCAAAATTTGAACCAGGACCTCTCGGTCAGGAGTGAAGCGTGCGGGCATGAGGAACGCACATCACCCCCATAAAATGCAAAAAGAGGCTGTGACAAATGGTAGAAAAAGATGTTCACATTTAGGTACCAACCAAATGAATAAAGGAATATCTAAGCAATCGAGGGAAGTTGTGTTGATGATTAGTGTCACTCACGTCAATCCCAGGGAATCCAGCATCTCCTCTGGCTCCAAGCGGTCCAACAGCTCCCTGATAACAAACAGCATAGGGTATTTGAAAAGGCGTTACTTGAATGAAACATTTGCCTTTTGAAATTGAGGTGATGGAAAATTTAACTCACCGGAATTCCTGGTTCTCCATCCGGTCCAGTTATTCCAGCAACCCCAATAGCACCCTGGAAAAGCCGATTATCAGATATTTGAAAGAAACTACAGCGCGTATATCGTCAAAATTGAGATAACTTGTTCGATTATTTGGAGTTCGTAACAACGCTCTCGTGTTTTTTCCTGTCTAAATCCTTTGACACCTAGTATCGACTAGCATCTAATTTCTCCTCACAACGTCACTCCTAAATTAAACATTAAGGTTACGAGAATAAAAGAAATGATCACCAACTAAAAATGCTCATGATTGTTAAACAAATTCTCCTCGTCAGCTTTTTACAAAATCTATGGAGAACAGTATGGAGAATATGCTTTCTGATGCTAGGGCGTTGAAGGTGAAGCTAGGCATACTAAGAAAACTTAGGCAGTGGTGCACGTGGCATCTGAGAAAACAAAAAACAAGAAAAAAACCAGGACAAACAAACAAAACAAAACAAAACAAAAAAAATGAATAAAACAACACCAGTGTCTGCTCAAAGTTACTTTGGTGATATTATATAAGAAAGGCCAGTAGAGCTTTAAAACTCCATGAATTAAGCTTTAGGGATAATCGCTGTTTGATGATATTTGATTTCATAAATGTAATTCGGTTAAAGTATTTCCAGTACTATTAATATCGCAACTGTAAGTTCAAAATCATTCTTACAATTGATCCTCTTTGACCCTGACGTCCTTGCAATCCAATCTATTAACCATAGAATAAAAAGCTATTTTATGTTGAGTTATAGATATGCGTCTATAGATTGTTCCACAGTGAATACAGATTCAAGATGGGGACATTTCCCTAGTGTTACTGTTTTTCAGTAGGTCTAAACTCTTCAAAATGATAATTCTGTTGGCATGCTAGTTCTTGTGGAAATGAAGGTGGTCATGATTTGGCTAATAACAGCTCACATATTTACGGCGAAGACATTCGCAATGAAAAACAACACAATCGGAATGAAAAGTCTATGATGAACATGACAGTGATCATAATAGGACTGTTGTCAACCCGAATACTTAGTGGTAGTTTGCTGGGAAGTTTATGTCAACTGATCATTTCTGATCTAGTTTCCGGTCTGGACAGCTTAGGTAGAGATTCAACAACTTACTTGTTACTAAGTTATGGTAAGTAAGAGCCTTTAAAAAGAACGATTGAAAAAGCTCAGCAAGTTCAACTTACAGGAGAAGGAATGATAGATCCTGCAGAGATTATGGTGGGCACCATGTATGGCCCTTTGAGGCCATTAAGAGTCTGCAAAGATCAAATAATATGTTTTATTATTACAAAGAACATGGGTTTTTCGTTTGTCTTGAACTTTATCAACATCAAATAAATTGTTTTTTTTGTATTAGTCCTTGAGTATATGATCGTTGTCGGCAACACTCAAAAATTATTGGCTTGTTAGCTCAGTTGGTAGAGCGCTGCACCGGTATCGCAGAGGTCATGGTCCGGCTCCCAGCTGGTCCAGCTCCCAGTTGGCTTATTAGCTCAGTTGCTAGAGCGCTGCACCGGTATCGCAAAGGTCATGGGTTCAAATCCCGTACAGGCCTGAATTTTTTTCAGGCCTTATTTTCACTACTGCCTAAGTAGTGCACATTACTGCGAGGTTCACTTTCATTCACGTCTTTATCCGCAGTTCAAATATATGACTTTCATATATTCTTAACCAACAATTAACTAAGAGAAAAATCTGACGATGAGCTAAAGAGAATCAAGCAAAAGGCGGGAAAACTCCGCTTGAGAAGTCGCGATTGTGTAATTGTTTGAGGAAGTGACAGGAATTTTCCTGACCCACCCGGCACTAATCAAGCGAAAGCAGAGACAACGCAGTCAAATTCCTTATACCCTTTTTCTAATCACTTATCAGGCCTGAGTTAAGCTTTGCTAGTTTGCAAAGCCGGGATCGTGCTGAACAAGTAACACTTACAGCTGTTATTGAACCTGGGGCAGCTGGTAGCCCTGGTGGTCCAGGAGGTCCTGAAGGCCCAGTTGGTCCTCTTATACCAACAGGTCCCTAAGAACAGAAAAACAATCCGCGTTAGTGGTTTTTTGTAGGAACTCTCTAAATCTTCTGAAGACCCAGGTGGTCATTAACCAAGCGAGATTTTGACTGTAACATGCAGTTCTTTTCTGTGAAATTTCAGATAATTCTCTATCACTGAGACTACCTTCGCTTGAGTATCATCTGAAACAACTCAAAAAACTATACATGATGGAAGTGGACTAGGAAATCCGATTTGTTTGAACAGACCTCGACTATGATTACGCCCTCCATTTCAGAAAAAATAATGTGTGCGGATTACAGTGATACTGAGCCAATGTACCAGCTACTCCTAGAGGGTGAAATACCCATGTCATGGAGTTGTACCTGCACAATTCAGCGCCTTCTGCGTACTACTCGACAGTTTGAATTTGAATAATGGGGGCTAGTCTCTAACGAAACTTTGGTATGCGTCGGTGCGAAAATACAACAAGATAATTTGTTTTTATCAACCGAGTTGATGTTGTAAATATTCCGAGATTGTTTCGAATGAAGAGCGGATGGTCCCTCTATTGTTTTGAATATATTCCGAAGAAGTCCTGTTGACATGAAATATTTGTAGTGCTCCCTCTTTCACAACAGAAGATTGCACGATCTTCACGGTGTTTATCACGGATTCGATTTAGTTTTACGCTTAACTTTTTTTTCATGTACGTATAACTAATGGTTGTGTTGACCGAGTCAAGGAAGTTCGTCAGCAGGCGTGGTCTACCATGATAACGGAGCTTTTGATTTGTGACGTGAGGATGAACCCATTAACCCCTAAGAGTGACAAGCATTTAATTTCTCCTCACAACACATTAAGTTCATGAGAATAAAGGAAATGATCACCAACTAAAGAAGCTCTTGACTGTTAATTAAATTCTACCAATCAACACCATAGGAAATGTATGAAAAACAGTGTGGAGAGCAATCACACTTATGCCGGGATGTAAACGGTTAAGCCCTAGAGTTGGCATTTATCCAACTAAACAAGCCTAATTCCAGTATAGCCATGATAACGCGGTATCAGGTAGAATTCTACACCCAAGCAATAATAACAATCCCGAAGGCAACTCACCGGGGGTCCACTTGGTCCTGTCTCGCCACGGAATCCACGAGATCCCGGAAAACCCTTATTTAGAAAATAATAACCATAACATTACTTCATACAGTGGATAAAGAAATGGATAAGTGCATAGAACAAATGGAAGAGTGGGAGACAGACAAACAGACAAACAGGCAAACATACAAACAGACAAACAGACGAACAAACGGACAGACGAACAGACGAAAGGCTGACAGACAAACAAACAAACAGACAGACAAACAGAAAAACAGGCAGACGGGCAAACAGACAAACAGACGAGCAGACAAACAGACAAACAGAAAAACAGAAAAACAGACAAACAGGCAAACAGAAAAGCAAACAAACAGAAAAGCAAACAAACAGACAATTAGACGAGCAGGAAAAGAGACAAACAGCAGACAGACAAAGTGACGAATAGACGAGCAGACAAAGAGACATATAAGTAGGCAGACAAACAGGCAGACAGACAGACAGAGAAGGAAAGAAGAAAGCGAGATAGAAAGAACGAAAAAGAAATCATAAGTATGGGAATAGATGGATAATGGTATGATATAAACTTGTTTAATGTATTAGTAAGAAAATTTTGCATAATTGATAATGAAGAATTTTCCGCTGACCCTTTCTCCTGTTCCTCCGGGTGCACCTTTTGGTCCATACACCTGTAGGTTAAAAAATCCCTTAGTACCAATTAATCAGCTTATTATCTTGACAATTTATTTGAATCAAGTCGAGATCAACCCTTGAAAATAACACCAAAATGTAAGAGATGATTAATGGTATTAAATATCAAATCCAAGAGGCTGGCGTCACGCAGCCTTGAAGTCCTTCAATCTAAGACGCAAATCTAGTCACCGACCAAAACTAAACACGGATCGAGTAAAGAACTCCTATTTTAATCGCCTAAGTTTTAAATGTGACCCAGCTTTATAAATGGTATTCTGTAAACATTTAAAAATAATAAGCTCTTTAATCAGTACGTACTATGTAACTTACTTCTAAATGGGAAGTTTTGCAACATAAGATATGTAGTTTTTATCTTATGAACTTATAAAGACTATTATTATTATTATCCTTGAGTAAATCGAATCGACGAGTGTTCTGCTATGAAAAAAAAACAGTCTGCCGTCTCAAACTCTCCCGCATGAAAAAAAAAGTGCGTCCTGTAGCGCTGATGATAAGGGCCTTCTCGCGAGTTAACCTTGAACTCATAGAATCGTCAACCTGTGCCTAGCCTCTGTGCTTTAGCACAATTCAAGACTTACCGTAACTTCAACTTGGCACAACTGGTTGATAATGGGAGGAACGGCTTTTGTAGGATCCCTTAAGTCCAACCGTACAACAAAGGGATATCCAGAGGACATTTCATACAGTTCGATCGGATCAGGAGTACCAGCACCAACAGAGAAAACCGTTACATTCTTGTCTTTGAGAACCTTTGTGTTATCTTTTGGATTTATGGGTTGCCTTTCATTTATCTGTGTCTGCTTACCATCCGTGAAAATGATCAGCACCTGAAGAAAACAAAGTGAGCAGATGAAACAACATCTTTTATTTTACAAGCTAAATCATACATACAGGTTGATTGGTTCTTACTTATGATCTATTGAAGGTATAGATGCATACATGACGTCACCATTAACGACAATTTGCTTTGTTATCATATCAAACAAATAGATTCCATGTTGGCTCGTGCCATTACAGAAATAGTTCACATAAGACGAAAAAATATGGTAAGACCATTAGTAACACACTCGGCTGCGCTTTCGTTTACCACTTTTTTGTTCTTACAACATTTTGATGTCATCTGTGATCTATTATTTGACAGACGTACGGAAACACGGAATCTATTTTTTCACTAGCTTGCAAAATGCGTTTGGACATTTCTTTTTTTATTTAGTTGAAAAGGCTCTTTGAACAATTAAGTACTCATTGATAGATACGTCATTAAATTACACCATGAAATTTAATATACTAAACAACTCGTAAACAATTTTAATGAAATCCAAAGGAAGAACAGAAAAGCAGTAACTGACAACTATTTACCAAAGTGGAGGTGACTAGTGGTGGATATTTGCCGAGCCGCAAAGCGGCGAGAAAAATATACCACAAAAAGATGATTTGGACTCATCGATTCCCGCTACAAATACAATACTTTCGGGCTCAAGTCTCGGGTTGCTCGAAAATGACCGTGCGTTTCTCGGAGATGACTAGCCAAGAATTTTCGGAGTTTGAGTCACCAATCAGAGTGCGCCCTCAACGCTTTTCACTGTTTCGTATGTACTAATTGTATGCACCATAAAATACCTGAGGAAAAGCTAAACGAAAACAAAAGGGATAAATCTAGATGTTTAAACCATTGGTTTAGAGTTGGATTCACCCATATAATATGTAAAGTGTCTTTTACATTGGAAAATTTAAGTGGCAGAATCCAAAATGATTAAAGATTTTGCAGGGCATTAATCAAGACAAACCTTCAGATAACTGCAAAAACCTTCTAACTTGAACTAACAGAGGCTAAAGTCCCGATGAACAGAGCGTGGAATATTACAATTACATGAAGACCACAATCACGTATAAATCGGAGTGAACATATGCTCAAATTCTTATCCGGGACATTATCTGTTCCTCGGAGTTCCTAGATTGCCGTTTGAGAATCGATTCCCCGCGGAAGAATCAGATTTTTTCAATGGTCTACGTTCATGACTAGGTTAATAACATTTTTCATTTTTTTTTTTAGGGCCCCTAAGTTTGTTTTGTTTGTATGTTGGTTTTCCAACTCTTCACACTGAGTCATTGAATATGTTGTTACAAAAGCAACAACAAAAACAAAACAAAACATTTGAGCGATAAAAACAAACTTTAAACTGAACGAGATTTTTAAGGGAGTTCAGCTCGCCATAACTCCAACCCGTGGCTAATCAATGCACGTGTTCTGGCTGCCATGGCGGCACGGTGGCTAAGGGAATCTTAAGTCGAGGTTTGGATAATTCAGCAAATGGGCCGTTTGACAATGGTACACGTGGGATTATAGTCCTGGCCCCGGTTGTTCTAAGGGTGGATAACGCTATCCAAAGGATAAATCTCTATCCAGTGCATAGCACAGTTATCCACCATTTGAACAACTGGGCCCTGAATTATGACCAAGCACCTTTATGGGCCCGTCACAGATGAAGTAAATCAAAAGTAAACTTGGAATGGACCGGCTTTCCTTACCTTTTTATATTCGGGTCCTCTCATTCCCTCTGATGTTTGAAAAAGTTCATTATTACACGTATCAATGCCTCTATTAAGCATTGTACTTCCATCTCCAATTTTGTATGACTCTATTGCAGCTTCCACAGCAGCAGGAGTTTGAGTTTGAGTAAATTTATACAGCAACTTTGGTGAGCTGTCAAACTGGACTATCCCAACGTGAGTTCCATTTATACCAGGGTTAATATCGAAATTACCAACAAGTTCCTTCACGAACGTCTCTATGCTTCCTTCGTTGTCGTACCCAGGCAGATCAAGACTTCCTGAACTATCCAACAATATTCCAAGATCGATGGGGGGGCAACCTAAGAGTTCTGCCAAATAGTAACGGATGGAAATTAAAATTACTGTCCAGTACTAAATCGAAGTGACAAAATGGTGAACTTGTGGACATATTGTCCTGAACGTAATTTAAGAAGTCCTTAGTTGGAAAAGTAAACTTGGTATTCAATACCTACTCTCCTAAAATGAGTAAGTTCCTAAGAGGTTGGGTAATTAGTTTAAATTTTGGTTAACAATTGGTCCACCATATCTGATAAGATGCATGCCCTCTCCAGACTTCTCAGGCGGTGCCACAAAATTTGCATATCGAATCCCTAAATCACTAATTCCTATGCTTCTCATATCCGCTAGTAAAACGAAAGAAAACGTTATTCGTCCCGTTAGGAGCCTTGTCTAGTTATCATAAATCAATTTTACACCATCATAATATCACACGAAAGCATACGTCAGCGTTTGGTCATTAATATTTGAAATATTTATAACAGAAGTTCTTAAAAGCCTTTGAGTTTCTCCTTATCTCGTGTGCTTTTTAAACGGCATTATTCAAATACTTTTACAGATACTCCGACTGAAATAGAAGCATCTTTAACATGGTAACAAAAAAATGGCCTGACCGAAAAATCACAAATTTTAAAATTTACGATTACAATTTTTATTAATTCTCCTGGAATTCTGTCAAAGAAGTAGAAACCAAGAAATCAATTGATATGCAGGCATTGAAATGCATGGCTTGTGCGTAAGAAGAGGGGGTAACGGTCTCATTTGTCTACAGCTCCTTCACTACGTAACGTTATCCAATATATCGTTTTGCATAAGTATTATAACCACCTTAAACACTATATAGACTAAATGGATCCTCGGCAAAAATATCACATCCTCTACCTCTTTTGGCAAGTATGAATCGTAATGAACGAAGATGAAACAAGTGTGGCTAGGGATGGATAAAATTAAAGCGGACTACAGATGACGAGTCTCAGACATTTCGAAAAATTTTGCAACCGTGACTTAGCTCTTGAAATTCTGACACAGAAATATTTTTGGTTAACTATTCTCTCTCTTACCATATTTAATGAGACAGAAAATGACGCTTTTTCAACGAGCAGCTGCACGCCAAAGCGACACAAATGTGGGACTCGTTTAAAATACATCAAGAAGAAAAGAAGCACTCGTTAAAGCTGCGTTAAAATTAAACAGGTGAACGTCACGCTAGACGATAACAATGCTTAACTGTCTGAATAAACAGTGGGATCATTATCTGATACAAAAGGGACGTTTGTGGTTAGCTTAATCGACTGTCACATCATTGCTATGATAAATATGTCTTTCCAAAGTGAGCCTTTTTGAAAAATTGTTTGGAGAGTCCCAAGCATCGTGTAATCAGTTTTACTTTTGAGAAAGATCGGCGGAGTTTAGTTTTACAATCCTCCGATATTGGGTGTTATGGGTGTTGATAATCCTTGATTTCTCTGACAATAATCAAGAGAGGATCCTCTCTAGCAACAACTCAGTGTTAATTCATAAAAAGCATTTGTCGCTTCTTAGCTGTACCCTTTGCTACATACCCTGCGGAGTTCCGTTCAAAATTCAAATATACTTTTAAGGTAAAGATGATTTTTAAAAAGAATTTTCAAGCCTGAAATTGTTACTTAAACGAATGAAGTGTAATTCCATAAAGAAACGAACTGAAGATTCTGCGAGACAAAGGTTGGAGGATACTTAATGATAGGAATAACGTAATGACATGGCGTAATAGTAACGCTTGCATGAATGTGTAAAAACAAAGCGCCTCTGTCCTCACGCAGTGGCTTTCTTGAAGTATCATAATATAACCGGGGGAGCAGGAAATTTATGAAGTTTAAGGCTTGAAGGCGAGAGTTGTTTGGTTGGAAAATGCGTTTTTAAAATGCCTAAGCGTGATCAACTTGGAAGATTAATTTCACATCATAAAAATTTAAGGCATTCCTGAGACTGTGTATTGTAGACTTGATGATGAAGTAACGTAAAAACTAGTCCAGTCGTTTCCGAATGAAAAGAAACTTAGGCATCAACACGGTAACGCATGCTGCTTCACAATAACAGCAGGGTAATGTAGGCGAAGGCCATAAGAGTCGTAAAAACACGGCGGGGAAGTCATTTATGTAATATTACAAATAAAAATTACTTACGTGCTTCAGACTCCAAAGACCACGCGATCAGCAAGCTGAACAGAGCTAGCAAGCTACGGCTGCCCATGCCGACCAACAAAGAAATCTCAGTCTAGCAGACAACAGCAAGCTATTCCTTTGACATTAACCCCCAATCTCTCAGCTCCCTCGATCGATTATTGAATAAAGACTTGGCTGGTAGTCAGTGATAATAGTCTTTTATTCCTGAGCCATTCTTTGTGACATGGATGGGAAAGATTTGCAATTCGAAACCTAGACGTAATATAATATCACAGGCAAGATTGCACCCTTTTTTTTTCGTCTCACGTGCACGCTTGTATATCCTTTTGCTTCGTTTATGTCATCGACATTTGGGATTTCCTTGAGAAAGAAAGCTCTGCTCAAGGAGAAAAATTTCGTGAACACATTTCTCGCCAGGATCCCTAAAATGGAGGACTTGAAATAGTGGCCAAGTATCAAAGGTCTTTGATAAAGCTATTTTCGGAGGGAAACTGCGCCTAGTCGTGGCTGGTTGAATATATTTTCAGTCTTTCTGAGTGTTTAAAAGTAGGTCTTTTTTCCCATCTTTTGTTTCACAAAAGGCCCGTTTACATATAACAGAGGAATGATGATTGAAAAAAATGTTGTAACGCAGATTCAATAATGTAAACAGTGGAGATATTTTGAAACATCATTGGCTGAGAGCTTCTTCGGATTGATAACCACATTGTAATGTTTAAGTATCCAATTCTGTTGATTTTGTCAGGTCGATTAACAATGATGACAGTTAATCTTTCAATTTAGTAATAGACTAGCACGTAAACGAAGACATTTATCGTGATGGAAACACAGGTCCTTTCTCTTCAAAGCGATGAAATACTACGAACCAGCAAAAATATCCCCATCAGTAAGACTCGATGTAGAAAATAAAGGTTCATACAGGAGGTCGCTGTCCAAGAATGTATTCTAGTTGCGGCCGACTGAAGTAGTTCGCACCTAATATTCATAATACAATTCAAAAGGCTTTGATTGGGTGTAACGTTCATCAACAGCGTAATCTAGTAATATCAACTAAGTTGATATCGTAAGAGTTAAGAGTTTGAAAGCTAGCTTAACTTTCAACTCTTTACGACGGCCAATTTATGTGTCAACTCAGTTGATAACACCGAATTACCCCGTTATACTCTCCCAGTGACGCAGCACTTCAGGTTCTTTAGAAACTTACCCCCTGGTAACATTCAGAGTATTGCGTTACAATTTTATACCATTCTCTCTTTTGCCTTTGGAAATTTTGCCCACTATTTTGTCATCTTCCTCAACGCTCCACTGAGCGATCGAGATAAAGAAAAAAAAACGTGTCTGTAATGGGTTTCTTTTCCCGGGAAATCTTGATCCATCGACATTGACGTCATGGGGTCCCGTCGTCCCATTGGTTTGCGGTTTCAGGAGGCGAGATAATCTCCTGGCGTGGCGCGAGTTGTTTGCGAACCTTTATGAGCTAAAATCTCGCACTTTGGGGCGAATACACCGCTTTCCGTCCCATGGCATCCATTTACGCAAAACGCCTCACATATTTTTAGGTACTCCGACTTTAGATGCCGATATCTAGAAAAGCCTGACACCTTTCTGTTGATTGATGCCCAGTGAATAAGAATGTTCAGCCATTTTGCTCATGCTGCGTTATTCAATACCCGATAAATCGAATAGAAGAACCGTCGTTCGTTTCACACCTTAGCGGCTCCTGACACTTCCTAAAAGGAAAACTCGCTTAAATTATATTTTTATCGTAAACTGCAGTATAGTTTGTTAGGATTTTAGTGAAACTAGCGCGTTGCCAACGTTCAATGTGCGGATCTAGTTGTACCGATAAACGTTCATCGACTTTTCCGATTTTAGCTTACGAGCAGGCCTCTTTATTAATGCCTCAGCATGACCATTTCCTTGTCCGCGGGATAGTATGAGGCCTTGAGCAACGCCTCCAGCACTTATAACGCGTCTCCAACCTTCCTGCAGGCGGAAAACGTGCGTCCCGCAGCGCTCATTTAAGAGCCCGTTAGCCGACTATTCCGGTTTCTCCTGTTCTGTGGTTTTCTTGCAAAAACCGACCGTCAAATTTCCTCTTCTGACCTGGAAACAGTGGACGAAGAGCCAGTTCGTGGACGTAACAATTTTAAAATCGAATTTATTTATTTATTTATGACTGATTACTGAACAAGGGCGAACTGTTTCAAAGCCTGTTTAGCTTTTGATGAAGCAAATTAATGTGAAGTTTCATTTTCTATAGTGATCATCCTTCATTTGGCCACTTAATCTTCCAAATCTTATTCATCGTGATTCCATACGAAACTTACTTATTATAAGGATGAAACAACTTTTATTTAAACAACTGCGCTTGGAAGGTCCCAAAAACTACGTTTTTTAACATGCAGCAGCCGCTAAGGACTGCTTCTCTCGCTTGAACTCAATAACTTACAGTCTCAAGTTTTAATCACTGCACCTCTTTAACAACAATGTACAGTTTGACATGCATTTTTGTCCATCAAGAGAAGCAAACGCGTCCGAATTCTAGACCAAATTCCTCTCCACTATCTCCAATATCATATACAGCTACATCAAGAACGGGGAGACGGTGAGGTTTGGGTGTGTCCACTTCCAATGTGGTACGATGCCAAGATCCGTCTTTCAACTACACAAGACAAAAATAAGCATGAGGATATGGAGGGGAGAGGAAAAAGAGGATAAGGTGGAGGAGAAGAGAAGAGAGAGGGACAATCAAAAGGCGAAGGGGAAATGGGAAATGGAAATGGAAATGGAAAAGGAAAAGTGAAAGAAGGCAAAGTAAAAAAAGGAAAAGAAGGAGAAGGAGAGGGAGAAGAAGAGGCAGAAGGAGTAGGGGACGGAGAAGAAAGGGGAGAGGGAGAAGGTGCGGAAGAAAAATAGGGAGAGGGAGAGGCAGAGGCAGAGGCAAAATATCCTTACACTCTGCTCTAACGTGCTTTAACAATTTAGACTTTGATGCCTAACTTTGACGTTTTAGAACGTGACTGAACCTCGATCTCGTCTTCAAATGATAAAGTTCGGGTTTTCATCCCAACCCACGGCCAATAGCGGACATCGTATTTGTCTCTTGATAGTCTCATTCTTTTTTTTTTTCGGTTTCACTTACCGCACAGTCATCCCCCACTAGTGTCGGTTTAAATTTGTTTGAGGATCTCGCGTGCAGTTCAAGCCCATTAACAGTTAACATCTTGATGGACTTTATCCCTTCATTCGAACTCTTCTCAGGCCATGCTACTGAGTTCTTGCAGTGATACGTAATCCGCTGGCGGGCACGATCACTTAACAGCTGGAGGAACTCCAACTGACTTTGCTCCGATACGTATTCAAGCTGTGCATAATACAAAACAAAAATAGACGGTGGATAACTAAACTTCACAAGTTTAAATCAATCAAAGAAGTTGAAGCCATGGGTTTAGGCCAAGTCGAGACCTCTGGTCGTTTTGCATCGTTTACCTTCGATATAATCTCTCTAATTTTAGTCTGCCTGTGACGATCATACCTCACAAGTCATCTGTGATCAGGATTGTGAATGGCGCATATAAAAAAATGTGTGAAATGTAGAAAAACAAGTAATTCGGACAACAGAGGTGAAATAAACGTTGTTTTTTCCAATTCTGATCCATTACGACTTCAAAACGTGTACAACTTCTAATTGTTTTTGGAAGCTCTTAATGTATGCACAGAAAGTAGTTTAATCAAATTTCGACTTCCAAAATAGACTCCTGTTTGGCTTATCTCTGAAGATTATTTGTCCTGATAAGCCAATTAAGAGTTGTAACCGCAATCCAAAAAAGAAATCATAGCTTTAAACCCCATGGTTAACATGACATCCTTTGAGGATAAGTCAACAAACAGAACGTCTAGTGGCAAATAAAATATTTTTTTTGGAAAGAATTCCATTAAAAAAATATATCTTAATAGACGTTTTGATGTGTAACACGGTAATTAAGCGTTATCAACTGAGTTGAAAACGTAAATTGGCCTCCGTAAAGATTTTAAAGGCTGACGTTCCGAGCGTTAGCCCTTCGTCAGAGCGATTGACGAAGGGCTAACGTTTGAAACGTCAGCCTTAAACTCTTTATGGTGGCTAATTTGCGTTTTCAACTCAGTTGATAGCACAAAATTACTCTGTTATACTCTCCCACCGACGCAGCACCACAGTTTCTTACTCCTTTTGTTCATCCGTTTTGGTGTGAAGTATCGCTGAGTATTTTTACGAGTTGTGCCGTATTTTGACGAGCCCGTAGAGAAGCATGCGAATTGCTGTAGGTTGTGTTTCCAAAGAAAACGAACAAAGTTTTGCAATTTGAGTTTCTCGTTTTTGATACAAATGATTCATTGTTAGGGATTTGGGGTCAGAATATTAATATCGTTAAGTTTTTTAACTATACGTGAAAAAAGCTGCAAAAACACAAATGTTCTGAGACTTGCACTTCTGCTACAAAACGAATAATTACCCTGAAAGGAATATGTTCAAACGTAGCACTCTCAAGTTTCCGAAGACTGAGTACTTACCTTGTCAAGTCCGAGCAGTTCTTTGCCTAGCCATTTGTATCCATCGCTACCGCTGAACCATTTCTTCTTGTCAGTTACAAACGGCTGTAGAGCAAGAAACCATACAAATTGATTGACCCTCCCAGTTTTGAAACAAAAGAGTCCTATATTGAGAGCATAGCTACAGTCACACCAGTCCAACACAGCGTTTTAGAGACAAAGTCGACACCAACGAAAACACAGATAATGGAACAAGATCACCAACCTGGTTTTCTTGTCCCGGATACAGGCAGGACCCGTTGGTTTGGAATTCACAATAAACTTCGATGGCATCGTTTGCTATCCCACCATTAGGATCAATCCAATAGAGTCCTAAGGTAATTAATTAATCGATCAATCAAATAATCAATCAATCAAATAATCAATCAATCTATCTATTTATCAATCTATCGATCAAACAATACTAAATCAAGATAATTTAGTTTATCGACCGAGTTGACAATGTAAACTGGCCACAGTAGAGAGGATAGTCTGCATGAGTAAATAAATGAACGAGAGATTGATTAGTTGAAACACTAGACTTTCGAGAAATAGTCATCTCATACTTTGGATGACAGGTCGGTTGCCAACACATTTTGGACCAATTTCGTGATTGTGAGGCACATGATGTGAGGCCTGAAAGGAAATTTCGCGAACTTTGTTATAGCTCTCGCAGGTTGAAAAACCAAACATTTCTATTAATAAAAGTCAAAAAGAAAGATGATGTGTATTAAAAAAAAAAAAATTATAAACAAAGATCACTTTATGCACAAACCGCTTTTGAGTTCAGGATAGCTCATGTGCAAGTCTCGACAGGTCCTTGCGGGGAATGCTTGAGAGCCGTTCGGATTCTTATACATATCTATACGATAACTGATCACGTCGTAAAGGTCAATCTATAAGTTAAAGAAAAAAATACAAGTACAGGTCTTAGGAAAGCGACTATGGAAAGTAAGTGTTGTCATTTTAGAATACTGTATGTCGACGCAAAATCTAGCGTAATTACCTGTGGCGCTTTCTAGTGCATTGAGCTAGTAAGTCCTATTATTACTGTGGCACAGAGAAGAGCAGATCAGAATGGAAATCCAATTCCAAAGGAAAGTAAGCTGGAACTGTGGAAATTTCAGGTTGCGTTTTAGTTTCTGAGAGGAACGGGTTGGAGCCCGCTGCCAAAGGCCAAATTATCTTTAGAGTAAATGCCCGCCAACATACGCTAAATCAGCTTCAGGTGATACTAGGAATTTTTCAGTTGCCTACAGTAAAAAGGAAAACCTTGTATCGACAATTTCTTGATCATGAATGCAGCGGAAAAGATCAGTTGGTCAATTACATCTATAGTTCATCGATCTAAGAAGTTAAAGGTACGACTTTCAACGTAACTAAGAAGAAGGTAAGAACAACAACAAAAACAGCCACAATGACACCAGGAACAATAAAACTCCACTGCATTCCACGGCAATAATATATTGTTGCCGCATAAGGGACGTCGAATCCAATGATTAAACTGTTAGCATTAATTTACTAACTTCAATACTCAAGCAACGTTTATGAAAATCCTATGGGACTTCCACGGGGAAAGCGGTTTGTAACTTGGAAAAAAGTCATCTTACCTGAGGCTTGGTTTCGGTCTCAGTGTCCTGTTAATTGAAACACAAAAGGTCAACTGGTCAACTCAATTAGTTAAAACATTCACACACAAGTGACATCGGATACACTTATGACATTTAATTAACATTAAAAGAAAAAGAAAAGGCAAACTACTAGTTTTACATGGTGGATTTCGATATGTGTAGTTAGTTTTAAAACCTGAGGGAAAGAAAATGAGAAAATGACTAACATTGTGCCTAGAAAGGATATTTTGATAAGCTTTCTACTCCTCCCCTTTTATAACACCTTTCTATCCATTAACCCTCTCGATTATTACTTTGATCGCCATTATGGTGGAGGTGATATTCATTGTACAGAAACTTAGGATACCATTTCCCACATTTAGTACATCTTCACTACACTACGCTAATACCTGTTCGCCGCTTCGGTACAACCTCCTAGATCCAGATTTTTCTGTTTGGAGAGAGGCAGGATCGCTGTAATCTTGTTGGTAACCTGGGAACTAGACCGACACAAAGCGTAGATGAAGTTTAACGGTTCTAAACATGACTACTAAACAGTTAATCCACGAGCGCGCGTTGGATATAAGATGATAGATAGCCAACGAGGCCCGTGGGACCGAATTGGCTTTAGTCATCTAATTGTTTAATACAAACGCCCCAAAGTATAGATAAATCTTCCCAACTTTATTTTGTAAGAGCAAACGGAACGCCAGTGTTACAATGTAAAAAATCACTACTGGTTTAACTCGCCTTCATGCGCGCAGATGGTATAATGGCTAAGCCAATGAAAACTCTTTTATTGCATTATCCAATGCTCCAGTTTTTAGTAACAAGAAATATTACATTGTACTTAAGGAATTAACAAATCGATTCCATGTTGCCGTGTGTCTGTTCTGAAACAGATCACAGGAGACGTCAAAATGTGGTCAGAGCATAAAAGTAGCACACGAGGCGTAGTGTGTCTCACTGATGTTCTTCAGCTTTCAGAAGTTTGGAAAGCGCAAGAACAACATACGAACAGAATGTGAATGACTTACTGAAAACTGTCCCGCAAACTCAGCTGGAAGAACGGCCTAATGAAGGAAAAATAATGATTAATACCAGGGTTCTCTTTCGCAGCCAAACAGGTTCACAGGGAAGAAGGAGGGAGGGGAGGGTGGCTGGAGCTGTAAGAAATCCATCACCTGCGCATTCCCGTCATTGTTATAATTATTATTTTTTTTCTAACAACGAGAGATTTCTATTAAAAGTCTGGAAACAATCCTTCCTAATTTGGAACGAAATGCGAATTCTTGGGAAAAAACCCAAAGAAAAG